>NC_139967.1:1630000-1984705 GCF_963993115.1 Abramis brama | reverse complement strand
CCCCAGCATTAGTCTGCTATCAGTGGCTCAAACCTCCGTTACTAACTCTAAAAATGACGTTTTGGAATTAGCAACGGAGGCATTGGATTAGATGCGTAAGAAATTAGTCCTACATACAAGAGCGTTTTAATGACAAAAACTTTAACAAACGTCTTGAAATACATAATCTGAACAATGTTTCGAGGTGTGGTAAACTGTAGTATAAGCGAATAATTGACTTCAGGCCGTTGAATTATTAGAAAAATAATGCACACCGAGGTGTAACGGCCGCTTCGCGTCGTGACCGCATTACCACCTCGGGTGTGCATTATTTTTCTAATAATTCAACGGCCTGTCGTCAATTATTCCTTACAAAAACATCCATTTTGGCCAACATAACTCTAACACAAGATAGATAAAAAAAAGTTTTACCTGCATCAGATAACAAGAACTCCATCATGTTCCCCTCTTTTCCAGAGCTCACTGGAGGCAAACATCAGCAGGTTATTCAAAAGAAAAAACTGAATCTCATGATAAAGAAGCTGCAAAACAGTATATGAAACAATACACTGAGGATGTGTGCAATGATTTGAGTCATTCCTTCAGTTTCTGGCCTTTTGGTAGGTTAAACTGTCTTTACAATGTGTTGATTTGTATAATGTACTTACTTAGTGAAACCTAGCCAGATTAATGCATAAACCAAATGTGCTTTACTCTAAGCTTCCATAAAGCTTCAATTAGCACCAACAAAACCGTTTTAACAGACTGATGCCACAGAAGAACCTTTAGATATCCAATGATGTACTTTTGAAGAAACTATAATGAAACATCAAAACCTTTTCTCCAAAAAAATATAGTCAACTAAAAACATACTGTATACAGAATATAAAACAATATCAGAATATTTACTGAATATAAAAACCACTGTGTATTTGTTTTACAGGTCTTTGGTCGAGTATTTTTAAATGCATGGCTCAGTGGATCTGGGGCTGTAAATATGACTTTCTTCACAACATGAAAGGTGCGAACAGACACTCATAGACAGATGCTAACTGGAAATTCATTGTGAATAATATAATAATGCTGTGATCTCTCAGATGAAGCAGTGCCCCCTGCTCTTGTGGAAAGTGAGACAAGAGACTATATAGACGGAGGGCTGTTGCTCAACTCCCCCTATTTCTCAGTGCTGAGAGAAGAGAGAAACATCGACCTCATCATTTCACTGGATTTCAGTGACAATAATGATCCTTTCACGGTATTATATGCACAGAGTATTCACTCATAGAAGTTAATTTAAAGAGATAAATCCCCTAGAAATCATCATTTACTCCCTCTCATGTCGTTCCAAACCCGAGAACACAACAGGAGACTTTTAAATAATCTTGCTGCTTTTTTTCATTCTTATTGACCACCAGAATTCACACTAACCTAAAATGTACAGGATTTAAACACATTAACAGATAATTACAAATATGTTTTGTTTTAGTTCCGTTATACCAATTTCTCTGAGATTGTTAGTTTTCATTGTTATTCATTAGTTCCTAGCCTGTTCGTAGTTCTTTAAATCAAGTCAAGTCATCTTCATTGATATAGTGCTTTTAACAATGTAGATTGTTCCAAAGCAGCTTTACATTGATAATTGGAAATTATGGAAAACACTCTAGAATAAAGATATTGTCCAGCTAAAGTTTGACTGATTCACTTCCGTCGCAACGATCATTAGTTATTAACTTAGGGGGCGCTAACACGACACTGTTTTAACAGAAAACTCTTAAGTTCTTTCTTGTGCAAACTTCAAAAACGCGAACCAGTGAGAACGCTGATGGCGTGCACATGTGTATTATGAGTTCAGGGACGTGCGTTTGAATATATGTGCGCAGGCGTGTAGTCCTTACCTACAAACCAACCCTCAACAAACTACTTGTCTGGCCTTAAAATTTATAATACAGAATTTTTATCGCTTCTGCGTAGCCAAGCAAACCGGAATTATCCCGACAACGCTTTATCTGTAGAGAGGTAAAGGGAGGGGAGGGAGGCCTTCACAGGGGAGAGACTAGCTGACACTTCAGGACTGCGCTGTCGTCGCGTCCAAGCGTAGGTCCTTCATCAGATCTGGATCCGGCAGACTGCGGTAAACCTCGGGATAAACAAAGAGACTAATAGCGTAGACGCCATTCTTCTTATGATGTAACGAATACATCAGGATTTATGGGAAGTGTTCCTGATTAACCTGATCTAATCTATGCAGCCTAATCATTGAATTAAAGAAGTCTATAATGCATTATGTGTATGCTAGGTCAAAGAGATGTGTCTTTAATCTGGCTTTGAACTGACAGAGTGTGTCTGCTTCCCGGACAATGTAGGGAAGACTGTTCCAAAGTTTTGGTGCTAAATAGGAAAAGGATCTACCACCAGCAGTCGATTTTGATATTCTAGGTATTATCAACTGGCCGGAATTTTGAGATCGCAATAGACGTGAAGGACTATAATGCATTAAGAGCTCGCTTAAGTTCTGCGGAGCTAAACCATTTAGTGCTCTGTAAGTAATCAGCAATATTTAAAAATTTATACGATGTTTAATAGGCAGCCAGTGCAGTGTTGACAGAACCGGGCTAATATGGTCACACTTCCTGGTTCTGGTAAGAACTCAAGCTGCTGCGTTTTGAACCAGCTGTAGTTTGTTTATTAAGCATGCAGGGCAACCACCCAGTAGAGCATTACAATAATCTAGCCTTGATGTCATGAACGCATGGACTAATTGTTCTGCATTTGTCAAAGAGAGCATATGACATAATTTATATATATTTTTAAGATGGAAAAATGCGGTTTTACAGATACTAGACATGTGACTTTCAAATGAAAGATTGGTATCAAAGAGCATTGGTATTTGATTACTCTGTCTGTGTATTTAAACCCTCAGTTTTCTCTGTTCATTGTTCCATGTTGTCTTAGTTTTAACTTGGTTGATGTCTATATTTTCCTGTGTTCTCCTGCGTGCCATGAGCATTATTATTTAAAGGGATAGTTCACCCCAAAATGAACATTTTCCCCTGATTTATTCACCCTGAAGCCATCCTAGGTATAGATGGATGGATAATGTATATGACATTCTTCTTTCAGACGAATACAATCATCGTAAAATGTCCTGGCTCTTCCAAGCATTATAATGGGAGAGATTGGGCACAATTTTTTTGAAGTCCATACAACTGCATCTATCCATCATAAAAGTGTCCCAAACAGCTCTGAGGGGTTAATAAAGGCCTTCTGAAGCGAAGCGTTGTATTTTTGTATGAAAAATATCCATATTTAAAACTTTAGCGTCTAAAATAACTAGCTTTCGGCAGACGGCCGTACTTTGACTTACGCCACAAGAGTAACACTTGACGATGTATGATGTATGATGTAGTAGTAGCGTAAGCTTCGACGCCTCTCGCGGTTTAAATAAACTGGGCTGGGCAACTGCGTTCGTCATTACGTTGTGCGTCAAGTTCAAGGGTTACTCTTTTGATATTTTTCTTACACCAAAGCAGCGCTTCACATCAGAAGGCCTTTATTAACCCCTCAGAGCCGTTTGAGGCACTTTTATGATGGAAAAATAGTTCCCATTCACTCCTCATTATAAAGCTTGGAAGAGCCAGGACATTTCACGCCGATTGTATTCGTCTGAAAGAAGGATGTCATATACACCTAGGCTGGCTTGAGGGTGAGTAAATCAGGGGAAAATGTTAATTTTTGGGTGAATTATCACTTTATGACTTATTCTAGTATTTTCCTGTTCGTACGATTCACAACAACCAAGACACCTGACAACATTTTAAACAGTTTAAACAGATAAAATAAAACCATATAAAAATATGGTGCATGGGTTTTCATGTAACCATATTATGATGCCTAAAGAGTGCTATCCATTAGCATTCCCATTTATCTCAGAGGGGGGTTTCTCATCCTGACAATTTCAAACAACAGTTCTTAAATTTAAACAGTCTAACCTTTTTAATTAAACAATAATGAGCTGTTTTTCCACTGCAGACAGTGAAGAAAGCTGCTGAGACGTGCAGGAAACTAAACATCCCTTTCCCTGAGGTCAACATTCCTAAAAAAGACATAAAGAAACCGAAGGACTTCTATGTGTTCAACGGACAAAATGTTCCAACCGTGATACACATCCCTCTCTTTAATGTGGTCAACTGTGGAGGCAAGTTATGATCTTACAATGTCCTGAATGAAACAATGCAATGTTCTGATTTAAGTGTGTTAATGTTTCTTCAGATGATTTTGAGGAATGCAAGGAAAAATATCACACTTTTCAAGGTCCTTACAGCGCTGAGATGATCACTAAACTGATAGAGGTCGCTGAAAAAAACATCACAAACAACAGAGTGAAACTTCTGGATCAGATCCGTCTGGCTATACGGCAAAATGATACACTAAATAATGAATAATAAATATCAGAGTGTGGTGTGTTCTGAAATGAGGTGGCAATTTTAATGTGTTTTTGGGTTGTTCTGCAAATGAAAAACAGCAAAATAACTTTACAAGAAATTTCATTAGTCAAAAAACTCCAGACAACATGAGCTGCAGAAAATTATAAGTGATACAGGACTTTTTATACAGCTTTTTACAGCGGATGCCATTGGAAACATGGTACGTTTCCCAGAGCTTTGCTTCTATTTGTCCTGGCACTGCTCTGAAAAAGGTCTATAGGCCAATTATTATGTTACTTTTCTGATTAATATGATAAACATGTTTCAGTCTGTTCATTAAGCAATAAATTGCTAATCATTAATAATCAAATCAACCACAACACTGTCACGGCCGGCTCGCAAGCCGCGACAAAGAAGGAGATGACACGTTGAAATGATATGCAAAAAGGAATAACATTTATTAAAGTAAAAGTAATAAAGTAATAGAATAGACCAACACAGGAACAAAACAACAACTAAGACGACAACAAAATGGCATGAGAGGAGAGCCCCCCGTCACGACTGAAGGGAGCTGCATTTGTTTGCCGGCATCAGCTCTAGCACAGGTGTAAACCATCAGTCATCATGACGTCACTCACTCCAACCTACAAAACAAATAACAAAAGACAACCAAACCCACACAATATGACCCACACTGAGGTCGTAACACCCCCCCCCATAGAAAAAAGGGTGGACATTTATGAAACCCGTCACCCGACAACTCCAAAAACTGGAAAGACCCACCACTCTGTAATACTCTCCAATATCCTCAGCAACCACGGGCCCTGTGGAAGCAATTTAAGAAAGACAAGTAGAGCAAAACAAAACATAGTTAGTCAATCAGTTAAAAGGAATAAGGAGCTCTAGACAATGCGTCAGCTACCACATTGTCAGTCCCCCTAATATGCCGGATGTCAAGTGCATACGATTGCAAAAAAAGACACCAACGAGTCAATCGTTGGTTTGGGCAACGCAAAGAATGTAAATAGACAAGCGGATTGTGGTCCGTGTACACAACCAATGGGTCTGACACGGATCCCACATACACCTCAAAGTGTTGCAAAGCCCAAATCAAAGCTAATGTCTCCTTTTCAACCACAGAGTAATTCAACTGATAAGAATTAAACTTTTTTGAGAAGTAGCTAACTGGACGGTGAATTCCTCCCTCATCAGCCTGTAACAACACTGCTCCAGCACCCACATTGCTAGCATCCACACATACCTGAAAAGAACGATCAAAACGAGGCGCTGCCAATACAGGAGTAGAAGTAAGAAGTGATTTAGCGGCCTCAAAAGCAACCTGACAGGCAGCTGTCCAAACAAAAGCTACTTTTGCTTTCAACAGATCAGTAAGGGGGGCTACCACCGTAGAAAAATTCCTGCAAAATCCCCGATAGTACCCTACTAACCCCAAGAACCGCATCAACTCCTTCTTAGTAGTAGGAGAAGGAAATTGATCAATGGCCTCAACCTTGGCCCGAACTGGTCGCACACATCCCTGTCCAACTACCTTACCTAAGTAAGTCACAGTGGCCTTGGCAAACTCGCATTTAGCCAGATTGACGGTCAAGCCAGCCTCTTCAAAATGAGAGAACAGGTCTGCGATATGCTTCAAGTGCTGCTCCCATGAATCACTGAAAACTACTACATCGTCCAGATAGACGGCCACTCCCTCTAACCCAGAAACAACTCTATTCATAAGTCGCTGAAAGGTTGCAGGCGCATTTCTAAGGCCAAAACTCATAACGTTATAAGAGAATAACCCCTCCGATGTAATAAAAGTGGAAATCTCTTGAGCTCTTTTGGTCAACGGAACTTGCCAATAGCCTTTAAGCAGATCGAACTTGCTTACAAATTTTGCCGCCCCAACCCGATCAACGCAATCCTCAATACGAGGCAGTGGAAATGAGTCTGGTTTTGTTACTCTATTTATTTTACGATAGTCGGTGCAAAACCGATAAGTACCATCGGATTTATTTACAAGCAAGCAGGGAGATGCCCAACTGGAAAATGAAGGTTCAAATCAAGACTGATTTACAAATATGACTGCTGATAATAATAAATAAAAAAAGTAATATTTTGTTTCTGTTCAAATTAATTAATAAACTAATAAACTTCTCTAAAAATAAGGTTCTGGTCATTTGATATCAAACAGCACAAATGCTCATTATTTTAAAACTGATAGTTGTGGACCTGGATGCTGATTGGACAATTCGGAGTTGCGATCAATATATATATATATATATTAAAATATTATATAACCGGACCAACACGCGATCCCTATAGCACTTAGTCATTCATCCACATTCCACACTTCCCCTCTGTTATTCCTTCCGGACATATCACTCATTCTCATTATTTGTTTGTTTTATGTATTAATATTAAATTGTGTGTTATATGTTGGTGTAACTGGGTTGCTGGGAGCTGCGCCGGCAAACTCAAGCTCAGGTAGCGCAAGCGGTTATGACATCATTGGACTATGCCACGCCGGCGCAGTGGACCGGAACCCGGTGAAACTATGTTGTGTCTATATGTGGGGTACCCAAGTTTTAGGTTAAAAGACACACAGTAATTTGAGTTATGGTGGTCTTATTTATATATATGTCAATCTAAATGTGGAAGATATCACCTTTTGACACTTACTTATTAATTGTGGTGCCCGAGAAAAGGGGCGGAGTCTGGCCTTTAAAAGCAGCAGCCAACGTGCTACTGAAGTCGTGAGCTATACCTATATTGTATATTGTGGATTCTTGTGAGTTTGTGTACATATTCGTCTAGTTTAATCTTTGATTTATTTTTATTGTTTTATTTTTGTTGTTTTATTACTTTGTTTTACGGGACTGTAAATTTGTATATATACTGACTTTCTGGCACTTGTAAATAAATACCACCATACTCTGAAGCAGGGCCGTTTCTAGCCTTTTTTGGCACCCTAGGCAAGATTCCCATTGAGACCTACCCCCCCCCCCATTTTTTTACATTTTAAGGTTAAATAAATGCATCAATCTGGCACTTTGAGAGCTAAAAATTAAGAGCTTCAACCCATGAACTGTGCACACTGAACAAAGAAAAAACATTGACTTGTACCTGGACACTAAAGAGGGCTCAAACATCTTAGTTATGATATAGAGTCTCAGTCTACATTACATTATCACTGGTGTTTATGATTTATATAAGTATTCCTATGACGTAAAATCCATATAGCCAATAATATGTACTGTATAAATTAAAATTAATATTTCAAAAGTATATTTTACATTACACTATAGTATAGGAAAATTACAATACTTTTGTCCTAATTTCTTCACTTGCAAGAAATAAACCCTTGAGCTTTTATTTTGGAAAAAAACACCAGATCACCGTGCTGATCGCATGAGCAAAGTGCGCACTTCTCTTTAAATCACGCAGCACAAACAGAATGCCTATATAGGCTACTTAAAGTATTGTGCTGTTTTATAAAGGCACAAAGCCATATCACAATTTCGATTTTAGTTTGTTGACAAAATATAATGCTAGAGACCTTTATGTTAGGCTATAAATTTTACATCTCATGTGTTGGGAAAAGGGAGAAGAGCGAGTTCGGCAAAAGGCGGATTCGGACTCGGGTCGAATGCATCAAAAGCTACTTTCAAGCACCTCACGACCTATGCCACTGTAGATATTTAGTGGTGGGCGTCTTTTTGCCACAAAGACAGGCACTTAGTGCAAATATACGCTCCATTATCGGAAATGTAAAAAAAGAAGGATTTTTCTTCCACTCGCTTGGGTGAGAAAAAAAATCTCTTGGTGTGGTGGGGGCTCTCACTGGCGCCCCCCAGCTGTTTGCGCCCTAGGCGACCGCCTAGTTTGCCTATGCCTAGAAACGTCCCTTAGTTTTCGCTTTCTGCGCATGCGCACTTTCAGGTGTTTATGTGTGGTGAGCTAGAGCTAAGCCATTCATTGAAGCTCGCCGTTTCACCGGGTCCTTTGAAAATGTCTGAGGGTCGCAAGAGAAAAAGTTTGTACGAACTGTATGAGAAGAAGAGAAAGGCCTCAGAAGAGAGAAACAAGATCAGAGTGTTTTTGGGAGATTGTTTCACACGATGGCGTGCGCTGAAAACACAGGTTGGGCTTCCCACTGATGCCTCAGTCGCGAAGTTTCTACTCGACAGGTAAAGTTTGGCATCCTATTTGGAGAAAAAGTGCAAATCTTCTTTTGGAAAGTAATCTTGTATGAGCGATGCCGACAGCAACTTGTAAACAGAGCGTGCACGAGGAGAACCTCGCACACGTTTAATAGGCGTTCCCTCTCGGGAGCAGGTAGAGTGTTGCGCATGTGCATTTTTTTCAAAAAGTGGAGAGGGCCGTTCTTATCTAAAATTTGGAAAGATCCTCCGCTATACCTGTAAGCCTGACAAGCTTGTGCTTGATGACCTTCACAGTGCATAGGCAGGCATTGGTCAGCATGGCGAAGTGGGTATTAACGTCCCCATATCGCCAGTTACTGACGCAGCGTTGAGTTCCCTTGAAAGGGAATGTCTTAGGTTCCCTGAGGAACTTTGATTTATTTAAATATTTAATGATATTGTAATCATATTGCGTAGTTGTGCTAGGAGTTGATTGTTTTATTTGTGATAATAATGCAGTGAAACATGCCAAATTGTGCAATATAATTTTTGTCCAGGCGGTCATACAAAGAAATTATGAACACATTCATAGACAAAATATTAATAAAATATAATGTTGTAATCAGTGTTTGCTTTTTCCTTTCAGCTTTTTGTTTTCTATGCATTTTTTTATTTGCATAGTAAAATAAAACCGGCAAGTAACTGTGTCAGATAAAAAGTTTAGAGTTTTGTTCTTCCCTCACCTTTAAAATATTTTAATATATATATATATATATGTATATATATATATATATATATATATATATATATATTATATATATATATATATATATATATATATATATATATATATATATATATATATATATATACTGTATATATATATATATATATATCAAATATTTTCCTCATATTGTATGTGCTTGTATATAGGGTCATTAAAAAAACAATTTTAGCCACTACTGTACGTAGGATATTTTTATTTAATATTTATATTATTTAAAATGTATCATATTTGTAACATTTTATTACATTGAACATGATAAAACAAAACATAAATTAAAATAGTTTTTTTATTCCACAAAAAAAGGAAAAAAAAAATCATGCCATTCCAAGCAGAGAATGTTGCACTTTGTTGCTCTCTTGTGGTCATCAAATGCTTTGTCCATTATCTTTTCTTCTTCGTGCATTTTGTCCTTTATATGCATTACAACACATGTTGTCAGGTTGTACTTCTGAGATGTCAAATTCAAGTTATGGTTCCCTCTCTGATTCAGATATCAGATTTATAGTTTTTATTATTATTATTATTTATTTATTTTTTATTCTGCAATTTCCCTATGTCCAAATTATTTAGTCAATTTTATTTGAAAATATTTTTTTCCAATTACTTTTATTTATTCTTTTTCTACTTGTTTTCTAAATCAATTAAATGTATTAGCATTAACATATTTTTAATGGATTTTCTTGTTGTTGGTGGTGTAGTTGTTGTTGTTGTTGTTGTTGTTTTGCCCCACTGTATTTTTATTTCTAGTATTTTTTATTATTATTATTATTATTATTATTATTATTATTATTATTATTATTATTTCTAATTCATGCACCAGTGGTAGCATCAAGCCGAATTCCTGTCTTTTCGTTTGAACATCTGACTGGGACATGACATCATTGATTCAGCCAATGGGGTGAGTTTGATGCGGTAGTTTATGTGTTTGGTAATTCTGTGATATCTAGAATCCTAATAGATTTTAATTATTATAAAGCAATGGACGACTTTATAAAGTTTGAAATAATTTGGTGTTGTAAGGGGATATTGTGCAAAATTGGTAATGATGAATTATTCTTTCTTATTTAAAACAAAGTTTGGGTTTTTTTTATTGATTGATGTTTGATTTAAATGTTGATTATTGATGGTTTGTTAATTGTAATTAAAGGTGTTTAAAAATAAAAAAAATCTCTCTCTCTCTCTCTCTTTCTTTCTTTCTCTCTTTCTCTGTCTTTCTCTGTCTCTCTCTCTCTCTCTTTCTCTCACTCTTAAAATTATAAAGAGTTATGAGATTGTAAACTGGAACTCTGGATTGTCCAATCAGCAACCAGGACCACAACTATCAGTTTCATAATAATGAGCATTTGTGCTGTTTGATATCAAATGACCAGGACAAAACCATATCTGTAGAGAATGATTTATTAATGAATTGGAACAGAAGCAAAGTAATACAACATTTTAATCAGCAATTATAGTTGTAAGCCAGTCTGTGTTATGGTTGATTTGATTATTAAAGGTGCAGTATGTAAGAATGACTACTAGTGGTCGAAACAGGTACTGCAGTATCAATCAAAATATTGGAGATCGTGGTTTCTCCCGCCTCCTTCTCCTCAGACTGGACGGCGCTCACTCGGGTTGCCAGTTTGAGCACACGCAACAGGAACGAGCGCAATGGACAATGAAAATTGGCAACGTGCAGTATCACAGACCAAAACAAAAAGAAACATTCCAGCCTGGAAACGCGCATTTCAAAGTAAAATAACTGGCTGTAGAAGTGTTTTTCAGAGAAACAAGTATGTGAATTTAGCATGTTTCCCAAATATCTGCAAACATATTATGGTATTTTTATGCTTTAGTAGAGTGAAAAAGTTACATACAGCACCTTTAATGATCAGCTGTGTATATGAAAAGACTGAAACATGCAAAAACTATTTAACATTAAACAGAAAAAAACACATAATGATTGGCCTATTGCTCCGTCCACATGTTTTCATGCACATTTCACATGCGTCAAAAACGTGTCCACATTAAGTGTAACTGGAATTTACATTAAAACAAACAGTGAGGACTTTGCCGTCTAGTTTCAGATCGCTGCACACCACTGATATTTATTATTCATTATTTGTGTTTTTCATGGCCTGACGAATCTGCTCCAGCAGATTGTCTTTGTTGTTTGTGATTTTTCCAGCGACCTCCATCAGTTTAGTGATTATCTCAGCGCTGTAAGGACCTTGAAAGGTCTTATATTCTTTACACCACTTCTTAATATCATCTGAAGAAACATTAACACACTTAAATCAGAACACAGTTGATATTTCAGTTTTATTCAGGACATTAAGACTTTAACTTGCCTCCACAGTTGACCTCATTAAAGAGAGGGATGTGTATCACGGTTGGAGTGTTTTGGCCTTTGAACACATAGAAGTCCTTCGGTTTCTCAGAGTGTCCATTGGGAATGTTGACCTCAGGGAAAGGGATGTTTAGTTTCCCGCACGTCTCAGCAGCGTCCCTCACTGTCTGTGGTAGAAAAACAGTACATTATTGTTTCATTAAAAGGGTTAGACAGACATTTAAAGTTTAAATTTAAAGTATTCACCAAAATCGTCGAGATGAGAAACCCCCTCTGAGATAAATGGGAATGCTAACGGACAGCACTCAGGTATTATAAATTAATATGGTTAGATGAAAACCCATGCTTTTATTTTTAAATGGTTTTCTTTCTTGTTTTTTGACATACAGCATTTGAAATGATCTGTTATGATGATTTCTAGGGGATTTATCTCTTTAAATGAACTTCTATCAGTGAATTCTCTGTGCTTATAATACCGTGAAAGGATCATTATCGTCACTGAAATCCAGTGAAATGATGAGATCGATGTCTCGCTCTTCTCTCAGCACTGAGAAATAGGGGGAGTTGAGCAACAGTCCAGCGTCTTCATAGTCTCTAGTCTCATTTTTCAGAAGAGTGGAGGGCACTGCTGCATCTGAGAGATCACAGCATTATTATATTATTCACAATGAATTTCCAGTTATCATCTGTCTATGAGTTTCTGTTCTCACCTTTCATGTTGTAAAGAAAGTCATATTCCCTGCCCCAGATCCACTGGCCCATGCAATCAAAAATTCTCTTCCAAAGATCTGTAAAACAAATTTGCAATGGTTCTTAAATTCAGTAAATGGTTCTGATACTGTTTTATATTCTGTATATGTTTTAGTTGACATATTAGTAGCCTTGTTTCATGATAGATTCTTCAGATTTAAAGTACATCTTTGGATGCCTAAAGGTTCTTCGTGGCATCAGTCTGTTAAAACCGGTTTTGTTGCCCTAGTAAAAAAAAAAAAAAAAAAAAAACCTATACCCAAGTATATTTTAAATCTATTAACATATTTATTGACATATCACTTTAATACTTACTGATATAAAATTATAATTCAACTTTTGGAGTATTTCTTTATTTCTCACTGCACATTTCTTATTTAATACTATGCCTAAAATGTATCAGTTTTTAAATGCATGATATTTAAAATGTACTTAAAGTATACTTGCAATTGTTCCACTTTAGCACAATCAAATATACTTATATCTTTAGTCGGACCTCAGCACTATTTCCTCACAATTAAAGTGCATTGAGTATGAAATTAGTTGTTCCAGAGTTTAGCAGACTTTAAGTATACCAGTTTGGTATTCCAAAAGTACAATTGCAGGGTATTTTTATTAAGCAAATAAATATGTAAATGTATTTGTAGTATACTTAGCACAAAACAAAGTATTTCAAATACATTTTAGTATATTTGTTTGTCACTAAGATGCTGCTATTATAAGCTTTATTGAATCTTACAGTAAAGCACATTCGGTTTATGCATCAGTCTGGCTAGAAAATCAAAAATACATTATACAAAGGTCAACCTACCTGCTTGAAACTGAAGCAACGACTCAACTTTTCAAACACAGCCTTAGTGCGTTGTTTTATATCTATTATACTGAATTTCTGTAGCTCCTCTTGATAATAAATCATCTGATGTTCGCCTTCAGAGATCCCTGTGAAAAGAGGAGAACATGATTGAGTTATTTTAATCTGATGCAGGTTTGTGTTAATTAGATGTTTTTGCATAATACTGTACTGTTTCATCAAGTTTGTAGGTTGTTTTACTGTTGCGTTAAGCAGCAGTAAAACTGCTAAATGTTGCTGAAAGGCCATTAAAGATACATTTTCTAGCACACTTTTGTGTATTCTTACCGTCGCACAGCACAGTTCTGATGCGTTCATCATAAGCAGACGGATCTTTGCCATTCAAAACTGAGAGATTCATGTCCACGAGATCCATGAGCGCCTGGTAACATTCATCTGTGGATGGGGAGTCTGATTCTTCTGAAGAAAACACACCATGAACAAACATGAACACAGGGCAAAATGTCTTGAATATCAAGTGCTTTCCATCCCCAAATTTTTGTCATTCAGATTTAAGGTGATAATCATCATTATAGCTCACTTTTATTTTTCATCAGTAAAGAGTTTAACTTTTTAGATAACACTTTATTTTGATAGTCCAATTTAGACATTCTACTAACTATAAGTAACTTTGCAACTACATGTCAACTAACTGTCATTAGAGTATCACTAGACTGTCTGCTTAATATTTGCTAACACTTTATTGTGTTGGTCCCCTAACAGACATTCTACTGACTATAAGTAACATGGCAACTTATTCTCCTAACCCAAACCCTAACACCTAACCATAACCTAACAGTCTACTGACTGTCTACTAATACTCTAATGACAGTTAGTTGACATGTAGTTGCAAAGTTACTTATAGTTAGTAGAATGTCTAAAGTGGATTATCAAAATAAAGTGTAACCAATAAGGATAATAATAATAAGTTTTATTAATAAAGCACCTTTCCCAAGCTCAGGGTCGCTGTACAAGAAGATAACAAAACAGAGGCGTCAGCCAATTTTGACAGGGCTTCAGCCCCGAATGTTTTGAGTGTAGCCCCGAATGTATTTTGAAAAGTTGACTGACAAATATGAAACCGGACAGTGGTAAACCTCCGAAATCATATGTTGCCTAATTTCATTGTGCTATGGCTTTGCTGCTGTTTCTGACTGGTGATTGTTGAAATCTGTCTCTCACACAGAGACGCACCACATGAGCGATTTAAGCCTATCCAAGTTCATCTCCAGCATTTGCGCGCAACAGCAAACAATCTCACAGCAATTAAAAATAAATAAATAAATAACGCAGTCAGCACCGCCGCACAGTCTTCTGTCAGACCAGATGTTGTCAGGCTATAGCCTATGTCAGTAAAACGATACTTGGTTACTCACGTAACCTCGGTTCTCTCTAGAGAGGGAACGAGTATTGCGTAAGGAACTTACGCTACGGGAAAAGTCATCTTTTCTCGAGATACTGAAGCCAAAAATTATCCTAATTTTTCATATTTTGTCAACGCAGTGCAGCAGGCGGCACAGCAGAGCTAGAGCGGGCAATACTGCGTGCTCATTGGCTGCCGCGCGGCAACTGCTTAAGCCTACCAGTGAGCCCCGCGTGACGTCACGCCCAATGAGGGCGCGCGCGCCCTCGCGCGTCACAGCCCGCCAGAAGGGGCGGCGTCAGAGCGTATAAAAACAGGGCTCGGAGGCTTAACTCTCTGGTTTCTGTCGAATGAAGCGACATGAGCTCGGGGCGCAAGCACGGCAGGGAACGCAATACTCGTTCCCTCTCTAGAGAGAACCGAGGTTACGTGAGTAACCAAGTATCGTTCTCTTACGAGAGGTTCTCTCGTATTGCGTAAGGAACTTACGCTACGGGAACCCTTTGTCAACGCCGTGCGCGCCATGCATCCACACACAACTCCAGGGGGGGAACCCGGGGAGTGAAGAGTGGGGAGAGAGGTGGCCAGCAATGCGGGCCAACACATGTACATAAGCACCCATAGGGAGAAACAGAGCGTAACAGCCGGTCTGTATATAAGAGCTTTCCCTGAAAGTGCAGCTCGACCAGGAAAGTCAAATCTAATATCCAGCCTGCGAAGAGCAGTGCATGAACATGATTTTGGACTGCGAGAAGTTTAGCCTGCAGGGCGGGAACTTCCAGGTTATAAAACCTAACAAATGTGGACGGGGAGGCCCAGCCCGCCGCCGTACAAATGTCATGAATGGAAATCCCACTGGACCATGCCCACGATGAGGCAACACCTCTGGTGGAATGAGCCCGTATGCCCAGAGGGCACTGCAGGTCTTTGGACGCATATGCTGTCGCGATAGCATCCACTATCCATCTGGATAACGTCTGTTTCGAGGCGGCGAGACCCTTGGTGCGCCCACCAAACGAAACAAAGAGCTGCTCTGAGAGCCTGAAGGCTGCAGAGCGTGCAATATAAAGCCTTAACGCCCTGACAGGGCAAAGGAGATTATTATCGACCTCGTTGGCTGCCGGCGGCAGGGCTGAGAGGGAAATAACCTGTGCTCTGAAAGGAGTACCCAACACTTTAGGGACATAGCCATGTCTGGGTTTGAGAATGACTAACGAGTCGTTAGGTCCAAACTCGAGACACGACGCGCTGACAGATAGCGCATGTAAGTCACCCACGCGCTTTACTGAGGCAAGGGCCAGCAGAAAAACGGTTTTGAAAGTGAGGTATTTGAGACCCACAGAGTCTAGCGGCTCGAAGGGAAAAGCTTTAAGGGCCTCCAGGACCAAAGACAGATCCCATATCGGAACCGAAGGCGGGCGCGGAGGGTTCAGCCTCCTGGCGCCTCGCAGGAAACGGGTAACGAGTTCGTTTCTTCCAAGTGCGCGGCCGCGCGCCGAGTTGGCGAACGCAGCAATCGCCGCAACATACACCTTGAGCGTGGAGGGGGACCTGCCCGCGTCCAAGGGCTCTTGGAGGAAGTTCAGAACCTGTGGAACCTCACAGGACTGAGAGTTTAAACTCTTCCCTGTACACCATTTATTAAACACTGACCATTTAGACGCATAGAGCCGCCTCGTCGAGGGGGCTCTGGACTGCGAGATCGTGTTAACTACCCCTTCTGGCAGATCAACGAATATTCGTTGATTACCCACGCATGCAGAGACCAATGCTCTGGATGGGGATGCAGAATTGATCCTCGGGCTTGAGAGAGAAGGTCTCTCCTCACCGGAATCGGCCACGGGGCTGTGTCTGACATGTTCACCAGCTCCGGGAACCAAGGTTGGTTCTCCCAGTGCGGGGCTATGAGGAGCACTGCGCAGCGCGTTTCCCTGATCTTTGCTAATACCTGAGGCAGCATAGAGACCGGGGGGAAAGCGTACAACGGGACCCTGGGCCAGGCCTGGGCCAGCGCGTCCTCGCTCTTCGAAAAGAACCTTTTGCACTGAGCGTTCTCGCTTGTGGCAAAAAGGTCCAATTTCGCTTCGCCGAAGCGGAGCCACAACGTCTGTACCGTCTGGCTGTGTAACGCCCATTCCCCTGGGGGAACATTGTCCCTGGACAGTCTGTCCGGGCCGTCGTTCAGGCGCCCGGGCACGTGCGCGGCTCTCAGCGAGCGCAGCGAGCCCTGAGCCCATACCAGAAGGCGTTCTGTCAGAGCGCGCAGGGCTCTGGATCTGAGTCCGCCCTGGCGGTTCACGTAGGACACCACTGACATGTTGTCTGAGCGAACTAACACGTGGTGTCCCCGCAAGTATGGGAGAAAATGCTTCAAAGCTTTCTCGACCGCTAACATCTCCAGACAGTTTATGTGGAGGTCCCGCTCTGGGCCCGACCAGGGGCCGCAGATTGGTCTGCCCTCGTGAAGCGCTCCCCAACCCATGTTGGACGCGTCTGTCGAGACCACTTTGCGGTGTGAGATGGCTCCCATTGTCACTCCCTGACGGTACCATTCGGGCGCTAACCAGGGCTGCAGGGCTGAGACACAGACCTGAGTCACGCTGATTCGAACGCTGCCCGAAACCCACGCTCCGCGGGGTACTTTCGATTTCAGCCAGCATTGTAGCGGGCGCATACGAAGTAAACCCAGCCGTAGGACCGCTGCGGCTGATGCCATATGGCCTAACAGCCTTTGGAAGCGTTTCAGAGGGAGGTATCTGCCCTTTTGGACGGATGCGGCGAGGTGTCGAACACAGCGCGCGCGCTGTTCTGACAGCCTGGCAGTCATCGCCACCGAGTCCAGTTCTATTCCCAGGAAGGAAATAAACTGACTGGGGATAAGTGAGCTCTTGTCCCAGTTCACCGAAAAACCCAGGCTTTCCAGATGACTGAGAAGCGCTATCTTGTGAGAGATGAGTTCCTCTCTCGACTGCGCTAGAATGAGCCACTCGTCCAGATAGTTCAGGATTCGCATGCCCTGTTTTCTCAGGGGAGCGAGGGCTGAGTCCATGCACTTCGTAAATGTGCGGGGTGCTATGGACAGGCCGAACGGCAGAACGGTATATTGATATACCTGGCCGTCGAAGGCGAATCTCAAGAATGGCCTGTGACGGGGTATAATCTGGGTTTGAAAATACGCGTCTTTTAGATCGAGAGATATAAACCAGTCCCTCGGGCGAACTAGCGCGAGGATCTGCCTGGTCGTAAGCATTTTGAACGGCCGTCTCATGAGGGCTCTGTTCAAATGTCTCAGATCTAATATGGGTCTGAGCCCGCCGTCCTTCTTGGGCACGAGGAAATAACGGCTGTAAAAGCCCGCCTCGGTCAGAGAAGGAGGGACTCTCTCTATCGCCTTTTTTCGCAGCAGCTTCGCTATCTCTGCATGCAGCAGATGGGCCGCTTCTGCGTTCACTTTCGTTTCGGTCCGGGCTATAAAGCGCGGAGGCCGACGACTGAACTGTAGCGAATAGCCCTGTATTACCGTGTCCAGCACCCATGTCGACACACCCGGAATAGCCTTCCATGCATTCGCACTCATAGCTAGGGGTCGAATGGCCTCTGAGTCCCGTCCGTCGCATAGCGCGGGACGAGGAATCTGCAGTGGCGGGCGCGCGCTGCGCGCTGAGACAGTGCCGCGAGACGGGGACTCGCTGATAGCAGTGACCGGCCGAACTGCGCTGGGAGAGCGCGCGTGAGTGTTTACAACAGAGTGTGAACGCGGGGGAGCGGGCACAGGACTCTTTATTAAAACACGGCCGGTGGCGGTGGCGATATTTGAACCCCAAATGTGTGAGACAGAGCGAGCAGTGTGTAGTTGTGAGCACTCGTGAGCGGGCACATTTCCTACACTTATTACTCGAGCGGCAAGAGCGCGCTTTATGCGAGTGTGCTCTGTGGGGTACACAGGGGGATTTGTGCTTGTGTGTAGAAATGAACACTGGGTTGTGGGCATATTCATTACACTCATAACACTGTCGGCCTGAGCCGAACGACCAGATATTATGCTCATCTTGTGATTTATCTGGGTCGCCGTAAAAACGGCGTTTGAGTGCAGGCGAGTGAGTCGACAGACTGGCTCGTTGGCTGCTGAAAACACTACTGCAGTAGCCTTTTTTAAGGGGACTGGCAGAGGAAGACAGATGAGTTTTGACGGTGGTCCGGCCGCGGCGGGACCCGCCCGTCTTTTCCTCCCGACGAGTGCTAGGAGGACTTCGCAGGCTCGGGCTTCAGCGAGACTCGTGGCCGAGGCCTTAGCGGGGGCGGCGGCCTGCGCTGGCTGGATGAGCGGGACCTAGGGCGGCCGCGCTGGCGCTGCTGTGTGGTCGGAGGGCGGGAAGTGCGCTGGTTAGAACTGCGTGCAGGAGGCTCTGTGCTAGAGCGGCCTGCAGCGGAGCTCGAGCGGCGAGGCAGGAAGAGGCTCATAGCCTGTGATGCCTTCTGCACCTCCGTAAACCGGTCCACGAGGCCACTCACTGCTGGTCCGAAGAGGCCGGTGGGGGAGAGCGGGGCGTTAAGGAAGACGGACCGCTCTGATTCTCCCATATCGGCTAGCGTCAGCCACAGGTGGCGCTCTGTGACGGTGAGCGAGGCCATTGAGCGACCGATAGCTTGTGCAGCTACCTTGGTAGCGCGGAGAGAAAGATCTGTCGCGCTGCGCAGGTCGGTCAAGGTGGTCTGGTCGGGGCCCTTCTCGTCCAGCTGGCGGAGGAGGTCGGCCTGAAGGACCTGAAGGACCGCCATAGTGTGCAGGGCTGAAGCGGCCTGTCCGTTAGCCGAGAAGGCGCGGTGGACGAACGCCGAAGTAGTCCTGCAGGCCTTGGACGGGAGGGCAGACTTTGAGCGCCATCTCGCGGATGGGGGGCAAAGGTGCGCTGCGACCGCCTGTTCGACCGGAGGGATGTTGTTGTATCCCTTCTCCGCGGCTCTGTCCACCTGGGAGAGAGCAGCTGAAGCTGAAGAGCGGAGCCTGGCCGAAACCGGAGCGTTCCACGCTTTGGAGAGTTCCTCGTGGAGCTCGGGCAGAAAAGGCGCTGGTCTGGAGGCTGTAGACTGGCGGCGGTTGGGCAGGAAGCATCCATCGAGCCTGTTCGGTGGAGGCACCGCAGGCGGGGACCACTCGAGGCCTAAGCACTCGACTGCCGTTGTGAGGAGGCGGAGAAGCTCGGCGTCCACACCGGTATGGGTCCTGCCAGACACTCTCGAAGACGAGGCGGAGCGAGAACCGGACCACTCTTCGCTGTCTGACGCCAGAAGAGAACAGCTGTCCAGAAGCGCGTCCACTTCCGCTTCATTGTCAGAGGCGACGGCATCGCGGGCCGTAGCCGGCGGCTGCGCGTCGGGAAGCGGGGGAGGCGAGGGAGAGAGCGAGGCTCGCGGGAGGTGCTCCGGCGATGGCCTGACTCGAATCTCCGGCTCCGGTGGTCTCTGCGAGCGGCGTTTCTTCTTACGCGGCCCGGAGACAGTTGGAGCGGGCTCTGCATTGAACAAGGCGAGTCGAGCCCGCAGGGTCGACATCGGCAGTTCCTCGCAGAATTCGCAGCCGCCCGTAGACAAGGCAACGGCTGCATGGTCACGTCCCAGGCAGAGAGCGCAGATCACGTGGCGGTCTCTGTCGCTGAGCGGAGAGCAGCATGAACCGCATGAAACTCGAGGCATTTTGCAACAAACGCCTTGCTCTTTTAGTGAGTGCTGCAAGAAAAACACACACAAGGCAAGCGAGAAAGGATATATCGCCGGATAGCTGAGCTGGCACGGCAGGCTGAAGGCGGCGAAGATTCGACCGGCTTCCTCAGGCTGTCCTAGGCTGGCTCGTTGCTGGTTTCGACGGCGACGGCTTCTCTCAGAGTGCAGCGATGCGAAGAGCTTCGCTGAAGAGACAGAAATCAGAGAGTTAAGCCTCCGAGCCCTGTTTTTATACGCTCTGACGCCGCCCCTTCTGGCGGGCTGTGACGCGCGAGGGCGCGCGCGCCCTCATTGGGCGTGACGTCACGCGGGGCTCACTGGTAGGCTTAAGCAGTTGCCGCGCGGCAGCCAATGAGCACGCAGTATTGCCCGCTCTAGCTCTGCTGTGCCGCCTGCTGCACTGCGTTGACAAAATATGAAAAATTAGGATAATTTTTGGCTTCAGTATCTCGAGAAAAGATGACTTTTCCCGTAGCGTAAGTTCCTTACGCAATACGAGAGAACCTCTCGTAAGAGAACTAATTTACTGTCGTGTCAGCCGTTTGCTCACGACGCGCACTCTTCAATCACATGCAAATGCGGCGCGCCCTGTATCACGCAAAATAAACTACTAGCATGTAACGTCGTGTTCTGTCGTCAATTAAGTATTGAAATAACCAAAAGGGAGATTAAAGCTGCGTCAGAACTCTATGTCGGGGCTTTTGTATTCCTTTGTAGGCTACATAAATGTTACACATTTTGGCGTAGCTCTACTCATTTTTCATTATTAATATTCTAACATTTTATCAATATTGCAACGTCATCAAAACTGACTAAATATTTTGTGACCAAAAATGTGAAAAATTGGCCTACATCTAGCCTAAATGATCGTTCATGACATTCTTTTAACTATAACCCAATTTGTAGATCTGTATTATTTCCTTTGTATGAGCTTAAATATTGCTGTGCAGTCGTGTGATTTAGTATGCTTGATTAATTTTATTACAATGTTCCTATTTAACTCTGATATGTAGTCTATATATATATATATATATATATATATATATATATATATACTGTAAGGTCCTCGAATGTGTTCGAATATTTCACAAGCATCAGCCTTTTCACAGTTTGTATCACTCCGCTTGTGTTTGCATCATTAAGCCAGTAGGTGGTGACAAGTGACTGTCTTTATGAGTGAACAATTGAAATTTAATTGAACTGATTTAATAGTGCCAAAAACATTGATTAACTCAAAAAAAGAAACAAGTTGCTGAAACCAATCTTTAATGCTAAAAAGTTTACATCTATGCAAAATAATCCTTGAAAGATTTCTCATTTAAGGCCATTCCTGTTTGGAATATGTGATTGTGTATTGTCAACAATAAGTAGAAACATTTTGCATTTCCATTTTCTAGTGTGGATCATTCACTTCAACATTTATCCTCATTCACATGTTTAAGAATCTGTTATCTGCTTGACAAATAATTTATGCTACTGCCCACTGACATGCTTTTAAAGCTATTGTTATCAAAAAATGTTGGCCTTCAAACATCTAAAAATGCACATGTAGGTCCGAGAAATCAAAATTTTCTCGGGGAAGCATGCCCCCCAACCCCCCTAACTACCTCACATTCACTGTAAAAAATTTCTAACCCTCCCAAATCAAAAATTTCAAGTGACCGATAACATCTAAATTTTTCAATTGGCCCAAGTGAAAATCTGTAAATTTAATTTTATAATTTACAGAATTGCACTTGGGCCAATTGAAAAATTTAGATGTTATCGGTCACTTGAAATTTTTGATTTGGGAGGGTTAGAAATTTTTTACAGTGTTTGAATGTGTGTGTCTATGTGGTAATGTGGGCTGGTGTGGCAACAGTGCCAGGACTGAATTTTTTAACCAGTCTGCCCCCCTGCATATAGGCCTAAAATATACATTATTCTCTGTATCGAATCATGTTATCTTATTACCCACCCCCAGCCCCTGATGTTTCGGGCTCAGCTGATGTTTTTAAAACCTAGAAACGCCCCTTTAAGCATTAGTATGCATCACATAGTACATACAGTATACATATATACAGTTGGATGGTTGGAAATACGGTAAGAAAAGATAGGTTTTTAGTTGAGTGTATAGTAGAACTTTAACAGAGTTAGAGGAAGAGAATTAGTTTCAGAACCACAGCAACATAGTCCACAAAAGATAAATCAACTTGTCAGTAAATAAAAGCTGTAATAAATGCTTTACCTTCCATCGTTTCCGTACGCATCATCATATCTGTTTGTATTCGATTTTTAAATGGCATTAAATGGCCTAAGAACTCTGGGGTGGGGGGGGGGGAATCAAACAGAGTTAAGGTTCACATGATAATCAAATGACTCTCAGCTTTAGACAGAACTGAATCTTTAGAACAAATGAAGTTGCACCTTTTAGTTTTTCCCAGAGGAATTTACGGATTTCGTCTCCATCGGCTAAAGCGCTGCCGCACAGACCTGCAGAAAACACTTTTAAGTGTTCACAATAAACAAAAATGTATTTTTAAAATAAAATGCGTAATACAAACAGTCTGATTTAAGCTCTTATTGTTATCAGCAAAAATAATCTTTCCTTTAAATCACTGTGTAATGAGAAAGGTTATGTTGAAAAGCAGCACCTCAGTGTGTTGGTGAATTTGCTTTTTAATGATTTTTCAGCAATTTTAATGCTTTATATTTCACTTTGCTTCTCAAAGTGCCATTTTAGTCTTATGTGCTAATAATTCATGAAATTTACTCCATCTTTCAAACTTAAGTAAAAGCAAGTTATCACATTTCTTAAGGCTAAGAATCACTCTTTCTCCCCCGGTTATTTAAGACAGTAATTAAATTCCACTTGAAACAAACCTTGTTGTATTATTTTAATTTAATACTGTAAAGCTGCTTTGATACAATCTGTATTGTGAAAAGCGCTATACAAATATACTTGACTTGACTTGACAGCTCGAGAGGACTAGGAGTTGCCAGTAGGGGCTTGTGATGCAATGAGGAGACAGAGACCTGCGCGAATCTTTCAGGAGAGGAAGAATGTTTTTGAAATGTTTGACAAAGAGCAGTTAATCAAATGGTATCGTAATGTATTATTTAGAAAATTATTTATTGTCAAATGTGTGTTGAATGTAAACTTCAGCCATTCAATGTAAATTCATCTGAGAATATTCTTAAATAAGGAAATCTATTCAATCCCATTTGTGACACAGCAAAGCGTTGTGAATCATCTCCAAGACTGACACTTAAGATTTAGTCATACACTTCATTTAAATTACGACTGAGATGCTTGATAACTAACTTTTAAAAGCTGCTCTGAGCCAAGAATTGTTTTACTCTTAAGTCAGTTCTTAGCAGTGTTCTTGTGAGTAATTCTCAAAGGCTTGATAAATGAGACCCCTGATCTCCAGATCAATCCCAGATACTATTGATCTGTTATACACTATTCTCTAATTCAGGTCAATGTACAACGGAGAATCAAGAGGATGTGAGTTGATATTATAAATATTAATAAACTCTCCTGTAACAGTTTGTTACCTTGCAGGTACAGCATGTCAATCTCAGGCTGGTTCTTGATCTTACGGCCATTTTCAAACTTGCTGCCAAAGTTGGATGTTTCCACAAACGCTCCAGTGAGGGAATAACCGGCTTCATGTGGAGTGAACTCAAACCAGGGGTCTGCAGACAGAAACGCATCCATATAACAGCTGACACAAACACAGTAACTCTGTCTGTCTTACACACATACAGTACACACACACACACACATACACACAGACCTCCATCTTTGCTCTGTTTACATTGCTTGTCGATCGCTGTGTAGATTGGAAACGGGTCTTTACTCTTCTGGTCCCACTGATCTGAGAGTGTGTGTTCGTCAATCTGAAGAGAAAAAAAATCAGCAGCTGTTATTTATCATGTTGGTGTAGGAGAGAACTGGGACAATTTATTCAGTCACAATCAAGCTTAAGTGAAAAACACCTGCTAGTGTAACCGGTTCTCGCTACCCGTTCTGATTCTATCCAGGGTCTCCGGCCTGGAAAGCTAAAGACCGCAGTCTCTATTGTTACTCTTGAGATCAGGGGAGTGAGGTTTACACACACAGCTCTCATTGAAGAGTTATTAGCGTATGCCGTGTGTTTGATGTCCAGTGTTGCTGAGCAGAAATACATAATCATGTTTCTCTTGTTCTCCTCAGAGTCGCGTTGGATTTTCTTCTCAGCGTAAAGGTTAAGAGGTCCATCTATCACTAGCTGCGTTTACATGGACACTTATAATCGGATTGACGGCTCAATCGGACTAAAAAACCTTCATGTAAACACCTTAATCGATCCGATTGAGCTCGATCCGAATGAAATTTCGATCGGATTGAAAGGGGTGGTTTATCCCTTTTGTAATCCGATCGAGAGAACATGTAAACACTTGATCGGATTGAAAACCGAAACTGTAAGGACTGCGCATGTGCAATGACGTTAAATAGCGTAATGACGTATGACGCGCGGAACGAGCTGTTCTTCCTGTTGAATAAAGTGTCATATTAATAAGTTTCCCGTCATTCTAAAATCCTAATTTCACTCGCGCGTCTGTGAAGTAAAGCAGGACAACGTCCCACCAGTCTTGGATTCTCATCCACAGACGTCTGGTTTTGGCCGCGGGGAGGGGCATTTTTACTGCGTGATCAATAAGCAGCACGGCAAAACGGTTAATATGCTCTAAATTATGACCAGAGACGAATTAATATTACGTCTGCTGTTTAAAACAAATAAAGAACCAATAGATGAGAATATTTATGCGCGAAAAGCGGGAAACTCTGTATATTTGTGCAGTGTGCGCATGTCAAAACATCAGATCCGATTTGAAACTTGTGACATATAAACGCGCACATCAACCCGATTACTTTATTTATCATTCATGTAAACACCTTGTTCGGATTCATCAATCGGATTGATTTCATTCCGATTGTGTCCATGTAAACGTAGCTAGTGTTTTACATGTTCATAGAGTTAGTTTGTGGAGTAAATATATATAGTATATAATCTGTGTGTTTACACAGCTTTTACAAAAACTGGCGGGTTCTGGTGTTTCGCTTGTGTTCGGCCAATCAGCGAACACTAACTTCACGGATAGTTCCTATAGCGCTGATTTACACCGACTCTGAAGGAGGAGTAAATTAGTTCCTCCAAAAGGAGTTCCTAGAACAAAAATCATTCCCGGTTCCTGCGGTACGAACACGCCGACCAATACTTCCAGTATTGCATTACATATAGAAAATATCATAGCAGGTTTCAGGGGACATCTTACAAACACTAAACAGTCTCATCTCAATAGTATATGATAATACATGCTGCTTCTCCATTCATAGTAATGGAATGAAAACTAAGAGGCCTTAGTATTGGTCACGCGAACTTCCACCAATAGTTCTAGGAACTGTGAAAAGGCTCTTCCTCCTCTTTAAATTCCTCAGAATTTTAATTATCAAGTAGACTATTCCTTTAAGATCATACATCATTGAGGGTTGTGTTATGAATAGTTACAGACCTCTTTCACATAATCTGTAACAAACATCGCTGCCCAGACGTCAGTCAAGCTGAATAGGTCTTTCTCATAATATTTCTTCAGTTTGTCATAAGCATCTCCCCAGCTGACTGCAGGACCGTTGAGTCTCTGGACGATCTTGTTTTTCACAGTCTCTAGTTTGGTGGACCAGTCTGGCTCCTGATATAAGGAGGCCATGCACCTTCAGAGGAACAACATAAGCTCTCATTTATGACATTCAACCTGTGTGTGTGTGTGTGTGTGTGTGTGTGTGTGTGTGAGTGAGAGAGAGAGAGAGAGAGAGAGAGAGAGAGAGAGCGTGAGTGTGTGTGCGGGTGTGTGTGTAAGTGTGTAAGTGTGCGGGTGTGAGTGAGTGTGTGCGTGTGCCTGAGTGTGTGTGTGTGTGTGTGTGAGTAAGCATGCGATTGTGTGTGTGTGTGTGTGTGTGTGTGTGTGTGTGTGTGTGTGTGTGTGTGTGTGAGTAAGTGTGCATGTGTGAGTATGTGTGTGTGTGTACCAGGTGGATCCAGAGACTCCGCTCAGGTAAAGCACACAGTCCAGAAGACCTGTTTTCTGGAGTTGATCCAGGGATCCCAGCAAACCCACCATGGCTCTTTCTCCTCCTCCAGATCCCAGTAATGCAATGTTTGGCACCTCATTCTGAAACGCAGATTGATTTAGCAAACAATTGATGTTCATCAGCTACAACACCATTTATAAATATCCAGGCAGATAAACAAAGTATAATATTACCTCACTGCAGGGTATCTTAAGTTTCTTCAGGCTTTGTAGAACATCATTTCTCCTTCTGGCGACAAACTCCTTCTCGTTCTTATTCAGAGAGTGTTCGATTCTCACTTCACTGCAACAAGAGACAGACCAGTGCTGAATTTATACAGCCATTTTATATATTTTAGAAAAATTGTCAGAATTATCCAGTTTTTAGACGTTAATTGTGATGCAGTACAGTACTTATATATATAATTAAGTGCACAGATTTAATCACAGGAGTCTGAGGAATTACCTTTCCTGGGGTTTAGATCCTCCCATCTATAAAAGAACAGAGTCAAACATTAAAGTTAATATCTTTAATTACAAAACTAATAGGGAACATCTTTTGAAAATCTTGACAGTTGTTTAATAAAAATTTGTCATACCTCAAATATCGATTATTATGCCACAGTTCTTTTTTTTTAAATGCAAGTTGGTAACTTTAAACTAAAAACTAACTTTAAAACATATACTCACTGTTCCTGTATAGTCTTGTAAAATTGTAATGCTTCACCAGTATCAGCACAGCAGCCGTCGACTCTCAGATCAGACACAAAGAGCCTCTTTTATCGGAAAGGTCTAGATATCATCGTGGAAGATGGAGGTGATAAACATGAACTCCAGAGAACAGAAAAAGTGTTCCATGTAATTTCCTTGGGGTGGGTGTGGACCGTAGGGTTACTGTACTGTGTATACCATGCCTAAATGCATAGAAGTGTAAAAGCTAATATGTATTTGAACTATATGGAGCAGATCATTTTCAAACCACAAACCCAATGAAAACAGAAACATATCAAATTAAAACTTTAATACCTAAGCAAAAAGCTATTTTTGGCTGGTTTTGCTGTGTTGTGGAGACATTACCTCTGCATCTAAATAGTGTGAAAACATGGAAGGTTTTGTGTTATCTTAATTGTTTTGACAGCAGTGACCTGAGTTTGGAGAAATATTAAATTGATTGAGAATAACAGTAAGACAAGTGTTTATTTTGTAAAAACATCTGTAAGCATTCTGTCACGGTGTGACAAATGAGAGGGCGGAACTAAAGTTCGCCGCAATTGTGTCCCCTCCGGTACAATAACAAGGACACACCACCCCCCGTGTAAATGTGTATCTGTTGCCTTGCCAACCGGGATGAGGAAATCGACATCAGGTGTGGGGAATTAATCTAGAGCCATGACGAAGCCATGTGGGCATTGAGAAGGATATAAAAAGCCAGTGAAGAGAGACTGTTGTGTGGTTCTCCCCCGTGAGAAGTCGTTCCATTTGAGTGTTGCAGAGAAGAATTGTGGTGTGCAAGGGAAAGTGTTGTTGGAGGGGACTCGAGGAGCGTGGAAGAGTTGTGAAAACACACTGTTGCCTGGAAGGGAGAGAGATAAGTAATCGACCATTGGATCTCTTACCTGCATGTTTCAACACTGAATTTAAGGTGGATTGGAGTGTTTTGATTGTGCTATCTAAACGTCACTGAGTGAATTACACTGATTCATGTTCGATCTCTTACCCTCTTCCCCCGTGTTGGAACGGTGATGTGAATCCTGTCTATGTCTGTGGAGGAAAACCCCGAAACATCCTTTCCCAACATTGAAGCTCGTTGCTTGTGGCACGGAGACCTCTGGGTGAGTGCTGGCCTTATCTGCACTTATTGAAGTGGATTGTAGTGCCTAAATTGACGTTTCCCCCCTCACGTTGCATGTTTGGAGTGAAATTGCCGTATGTGTGTGGAAGATTTATTCTCTCTTGCCGTGCACTCCCCACGTGCCATGCTGGTCTACTGTCAGTAACTGGAGCTTAATAATGTCGATCGGCCCCATCTGTTGAGGACTAGAAGGAACAGCATCCGTGAGTCAAACTAACCTCTCTGTTTTGAAGTAGTGATTCTGACTGTCTTAGAAGAAGCTCTGCCCAGCCTGTTGACTTAAGTTCGCTACCTGCCTGTCAACCCACCTGTATGGTGAGAAGTGTTCGCCCCTTTGCAACACACGTGAGACTGCACACTCTATCTGCAACCTTGATTCTGTTTGTCTTAGCAGAAGCTCCGCTCAGCCTGTTGACTTTGAGTCTGCTACAACCCCAAGTCCATCTGCATGGTGTGAAGTTATCTGTCCCCTGCAACACACGTGAGAACTGTATACTGCTGTTGAAGTTGATTCTGTTTGTCTTAGCAGGAGCTCCGCTCAGCCTGTTGACTTTGAGTCTGCTGCAGCCCTAAGCCCACCTGCACGGTGTGAAGTTATCTGTCCCCTGCAATACACGTGAGAACTGTATACTGCTGTTGAAGTTGATTCTGTCTGTCTTCGAGAAGTTCCGCTCAGCCTGTGACTTCGAGTCTGCTACAACCCCAAGCCCGTCTGCATGGTGTGAAGTTATCTGTCCCCTGCAACACACGTGAGAACTGTATACCGCTGTTGAAGTTGATCCTGTCTGTCCTAGAGAAGCTCCGCTCAGCCTGCGACTTTGAGTCTGCTCCAGCCCCTAGCCCATCTGCACGGTGTGAAGTATCTGTCCCCTGCAACACGTGTGAGAACTGTGTACCGCTGTTGAAGTTGATTCTGTCTGTCTTAGAAAAAGCCCCGCTCAGCCTGTTGACTTTGAGTCTGCTGCAGCCCCATAGCCCACCTGTCTGATGTAAAGTGTTCATCTCCCGGTAACACACGTGAAACCTGTATCCTCTGCTCCCAGTGTCGATACTGCCTGTTCAGAAGAAGGCCCGCTTAGCCTGTGGACTTCGAGTCTGCTGCAGCTCCAGAGCCCACCTGTCTAGCGTGAAGTGTCCATCTTCCTGCAACACACGTGAGAATTGCACACTCTACCTGCAGTGTTGATTCTGCTATCCTTCGCCAAAGCCCCGCCCACCGGTTTGACCTGAGCTCACTGTGCACCTGTCAGTCTGCCCGCATAGTGAAAAGTGGACATCTCAAGAGAGTGAATGTGAGAACTGTGCACGCTGCTTGAAGTCGCCATTCTGTTCGTCCCCGAGGAAGCTTGTCCAGGCTGTCGGGGTGAGACAACCGCATCCCGCTTGACCACCGACCCACCTGTGAAGACTCACCTGTCCCTCACAGGCCACTGCGAACCTTGCACCGGTGTGAGAAGAGGAAGAGCCCTGACCATCTACTCACTTGTGGAAACTCACCTGTCCATCGCATACCATTGTGAACCCTACATCGGCGTGAGAAGAGGAAGAGCCCTGACCATCTACTCACTCGTGGAAACTCACCTGTCCATCGCATACCATTGTGAACCCTACATCGGCGTGGGAAGAGGAAAGGCACCGACCGTCTACTCACCTGTGGAAATTCACCTGTCCGTCGTAGGTCCCTGTGAACCCTGCATCAGTATGGGAAGAGGAACAGCCCCGACCGCATACTCACCTGTGGAAACCCACCGGTCCATCACAGGCCACTGTGTACCTTGCACCGGCGTGGGAGTGGGCCCCGGAGACTACTGCATTGCCTCGATTCCTGGGAAGAAGAAGAAAGGAAGATTTTAGTTTAGGTTATTCAAATTACTTTTAACTTTAATAAAAAGAACTGTTATTCCTTTAATTTCCGTCTCCGTCTCGTCTCTGACACGCTCCTCAGGGTGGTCCTGGTTCAGGGGTGGGCGCAGTCCGGCTTGGCCCATCCCGACCTGTGACAATTCACATAGCCTCAAAAAATATTGCATAATAATGTGATGCCACTCCCTTCTTCAGTACGGTTAGAGTTCTCTTTAAATGGGAGTGTTTTTATCTGAATTACAATCTGGAAATAACAGAATCCAAAACATTCTGTTATTTCCAGAGTTATATACTGTATCTATATATATATATATATATATATATATATATATATATATAATAAAACTATATAGAGATGGCGAGTGAACAACAATATAGGAAGTGTGTTTATCCTTGCACTCGCTATATTACGGGTGGGGATACACACCAACTATGTGTTGTTTGTCTGGGTATGCAGCATGCCCAGTCAGCTCTCAAGGGAGCTGATTGCGAGCGTTTTCCTCTTAGAACGCTGCGTTCCCACTGATTACTCTTTGAGGCGGGTGGTTTGGTTTGCGCTCCCCGCAGCTCGGGTCCCGCTTCTGTCGAGGCAGAGCGGTGACTTCAGTCGTGGGGTTCGCAAATGGATCTGAAAGAGGGGTTTGAGACGGGCTCTGCCCTATCTCAGCCTTCACCTGCCAGATCCAGTGCCTCAGTCCCGGGTTTGGAAGCATGCGCTGCGGTTTCTTCCGCCCAGGCTGAAGTCCCAGTACTGCAACTATCCAGTTCTGAGGAGCTGGATGTTGTTAGTATTGGAACAGGAGATACTGAGGACTCGTCACCCCAGTCTCCTGCAAGCGAGGAACTAATAGAGGTGCTCACTAGAGCTGTGAAAAAATTGAGTATTGAGTGGCCAGCAGATAGGCAGGAGTCTAGAACAAAATGTAAACTAGATACATGCTTTCTGCCCTCTCGTTTGCAGCCTCCACACAGGTGCCTACTGTTCTTTCCAGACCTCCACACTAAGGTGTCGAGGTCCTGGAAAAGACTGGTTTCCTTTCGAATTTATATACCTCAGACTTCCACCTATTCTAATATTGCTGGGCCTAGTCAGTACGGGTATGGGGCGATGCCGAAAGCTGAAGAGGCACTAGCTAGTCACCTCTCACCTGAGTCAGCATCATCATTCAAGGCACCTATGTTACCCACCAAGCCACTCCGTAATAGGCAAGGCAAGGCAAGTTTATTTATATAGCACATTTCATACACAATGGCAATTCAAAGTGCTTTACATAGAAGAAATTAAAATAATAAAAAGAAATAAGAATAATTAAAACAGTTTAGAAAAATAAAAAATAAAATACAGTACAGTACAAACAGTCGGACGAACATTGGCACAGTGCTCATTCAGTAAATGCATAGTTAAACAGATGTGTTTTTAGTCTGGATTTGAATGTGACTACTGTAGGAGCACATCTGATCTCCTCTGGAAGCTGGTTCCAGCTGTGGCTGGCATAATAGCTAAAAGCAGATTTACCATGCTTAGAGTGAACCCTTGGTATTTCTAGCTGATATGATCCTAGTGATCTGAGTGATCTGTTGGGTTTATATTCTGTGAGCATATCTGCAATGTATTGAGGTCCTAAGCCATTGAATGATTTATATAACAGTAATAATACTTTAAAATAAATCCTAAATTTAATTGGGAGCCAGTGTAAAGACCTGAGGACTGGTGTGATGTGTTCATGTGTTCTGGTTCTGCTCAGCGTTCTGTATGAGCTGCAACTGTCTTATGGTCTTTTTGGGAAGGCCAGTGAGGAGTCCATTACAATAATCCACCCTGCTGGTGATGAAAGCATGCACACGTTTCTCTAAGTTTTGTCTGGAAACAAAGCATCTAATTCTTGCAATATTTTTCAGATGATAGTATGCTGATTTAGTTATTGCTTTGACATGACTACTGAAACTAAGGTCTGACTCTAGTGTCACACCAAGATTCCTGACTTGATTTTTAGTTATTTGACCCCTAGAGTGAAGGTATGCATTCACCTTGAGAACTTCATCTTTGTTTCGAAAAGCAATGACTTCAGTTTTGTCTTTGTTTAACTGAAGAAAGTTTTGACACATCCAACTGTTGACTTCATCGATGCATTGGCACAGGGAATCAATGGGGCTGTAGTCATTAGGCGATAGGGCTAAGGAGAGCTGTGTGTCGTCTGCATAGCTGTGGTAAGCAATTTGGTTCTTTCTCATTATTTGGCTCATTGGGAGCATATACAGGTTGAACAGGAGTGACGCAAGAATTGAGCCTTGAGGGACTCCGCTTGTCATGGATGTCCACTCAGACTTATGGTCTCCTATACTCGCATAATAACCTCTCCCATCTAAGTATGACCTAAACCATTTTAGGACTATCCCAGAAAGCCCCACCCAGTTTTCCAGCCTGTCAAGAAGTATGTTGTGATCGACAGTGTCAAATGCAGCACTGAGGTCGAGTAGTACCAGCACTGATAATTTGCCTGAATCAGTATTTAAGCGAATATCGTTTATTATCTTTATGAGCGCTGTCTCTGTGCTGTGGTGCGGTCGGAAACCAGATTGAAAATTGTCAAAGTATCCATTCGAGCATAAGAATTTGTTCAGCTGATTAAAGAAAACTTTTTCAATGATCTTGCCTATGAAAGGAAGATTTGAGATCGGTCTATAGTTGCTTAATATGGTCTTATCCAGATTGCTCTTTTTCAGGAGGGGCTTGACAACTGCAGTTTTTAGGGAGTTTGGAAAACTCCCAGAGAGAAGTGAGGCATTTACCACTTCTAGAAGATCTGCTTCTAAACTGTTTAACACACTTTTGAAAAATGATGTGGGAAGTGTGTCAAGAGTGCAGGTTGATGTTTTAAGGTGCTGTACAGTTTCTTCCAAAATTTTGCCGTTCAGATTGAGTGGATTGGCACACACTGCAGAAGGATGATTGAGGGAGAAGTAGATATTGTCCTTTAGCACTCTTGAACCAAGTTTGTTTGGGTAGTGGCCATCCCGATGAAACAGTTGTCGTTGACTCCAGAAAAGATTGAAATTGTCAATGAAGTTTACTCCTTTTATATTGCAGGTTTTTTGCAGCCATGTATTTAGCCCAAGTAACCGTGAAAACCTGTTTGTTCCTCTTGCTGGGAGAGGTCCACTGATGAATGTTTGAACTTTCAGTCTTTTAAGTGTTTCAAAAAGTTCATTGAAATCCTTCTTAAGGAGTTCTGACTGCTCTTTATGAATATCATTCTTCCCCACATGAATGATGAGTCGATTTGCAGTCTTATGTTTCATCAGAATGTTCTGAAGTTCCCTGTTTACATCAGAAGTTGTTGCTTGTGGAAGGCAGCATGTAGTTGTATCCCTGCTGCTAATGTTTCTGATTATGGAGTCCCCCACTATCAGAGTCCTGGGCTCGGCTGCGCTCTGAGCTGAGTGCCGCTGTCTGCTCGACCTTGAGCGCCAGTTAGCATCAGTGTTAGTTACTGGCCCATTCAGTCTGTGTTCGATCACATTCATCACGTTTGGGGATTCCTCATTTACATTCCTTAGTACTTCAAATCTGTTTTCAAGATGTATAGGCGGTGGTAGGAGACCAGTGTTTGCAGTCCTTGTCAGAGCTGTATCTGGGGTAGAGGATGCTACTGCGGCAATATGTGATGCTCGTGACAATCTGATGTCTCGAGTGCCTTTGGGTCTCGCTCCCTGTTTGTGCCATCAATTTGTAAGTCGATCGGCTTGTTTCTCTACCTGTCGAGGAGCACTAGTTTCATGGGACTCACCGGTATGCTGAGGGTGTCCATGACGAAGCTCTGTTGTGTGCTCCGTCTGGTTTGGTGGTCCCGTAAGTAACTTTGTTTCAAGAACTGCAATCCTTTGTAAAAGTCTGTGGCAGTTGGTGCAGCAAGTAGATTCCAGAAGAGGCATTTTCTTATCCTTGTAGACAGTTGTGTTTTCCTTTCCCGGAATGTAAGCTGGTCGGGTAAAATAATTCTCAATTTTTGTAGTAATCCAAACTTTGTCGTATGAGCACTGTGCTGATTTGCTGAAGTTAAAATTAGTTGATAAAATATAAAAAAATAGGAGATAAAATGTAAAAGCGATAGAGCAAAGCGCGGAGCAGTAAGCAAGAGCGTCCGAACAGTAGCCGAGCAGGAAGTGGAAAAAGGCAAAGGCAAAGTTTTTTTTAGCACAATTCCACCCCGTGGTAATTCAAGAGAAAAAATCTCCAAATGCTCCACTTCAAACTGCGGTATTCTGACCTTCTACTATCGTGTCAATTGACTGATTAATATGCGCGAGGGAGAGAGCGCAAGACAGCGCTTGTGTTGTTTGAAGATGTGAGAGTGCGCGCGCGCGGCCGGGGCTCTATCTGCTCGTTATCGCCCTGTCAAGCGCAGCAGTCATTCATTCTTTGGCAGGACAAAAAAAAAATTGCTTAAAAAAAATTAAATGCAGGAAAACCCCTGACAAGTCTCGTAAACGTTGGCTGCGCTGTTTCTTACCTTGCTCTACGTTGACTTTACTAGTTACAGCTTCACCATCACCAACTTTTTTTAAATTTTTGTTTAGAAAATCTCCCAGGGCTCTATTTTCTTCTTCTCTTCTTCTCCTCTTTTCTTTCCTTTTCTGAGCACCGGACTTGAGCTGACCGGACATTTTGAACTGAACTGAACTGAACTTCAAATCAAATGACAACATCAAATTTTGATCAGTGGCCAAACCATTTTTGTGTTGGGGGGTGGAGGGGTTCTTGACCACTATTTCAAGGACAATTAGGAAGAAAACAATAAAAACCTTTTATGTAACTCAAATATTACATATTTATTTCCACAAATAGGCCTATTTAAACAAAATAATTTTAAATTATTCCATAATTTAATGAGGGCCCAGTTCTGGGCCCCCCCTCTACCCTGGGCCTGGGACAACAGACCCGTTTGTCCCCCCCTGTCGGCGGGCGTGTACTTAAGTATCCAAGTACTATGATTTTTTTATTGCTATAATGTCCTATTATAATTTTTGTCACAAGACTCTTGCTTAACTCAGTCTACGTGAAGACTCTGTCACTCTTGGCACATCAATCTATTAATAAAATTACATTAATTAGTCTATATATATATATATTTGAATTTAATGCATTTTTTGTGTGTTTATTTTTGGACGGAAGGGGACTGATCACATAAGGTATAATACATTTACAGTATTTACTGTACATATTTTTCACGAGCATCTATGGTCATAATTATAAACATCCTAATGTTATGATACATTCACATAAACCTGCACAATGCCATTGAATATATATATACACACTACATTATGGGAGCAGCCAATTTCCCTACAAAATTAAACACCAAAACATATTAATGCAGTGTTTCTGCTACTCCTCAGAAGAAAAAAAAGCTATTATATGCAAGTCATTTTAGTGTCAACGTAATAAGCAATGTTCATTATGCGTCAGTATTTACCGATAATTGCTGCAATAATAGCTTCTGCTTTCTGCCCCGCTTAAAATTTTTGGCTACACAAATTGTTTGGAACTATTGAGAGCTACACGAATCACGTGGCCGCGCGGCGGCGAGATCACAGTAGGCTTGTTCGACTTGAAATGATACACTGCACAGACCAATCGGTGAATGATTTCGCTCTATACTTTGATGTCATAAACTGATCGGTCTGTGCAGCGCCGGTTCAAGTTGAACAAGCCGTGTGTGTCGCAACCTCTTATATACTGTCTATGGTCACAACTCTCATATTTAACGGCTCTGGTTCGCGCTTAGTAGACACCACCAAGGCAAGTTCAAAACAAAGCGCGCACGTTGTAGGCTACTGTGATTGGTGGCTCATTTGACCAGTTAAGTTTTTATCCACTCATAAATAAAAAGGAACGACTGATTTTGAAAATGTAGTAGAGTAAAAAGTAAGATATTTGACTTTGAAATGTAGTGGAGTTAAAGTAAAAGTCTTCCCAAATTTAAATACTTCAGTAAAGTACAGATCCGCAAAAAAGCTACTTAAGTACAGAAAGGAATACATTTACTTCATTACTGTCCACCACTGGAGTCCAGAGTCAGAAACGGTTGAGCATGGAGGCTTCAGGGTTTTTCCTAGCACCTATAACACTGAGCTTCTAGGGAGCAAGGCTGTGGTGTCACAGCATGCATCTGAATTGGTTACTGATGCATTTAGGTTTCTCTGGGTCGAGGCATATTGAGTCCTTGTGAAAAAGTGACCTTCTTCACCACTGCAAGCAGCAGCACTGGCACACATATTCACACACACACACACACACACACACACACACACACACACACACACACATACACGCAACAACCACACACACTTTTCTCACCTGTTGATGCTGCTATTGGAGAAGCGGGTGCACACGCGATCCTGATAGCACTTAGTCATTCATCCACATTCCATACTTCCCCTCTGTTATTCCTTCCGGACATATTACTCATTCTGATTATTTGTTTGTTTTATGTATTAATATTAAATCGTGTGAAAATCATAACCGGGTTGCTGGGAGCTAAGCCAGCAAATTCGAGCTCAGGTAGCGCAAGCGGTTATGACGTTATGATGCAGTGGACTGGAACCCAGTGAAATAATGTTGTGTCTGTACGTGGGGTACCCAAGTTTTAGGTTAAAAGACACACAGTAATTTGAGTTGTTCACAGTAATTTGGCCGGTCTGAGCGAACGCTGGCGTGTGTTTCTGCCGCTGCTCTCCAGCGTTTTTAGACATTTTAAAGTTTTTAAATGAACTTTAAGCGATTTTAAAGGATTTAAAAGGATTTAGAAGGAGTTTGGAAAAGGACTGTCCTCGCAGGTTTGGAGACTACGCTTCTGTTTGCTCTGCTGTTTTTCTGCAAACGATCGACGTGCAACAGGCTGATATCACTCTGTCCCTGTCTTCGGTTCATGGTTTGGAGACTATGCAACTGTTTTTTCTACCGTTCTTGTCAAGATCTGCGGTGAAGGACGCGCACAAGGGTGATACCACCTGATACCTATCTTTTGTTCATCCATCCATGGTAGGATTGAGCGTCTTCTAACTCTGGATTATAAGCGGAAGCTGATAATGCTATCCCTGTTAACTTTCTTGGTTTGTTTGACTCTCCCTGCTAATCATCGTCAATTTCAATCATATCATTCCTTCGATATGGCTTTACACTATTCATCATCCGACTTGCTACGTTTAAAATTCTCGCCCCGCTTGCCAGCCGGAGTTTATAATCGATGTGCTGCCCTGGGAATTACGCGCCAACCACGGTATGTGCATCGTGGATCACGCCGCTGCTATAGCAGTTTTCAGATGGCTTCCTCTGACAGTCATATTCCAGTCATTTGGTCTTCTCACCGCCATCAACTGAATGGTCAAAATGACGAAAAACGGGGAGTTAATGTAAACAATCTTAGCATGTTAAAATATACTCCCAGTGTCTCGTTGGAAAAGACAGAAATCACCTCCATAAAAATGGGTCTCTTAAATGCATGTTCTGTATCAAACAAGGCTTTTGTTTTGAATGATTTTATAATGTCACGTTCGCTGGACTTTCTGTTTATTACTGAGACCTGGTTGAATCCTGGCGATCAGATGGCTCTGGGTGAGCTGACATCACCAGGCTGTGACTTTTTGAACTCTCCACGGACCTCAGGACGAGGAGGTGGGCTTGCCACTGTTTTCCGAGACACTTTTAAATGCAGACTACTATCCACACAAATATCCGAGTTTCGAGGTACAGTTATTGAAGATTGATACTGTGGATTCTTTTTTCTGTGCTGTGGTATATAGACCTCCCAAACTGAATAAGGATTTCATCCAGCAATTTTCTGATTTTCTCTCTGGTTTGGTGTCTAGCTGTGATAAACTTCTGGTCCTTGGGGATTTTAATATTCATTTATGCTGCCCATCAAAGCCATTGGTTAATGAATTTCTTTCTCTTATTGAATCTTTTAATTTCACACAACATGTTACTGGTCCTACTCATAAGAAAGGTCATACATTAGATCTTGTGTTATCATTTGGTATTTCTTTTTCAAACCTGGAAGTTTCAGATGTGGGCATTTCTGACCATTATTCAGTGGTATTTGATGCTGTTTGTTCTTATATCCATCCAATCTCTTCTCAGCCTTTACATTATGGTAGGTCCATTAATTCTACAACTTAAAATCTTTTTTCAGAATTGTATTTATCGCATGTTACAGACAAAGCCTTTGGAGAGGAAATTGAAGTGCAGGTTGAGGTTTTTACGAAGTCATGTACTTCTGCTTTAGATTGTGTTGCCCCTCTTAAACTAAAGAAACACAAGGGAACCTCTCAACCTTGGCTAAATAATGTAACTCGCACTCTTAGACAAGAATGTAGAAAAGCTGAACGGAAGTGGAAGAGAGATTAACTTCAAGTTTCCTCTGAGATATTGATTGCTTGCTTGCTTGCTTGAGTTATGGTGGTCTTGTTTATTATGTTTATTGAAATTAGTTTGTATAAAGTTTGTTTTGTTCTAAGGTGGGGATATATGTCAATCTGAATGTGGAAGATATCACCTTATGACACTTACCTATTAATTGTGGTGCCAGAGAAAAGGGCTCCAGAACAGGACTTGAGACTCCAGAACAGGACTTGAGACTCCAGAACAGGACTTGAGACTCCAGAACAGGACTTGTTTACCAAGTCGAGCCAACGTGCTACTGCAAAGTCGTGAGCTATACCTATATCGTATATTGTGGTTTCTTGTGAGTTTGTGAACATATTCGTCTAGTTTAATGTCTTTGATTTATTTTGTTTTATTTTTGTTGTTTTATTACTTTGTTTTACGGGACTGTAAACTTGTATATTTTTTCGGACTGTAACACGTTGGGCCTGCCAAAGGTCTACTGCCTCACAGTCCTTCAGCGCTTAAGCCTGACAAAGTTGTGCTTGGTGACCTTCACAGTGCATTGGTCAGCATGGCAAAGTGGGTATTAACGTCCCCATATTGTCAGTTACTGACGCAGCGTTGAGTTCCGTTGAAAGGGAACGTCTTATGGTATGTAGGTTCCCTGAGGAATCTTGATTTATTTAAATATTTGTAAAAAACTGTTAACGATATTGTAATCATATTGTGTAGTTGTGCTTGTAGAACCGTCTTTGCTCTATTTGATTGGAGAGCCGGAAGATCCTACTGTCGTGTGGAAAAAATGACAGTAGGACCTAGGACTACTAGGCCATATTAGGTGGCACCTAACACTAAGTGCAATTATTAGATTTATTGTTGTGTTTTATTGACATCTTTCCTGAAGTCATTTAAATATTGAAAATATGCACAATATTTATGATGCAAGTATAACAGTGACACTCCAACAGTGAAATACAACAGTGAGCGCAATAAGACCACGGCCCCTTTTTTTTGCCTATTCCTGTGGGCGGAGGTTAGTCAAAACACTGTTCTAGTGACGTCATTAAAGCAGGAAGTAGAGGGATGTAGTCCAAACCACCCGTTCGCTGTAGGCTTTGAAAGGGGACTTCTGTTAAATAAAATATCTCGCTTGGCATTGAACTTTGAGCTTTATAATTTTACAGGTCATATTTATGCTCTAACAGCAACATTACACACTAACTAAAGTTTGAAAAATGGGATCACGAAGAACAGGACCTTTAAACAATAGATAGAACTCAGTGTCTAACACTGCATACACACACTATTAAATAACTGTATTCAATTCTGTAAAAACTCAAAAATAGCTGAAATCAGATTTAAAATGAAATAAATAAAAATGTAAAAAATAAATTGAAAATGTGTTGTTTGTTTGTGAAAATGTTAACTTTTTAAATTTCAAAATATATTTCAAATGAAACAATTTGCAAAAGTTAAAACATATATGAACATATATGTTGTTAGTAAATATATTGACATAAATATATTCACATATTTAACTAAAAAATCAAACATATATTTACATATATTTAACTAAAATATATTTATTGGAAAAAATGAATCGGTTCAAAGGAGTCATTAGTTCGCGAATTGGACGCGTCATGCGTTATCCCAGCAGTTAGGACATGGACACATCCAAGATTTGTGTCAACACAGAAAAAATTTCATCACTGGATAGTTTTATTTTATTTTTTTTTCGTTTAATTAAACTGTTGTTTTATGTCAGCTGAATGTCTGGAATGCTTTTCAGAGAAGATAAGGCAACTTATTTAGCACAATTCACAACCAGCAGTAATTCAGGAAAAAAAAAATCTCCGAATGCTCCACATGAAACTTTTGGTCTTCCGACCTTTTACCACCGTATCGATTTATTTGATTAATATGTGTGAGGGAGTACGGAGCTCCCCTAGTCCCACTTTGGCAAAAAAAATTATTATAACTATCTCGTGGCCTCAAGATAGTAACTTGTGGCCTCAAGATACTAACTCGTAGCTTCAAGATACTAACTCGTGGCCTCAAGATAGTAACTCGTGGCCTCAAGATACTAACTCGTAGCTTCAAGATACTAACTCGTGGCCTCAAGATAGTAACTCGTGGCCTCAAGATACTAACTCGTAGCTTCAAGATACTATCTCGTGGCCTCAAGATAGTAACTCGTGGCCTCAAGATAGTAACTCGTGGCCTCAAGATAGTAAAGTGTCTGACTCATGGACCCTTTGTTATTAAACTGGACCCTGTAGTGCAGTACTTCACATTCTGTGCAATATTCTCTGTTTTAATATTCAGTGTGCAATATAGTTTGCTGCAGTTCTGCTTCTATTTATTTACTAGTACTGTAAATCTTGTAGGCTGCATATCCATAGTCCTTTATAATTCTTTTTCATATTGTATAGCCTATATTTATACTTTTTACATGCATATACTTGTTTATTTACCAGCTTTATTATTTATATTTCTTTAAATGTCTTGATGTGCACATCAACTGTGACACAAGAATTGTCCCCCGGGTTATCAATAGCATCAATAAAGATCAATAAAGTATTTCTGATTCTGATTTTAAGTTAGCCTATAGTGGAGTGTGCAGACTGGTTCATTAATTATTGAAGTGTTTCACATTTTGGTAGTTTTGAATGTAAGAAAAGCATGTGTTCGTGTAGCCTACGAAAAAACGTCAGCAGAGGACGTTCTAGGCTTAGGTCACGGTACCTCCGTCTGGCTGTATTTCCATATTATGTGTATTTCCCGGTATTTCCCAGTTGACGGCAAGGAGCTGTAGAATAACAGCAGATGATCATAATTATGAATTATTGTGACGGCTTTACAGAGGTAAGAGTGTTTTAATTAGCATGGTGAACATTTAGTTAGATGGCAAATTACTGAGTTAAGATAACTGCAAGCTAGGTGTTCGAGCTGGAAGCATTAGCGATGAATAGGCTTGAACTTGGTGCTGGAAACACAATGCACAGGACAATAGAGACACCAGAATAACAATATTCATGATTCTGAAGCTGAAAATACAGAATTATTATTTTAGACGAATATGCTTTCAATCTTCACAGACTAGATGTATTTAAAATAATGTCAGTCAATTTGTACTGGTAACATGGTGGAGGTATGCTGAGAAACTTGTCGTGAGACAGAAGGTGAGGAAAGGCTTATTTATACCAGCTTCCTCTTGTGCTGATTGGTTGATTACCTGAACGTGCTCCTCCCGAACTTTGTTACATGAAACTTCATTTATTATTACACGTTATTATTATTTTGTGTTTTTCATGGCATGACGAATCTGCTCCAGCAAATTGTCCTTGTTGTTTGTGATGTTTTTTCCAGCGACCTCCATAAGATCAGTGATCATCTCAGCGCTGTAAGGACCTTGAAAAGTGGCATATTTGTTCCTCCACTTCTCAATATCATCTGAAGAAACATTAACACACTTAAATCAGAACACAGTTGATATCTCAGTTTTATTCAGGACATTGTAAGATCATAACTTGCCTCCACAGTTGACCACATTAAAGAGAGGGATGTGGATCACGGTTGGAGTGTTTTGGCCTTTCAACACATAGAAGTCCATCGGTTTCTCTGAGTGTCCATTGGGAATGTTGACCTCAGGGAAAGGGATGTTTAGTTCCCCGCACGTCTCAGCAGTTTTCTTCACTGTCTGCAGTAGAAAAACAGCACACCCACAGAGAAAATAAATAAATAAATTAAATATATTTTAAAGTGTCAAAAATATATGTGGCATATATTCCAAATACATTGAGATATATTTGCATTGTTGTTCACTTAAATTTATCATTTTGAAATATTTTCTGAAATATAACAAAAATATATGATGTTAAGTGTGAAATATATTTACATTTATAACATGTAATGTAAAATATATGACAAAATATATGGTCATAAAATGTTTAGCTAAAGAAGAGTCGAAAATGTATTTTGATCATAGTAATTCCTCTACCTTTTCCCCTATACACAACAGTAGGCTACCATATTTCACTACAGTATTATGACACACAGCTATAATAAATACTGTACTTACATTTCAATGTAAAATGACAGTTGCTTTCCTAGGACTACTAGGCCATATTAGGTGGCACCTAACACTAAGTGCAATTATTAGATTTATTGTTGTGTTTTATTGACATCTTTCCTGAAGTCATTTAAATATTGAAAATATGCACAATATTTATGATGCAAGTATAACAGTGACACTCCAACAGTGAAATACAACAGTGAGCGCAATAAGACCACGGCCCCTTTTTTTTGCCTATTCCTGTGGGCGGAGGTTAGTCAAAACACTGTTCTAGTGACGTCATTAAAGCAGGAAGTAGAGGGATGTAGTCCAAACCACCCGTTCGCTGTAGGCTTTGAAAGGGGACTTCTGTTAAATAAAATATCTCGCTTGGCATTGAACTTTGAGCTTTATAATTTTACAGGTCATATTTATGCTCTAACAGCAACATTACACACTAACTAAAGTTTGAAAAATGGGATCACGAAGAACAGGACCTTTAAACAATAGATAGAACTCAGTGTCTAACACTGCATACACACACTATTAAATAACTGTATTCAATTCTGTAAAAACTCAAAAATAGCTGAAATCAGATTTAAAATGAAATAAATAAAAATGTAAAAAATAAATTGAAAATGTGTTGTTTGTTTGTGAAAATGTTAACTTTTTAAATTTCAAAATATATTTCAAATGAAACAATTTGCAAAAGTTAAAACATATATGAACATATATGTTGTTAGTAAATATATTGACATAAATATATTCACATATTTAACTAAAAAATCAAACATATATTTACATATATTTAACTAAAATATATTTATTGGGCCAATTTCGAATATTTGCATATATTCCAAAAAATATTACAAATATATTGTGAAAATATATTTCAAATATATTTATTTTGTGTATGGGCATTATTGTTTGATTAAAAGGCTTAAAAGTATCCACCAAAATCGTCAAGATGAGAAACCCTCTCTGAGATAAATGAGAATGCTAACGGACAGCACTCAGGTATTATAAATTAATATGGTTAGATGAAAACCCATGCTTTTATTTTTAAATGGTTTTCTTTCTTGTTTTTTGACATACAGCATTTGAAATGATCTGTTAATGTGTTTATTTTAGATTAGTCTGAACTCTGTCACTAACAATGTCAAAAATCTGCTGTTGAAGAAACAAGTCACGGGTTTGGAACGACATGAGAGAGAGTAAATTATGATTTCTAGGGGATTTCTTTCTTTAAAGGAATACTCAACTTTAAAATGAAAATTCTGTCATCATATACTCACCCTCATGTTGTTTCAATCCTTTATGAATTTCTTTCTTCTGAAGTATGGTATGGTACGACCGTTTGATTGACGAACTTACTGTCCAATGATTCTAGGTAGTCTTGGAAATGATTGGCTGGAGTTTTTCGAGTCCTGCCCATTCCACAGATGATTAAATTGCTTAATTTTCATTTCAGTGCTTCTAACTCAGTGGCTGTAAGTGGGTTAGGAATAGGATTTCAAGTGATTTTGAAAAAATGGACAAAAAAGAGAATCACATACCCCACCTTTAAATTAACTTTTATGAGTGAATTCTCTGTGCGTATAATACCATTAAAGGATCACCGTCACTGAAATCCAGTGAAATGATGAGGTCGATGTTTCTCTCTTCTCTCAGCACTGGAAAATAGGGGGAGTTGAGCAACAGTCCAGCGTCTTCAAAGTCTCTCGTCTCATTTTTCAGAAGAGTGGAGGGCAATGCTGCATCTGAGAGATCACAGCATTATTATATTATTCACAATGAATTTCCAGTTATCATCTGTCTATGAGTTTCTGTTCTCACCTTTCATGTTGTAAAGAAAGTCATATTCCCTGCCCCAGATCCACCCGTCCATGCAATTAAAAATACTCTTCCAAAGATCTGTAAAACAAATTCGCAGTGGTTCTCAAATTTAGTAAATGGTTCTGATACTGTTTTATATTCTGTATATGTTTTTAGTTGACATATTAGTAGACATGTTTCATGATAGATTCTTCAGATTTAAAGTACATCATTGGATGTCTAAAGGTTCTTCTGTGGCATCAGTCTGTAAAAAACAGTTCCCTTTCAGTCACTCACGTTCGACGTAACGTCGACGTGACGACGTAATTGGGATCACTTCAGGGAGCCCTATCAACTTCGAGTGTCTACAGAACGAGCCAATGAACGTTGGCTTGCATGAATCGCGTCACGCGCCCCCGCCCCGCAGCACGGGTATAAACAGGAAGCGGGCGCACGCACACATTGTCTTTCACTTCGGAGCCGAGCTTCTATGAGACTTCTGTCTATAAGAATCAGCGCTGTTGAAGGCTTCAAAAGGAGATCATCTCTCTGTTGCAGTGTTGGTGTGACGGCGCGATCAGTGGTGGCCGCGAGCATTGCAGCTCACAACTGCTGTTTTCACAGCACTATTGTTTGTATCTGTGTGTGTGTGTCGGTTCGGTGGGCGTTTCCCCTGTGTGTGTGCATTCACACTGCGGCTACCCCTGGGTGCCTCAGCACTAAGAGAGTGTTTTTTCCAAATCTTTTTTTATTTTTACTAAAAGAGCAACACAAGCGTGACCCTGCGTCTTTTTCAAGATGTCATTCCGCTTGTGCGTTTCTGGATGCCGTCGTTTCCTGGCGCCAGCAGATGGCCACAGTAGTTGTCTCTCGTGTTTGGGCATTCAACACGCTGAGGCAGCTTTTGTGGATAGTTCATGTTCCCATTGCGGGAATATGACTATCTCAGCGCTTAGATCGAGACTCGCTTACCTCAAGGGAGGTGCAGTCCCCTCGCCTATGCCCCGATCTAGCGCTTATTCTGCCCCGCAGAATAGGCCTACTTCGGTGCATGACCAGGGTGATCTGAGGATTACCGTGAGGGCTTCCCCTTCGAGTCAACCTCCGCGGGCCCCTCACGCCTCACAAGCGCTGTTGCCATTGGGGCCCCTTAGTGAACGTCTTGGTCCTTCTCCGGAACGACCAACCGTTTCCTTTGGGGCTCCAGCTGATGATCAGATATCGATCGCAGCATCAGAGGGGGAGCTTCAGTCCTCTGGAGATGACGACTCGGCTGCGTTGCCCCCTTCGGGGCGTGTAGCGTTGTCCGAGACCGATCCAGAATGGGCGGCTATGCTTTCCCGGGCCGCCGAGAAGGTTGGGCTTGCGTGGAACCCTCCACCACGTCCCGAACCTTCTCGGTTGGACGATTGGTTTCTCGGGGCGGGCCGTGCTGGTTCTCAGTGCGCCGCCCCGGTACCTTTCTTTCCGGAGGTGCGTGAGGAGCTTTCTAGGACGTGGAAGGCACCGTATAGTGCCCGAAGCCATTCTAGTGGCTCCTCCCCCCTCGCCACCCTCGACGGCGGGGCAGCTAAGGGGTATGTGGATATTCCCCCAGTGGAGCGGGCCGTCGCGATGCAGCTGTGTCCGGCGTCCGCTTCCTCTTGGCGTGGTAATCCACGCCTCCCGTCCAAGGCCTGTAAGTTTTTGTCCGGTCTAACGGCGAAGGCTTACAAGGCCTGTGGACAGGCTGCTTCCGCCCTCCATGCCATGGTGCTCTTGCAGGTCCACCAGGCCCAGGCGCTCATGGACATGAACGATGGTGGTTCTGACCCAGAGCTCCTCCGGGAGCTCCGTGTGGCAACCGCACGCACGACGAAGGAAACCGCACGTTCAGTTGGTCAGGCGATGTCCACTTTGGTGGTCCAGGAGCGCCACCTCTGGCTCAACCTGGCGGATATGAGGGACACCGATAAATATCGGTTCCTGGATGCCCCTCTTTCCCAGGTTGGGTTGTTCGGTGATGCGGTCGAGAGCTTTGTGCTCAGGGCAGAGATCGCAGTCCTACTGGCGAAGGACGCGATCGAGCCGGTCCCTCCAGCCGATATGAAGACCGGCTTCTACAGCCCGTACTTCATTGTACCCAAGAAAGGTGGTGGGTTACGACCAATCTTGGACCTGCGCGTCCTGAACCGGTCCCTTCACAGGCTACCGTCCAAGATGCTTACGCAGAAACGCATTTTCAAATGCATCCGTCCCCAAGATTGGTTTGCAGCGATCGACCTGAAGGACGCGTACTTTCATGTCTCGATTCTCCCTCGACACAGACCGTTTCTCCGCTTTGCGTTCGAGGGACGGGCATATCAGTACAAGGTCTTACCCTTCGGGCTGGCCCTGTCGCCCCGCGTCTTCATGAAAGTCGCGGAGGCGGCCATTGCTCCCATGTGCGAGCGTGGTGTTCGCATCCTTAACTACCTCGACGACTGGCTTATTCTGGCCCAGTCGAGAGAGCAGTTCTGCGAACACAGGGACATGGTGCTTGGTCACCTCAGCCACCTAGGGCTTCGGGTCAACTGGGAAAAGAGTAAACTCATCCCCGGGCAGAGGATCTCTTTTCTCGTTATGGAGTTGGATTCGATCAACATGACGGCGCGCCTCACCGAGGCCCGTGTCCAGTCAGTGTTGAACTGCGTGAGTACGCTCAGACGCAGAACAGCGGCACCACTGAAACTTTTTCAGAGGCTCCTGGGGCATATGGCATCTGCAGCCGCGGTTACGCCGGTCGGATTGCTTCATATGAGGCCGCTCCAACACTGGCTCCACGATCGAGTCCAGAGATGGGCGTGGCAGAGCGGCTCGTGCCGGGTCCAAGTGACTCCGCACTGTCGCCAAACTCTCAGCTTGTGGTCGGACCCTTCGTTCCTGCGGGCAGGTGTTCCCCTGGAACAAGTGTCCAGGCACTCTGTGGTCTCCACGGATGCCTCTACCACCGGCTGGGGGGCCACGTACAACGGGCATGCAGCTTCAGATCTGTGGACGGGGCCTCAACTGCATTGGCACATCAACTGCCTCGAGTTGTTAGCAGTACGTCTTGCACTGAGCCGTTTCAAAACGCTGCTACTAGGCAAGCACGTACTGGTCCGTACGGACAGCACTGCGACCGTTGCGTACATCAACCGCCAGGGTGGTCTACGCTCCCGCTGCATGTCACAACTCGCCCGCCATCTCCTCCTCTGGAGTCAGAAGCATCTGAGGTCGCTTCGTGCTGTTTACATTCCTGGCCTGCTCAACCGTGCAGCCGACGAGCTCTCACGGCAGCAGGTGCTACCGGGAGAATGGCTACTCCATCCCCAGGTGGTCCAGCTGATTTTCAGGCGCTTCGGGACTGCACAGGTAGATCTGTTTGCCGCCCCGGACACGTCTCACTGACAGTTGTTCTATTCCCTGACTGAGGGGACCCTCGGCATGGATGCTCTGGCACACAGCTGGCCCCGGGGCCTACGCAAGTATGCATTTCCCCCAGTGAGCCTTCTTGCACAGACCTTGTGCAAAGTCAGGGAGGATGAGGAGCAGGTCTTGTTAGTTGCGCCGTATTGGCCCAACCGGACCTGGTTCCCGGAACTAGTGCTCCATGCGACAGCCCCTCCCTGGCCCATTCCTCTGAGAGAGGATCTGCTCTCTCAGAGACGGGGCACCCTATGGCACCCGCGTCCAGACCTCTGGAAACTCCATGTCTGGTCCCTGGACGGGACGCGGAGGTTCTAGGTGACCTACCCCCTGCAGTGGCGCCTCTATGCGTTGAAGTGGAACCTGTTCGTTGACTGGTGCTCCTCTCACGAGGAGAACCCCCGATCTTGTTCGATCAGAGCCGTGCTTTCCTTCCTGCAAGAAGGGCTGGAGCGAAGGCTGTCTCCTTCCACCCTTAAAGTGTATGTTGCCGCTATTGCCGCACATCACGATGCTGTTGATGGTAAGTCTTTGGGGAAGCACGACCTGATCGTCAGGTTCCTGAGGGGAGCGAGGAGACTGAATCCTCCTCGTCCACTCTCTATACCCTCTTGGGATTTGTCTCTGGTCCTTTCGGCACTTCAGAGACCACCCTTTGAGCCTCTGCAATCAGCTGAGTTAAAAATCCTGTCCTGTAAGACAGTACTCCTGGTTGCATTGGCCTCTATCAAGAGGGTAGGGGACCTGCATGCATTTTCGGTCGACGAATCATGCCTAGAATTCGGCCCGGATAACTCTCACGTGATCCTGAGACCCCGGCCCGGATACGTGCCCAAGTTTCCTACCACTCCCTTCCGGGACCAAGTAGTGAACCTGCAAGCGCTGCCTTCGGAGGAGGCAGACCCAGCCCTGGCTTTTCTCTGTCCCGTTCGCGCTCTGCGTCTGTACGTGGACAGAACGCAAAGCCTCAGGACCTCAGATCAGCTCTTCGTCTGTTACGGAGGCCAGCAGAAAGGGAAGGCTGTCTCCAAGCAGAGGATGGCCCACGTGATAGTGGATGCCATCGCCTTGGCTTACGAAGCCCAAGGCGTGCCCTGCCCGCCTGGGTTGAAAGCCCACTCCCCTAGGAGTGTCGCTTCTTCCTGGGCGCTGGCACATGGCGCCTCGCTGACAGACATCTGTTGAGCTGCGGGCTGGGCGACACCTAACACGTTCGCTAGGTTTTATAGCTTACGTGTTGAGCCGGTTTCTTCCTGTGTGCTCGCTTCTACTAGCCGGTAACACCGAAGTTCCCGCTCTAGTGTCGGCTTGCTGCGCCACTCCCTTCCTAGGAACGGATACGTGCACTTTTTACTCCAGTCGAGTTCCCCACTTGGCGAACCCTGTGAGTTCCTCCGCACCCCTTTGGCAGTCGGACGTTGCGGAGCGTCCGACGCCAGGCCTAGTGCTCGTATGCTTGTGTAACTTGTGCTAGGCTGGGGTCCATATGTGCGATCCCTGCGGCGATCCCATATGTGTATTCTTCCACGACCAGCTCCCTGCGGTGAGCCCATGTCTTCCCTTGGCAGAGTCTTCTCTGCCGTCACTGTCCGGTGTGTCTCCCCCTTCGGGTGGAGCCACCCCAGTGACATTCCATATGTTGCACTGCCCCTTCGGCCAGTCCATATGTGTATTCTCCACATGTTACCTCCCTTTGGGCAGGATGTGGCTCCGCAGCGTTCTTTCCCCTGGAAAGGTACGCTTTCCCAGTGTTATCCAAGAGTTCCACTGTGTGATGACGCGATTCACGCACGCCAACGTTCATTGGCTCGTTCTATAGACACTCAAAGTTGATAGGGCTCCCTGAAGTGATCCCAATTACGTTGTCACGTCGACGTTACGTCTCCCGTTCCCTCCTTCAGGGAACGAGGGTTACATCAGTAACCGAGATGTTTTGTTGCCCTATGGATGAATATCAGATGATGTCACCAATGTCTCCTCACTGATGTCACTCACTTCTAAAACTTGTCTGCCGCCATCTTGAGCACCTGATTTACGTCAGTCGCAAAGGAACTAGCTAGCCATGCATTCAATATGTTGTGCGGTGGGGTGCAACAACAAAAAAGAGACCCCAAAATATCCTTTTACAGGCTACCTCAGGACGAAACAAGACGCCGTAATTTGCGGGTGGGACATGTCCCCACCACTTTTGAAATATCTCGCGGCACGAATGTACCAATACAAATAAACAAAACATCTCCAGTTAACTAGTAGAGCATTCATTTAGTATGTTTGTCAAAGGGGACCTATTTGTCCCCGCAGCGCGCCGACAGACACACACACACACACACACACGGAACAAAGAGAACGGCGCACACACGTAGCAGAAAGCACACGCTCGTGAAGTTACTAAACAAGCTGCACAAGAATGAAACTTGATCGCAGCCGCAACAGGAAATCATTAAAACGATGCAAAAAAAAACTTTTTTTTATTTATTTATTCATTACAGGCAGCTGGTTTAATGTAGAGAGCATGTCAAAACCCAACTGTACAGGAGATTCAGAGGGAATCAAGCCTGCACCAGTTTAAAGACTTTTCCCTCTACAGGGAAACACTGATCCACATTTTTCTGATAGACCAAACAACTAATCAATTAATCGAGGAAATATTCAACAGATTAATCGACTATGAAAATAATCCCAAATCCCTAATCATTATGCACAAGTGCATTGCATCAGAAGCCCTGGATATAAGCCGATCTCGATCTCTCTTAAATATTTTTGTTCTCTCTGTTTTGTCATTTAGTAAACTATAGATTTCAACCATATTATTCTTTTTGAGTCTCTTTAACAAGAACTTAGATTAATGTATGAATTGAATAGTGATTGTGTGACCTATGATGAGGGAACAACCAGTGATACCCTTGGTAGTACCAACAAATGATAGCCTATAGCGATGTCATCAGGATACACATACACTGGTAGGCAGTGGCCCACCTTACCGGGTGACCAAGTTGTGGTCCACCAGAATTTATAGTTTACCCACCTCTTTTTTTTTACCACTACACCACTGGTTATCACGTATTTCTCATCTGCTTGTATGTAGCCTATCCACTATTAATAGCCTACAAGTCTGCTGTTTCGGACCAGGTCCGAATGATGATCAAAAATATACCCATACACAAAATAAATATATTTGAAATATAATATATGCAAATATTCGAAATTGGCCCAATAAATATATTTTAGTTAAATATATGTAAATATATGTAAATATATATATATATATTTTTTTTAAATATATTTGTTAAATATGTGAATATATTTGTCAATTTACTAACAATATATATGTTCATATATGTTATAACTTTTGCAAATTGTTTCATTTGAAATATATTTTGAAATTTAAAAAGTTAACATTTTCACAAACAAACACATTGTCAATTTATTTTTTACATTTTTATTTATTTCATTTTAAATCTGAGTTCAGCTATTTTTGAATTTTTACAGAATTGAATACAGTTATTTAATAGTGTGTGTATGCAGTGTTAGACACTGAGTTCTATCTATTGTTTAAAGGTCCTGTTCTTCGTGATCCCATTTTTCAAACTTTAGTTAGTATGTAATGTTGCTGTTAGAGCATAAATAATACCTGTAAAATTATAAAGCTCAAAGTTCAATGCCAAGCGAGATATTTTATTTAACAGAAGTCCCCTTTCAAAGCCTACAGCGAACGGCTGGTTTGGACTACATCCCTCTATTTCCTGCTTTAATGACGTCACTAGAACAGTTTTTTGACTAACCTCCGCCCACAGGAATACACAAAAAAAGGGGGCGTGGTCTTGTTGCGCTCACTGTTGTACTTCACTGTTGGAGTGTCACTGTTATACTTGCATCATAAATATTGTGCATATTTTCAATATTTAAATGACTTCAGGAAAGATGTCAATAAAACACAACAATAAATCTATTAATTGCACTTAGTGTTAGGTGCCACCTAATATGGCCTAATAGTCCTAGGAAAGCAACTATCTGTCATTTTACATTGAAATGTAAGTACAGTATTTATTATAGCTGTGTGTCATAATACAGTAGTGAAATATGGTAACCTACTGTTGTGTATAGGGGAAAAGGTAGAGGAATTACTATGATCAAAATACATTTTCGACCCTTCTTTAGCAAGCTAAACATTTTATGACCATATATTTTGTCATATATTTTACATTACATGTTATAAATGTAAATATATTTCACACTTAACATCATATATTTTGTTATATTTCAGAAAATATTTAAAAATTATAAATATAAGTGAACAACAATGCAAATATATTTCAATGTATTTGGAATATATGCCACATATATTTTTGACACTTTAAAATATATTTAAATATATATTTTTTTCTGTATGGGTTCACTCGGACGCGTGCTTAAATGTGGAGAGACTCTCTATTCGTTCCGGTGAAATTACAAAACAAACTGCACACAAACGTGTCCCTGCCTGATATACAACCACTGATAAACACAATCAGTTTTGATGAAAAAAAAAACTATATGAGTGCGGATTAGAACCCAGAACCTCTGACACGCTTGGCAAAAGTTCTGCCCCTGGACCATTTAAATACACAATTAAAATAGTCAGATCAGCATATAATATCATTGAATGCCAGGATTGGTAGTCTTGTAGCAGCGGACAGAGGCTGGAAGTACACATCAGGTATCACGTAGGGATCACACCCTAACAATATTATTTTTTGAAAGTAGCGTTTCTTTTAATGGCACTCGAGGTGCGAAATGTTGTCTTTCGTAGCCATTTACTGTATCCGTACGAAGCTGTAAACAGGGTTCTCAAGTTTTATCAAAAGCTTGGAGTGAGATCACATGCGGTTATGGGAGGAGCCTTAATGGAGCCCCGCCCCCCAATTTTACCCAGTGTTCATAATTAACCAGCACAAATTGAAATTATAACAATTGGTAAATCTGATAAATGACAGAGCAATTCATCACATCAAATATACTCTTTAATGTTATATTTCAAAATTACAAATATATAAAAATTACAAAATTATAACAAATTGCTCCAAACATTTTGGAAAAACAAACCTTGGTGTCTTCTCCACCGTCTCTGCCACCACCTCTTCCACTGTCTCCTCCTCTAATCTGGCAACCTTTTTAGGGGGCTTACCCTTTGGTGCCCAGAATGATAAAATATCTTTTTGCTTTTTCCCTGACATCTTTGAAAAATACAAATGCAATGGCAATGATTAATGTATGTTTTGACAGGATATAAAATATTACCCAGAGCACTCTACTTTAATACATGTAGCCTTAATGTAACTAGAAAGACTATTAATACAGTATAATATATAAAAAAATGATATGAAAAATTAAAATAAAATGATGAAATACATCTTCATTCCTTCCCAATCCCATACCCACTAACATTTCCCTTAGTTTCAGATAAGGTAAGCTAGCCAAACTGAGCCAAAGCTTCTGGCCTGGTTGCAAAGTAGTTGTAGAGTTTTTGACTGCATCAATAATAATGTATACAATGGGTTATATATGAAATGTTCTAGCCTAAAAATGTTAGACGAGCTTTCTTCCAACTTACCTTCTCCATCACGACGTGTGTTCGCGCAATGTTGTTGGTTACCTAGTAACGAACGTACGGTGGCCGAGAATGTTTTGTCAACTTCCGTGTGTTCGCGCATCTATGTTGCCTAATTACGAACGCAATCTGGCCGAGATAAGTGCTGATGGCAGGAAACTTCACCTTGTGTGCCTGCGCCTTGTATACAACGTTATATATAAAGATTGCAGGACAACTTGGTTGGGATTGCCTTTTCAGCGTGAGAAATACACGGTGTGGCATGTGAGCGTGTGAATTGGTTGAATTGCGTGTCTCATGGCCAATGCATAAAGATGATACGTTACACAGGGCAACTTTTTGTTGCTGGGCAATGTTGCTGTCAACGGGCAACCAGATGAGACACAGGCCCCACGACCGATCTAAATTATCCAGATAGAAATGTATTGCCCATTTTCAATGGGAAAGTGCCCAAGCATTAATCGCTCTGCAAGATTGCCCAGCAACATTGCTGAAAAAGTTGCCCTGTGTATCATCACCTTGAGACTTGAGAACCCTGTGTAAATAGTCGCAAGCTAGCTAGTTAATGCTTGTCAGTACCATAGACAGTAGGCTACTCGGTAGGACAGGTACTCAAGATGGTCCAATCGTAGCGGATGACGTAAGAAGTCAATGTTCCACTTTAGCACAATCAAATATACTTAAGTATATCTCGTACCTCAGCACTATTTCCCCACAGTTAAAGTGCATTAAGTACGAAATTAGTTGTTCCAGTTTAGCAGACTTTAAGTATACTAGTTTGGCATTCCAAAAGTACAATTGCAGGGTATTTTTATTAAGCAAATAAATATGTAAATGTATTTTTAGTATACTTAGCACAAAACAATATATTTCAAATACATTTTAGTATATTTGTTTTTTTTACTAAGATGGTGCTATTGGAAGATTTATGTAATCTTAGAGAAAAGCACATTTCGGTTTATGCATTAATCTGGCTAGAAAATCAAAAATACATTGTAATACACAAATTTGTGATACACAAATCAACACATTGTAAAGACAGGTCAACCTACCTTTATGCTCGAAACTGAAGCAACGACTCAACTTTTCAAACACATCCTTAGTGCGTTGTTTTATATCTATTATATTGAATTTCAATAGTCCCTCCGGAAGTTCGCCTTCAGAGATCTCTGTTAAAAGAGAACATGACTGAGTTCTTTTAATCTGAAGCAGGTTTGTGTATCTTGTGTTAATTACAGTTTTTGTTGGCCAAAACTGATGTTTTTGCATAATACTGTTTCATCAATTAGTTTGTAGGTTGTTTTACTGTTTAAATGTTGCTGAAAGGCCATTAAAGATACATTTTCCAGCACACTTTTGTGTATTCTTACCGCCACTCGGCTCTGTTCTGATGCATTCATCGTAAGCTGACGGATATTTGCCATTCAAAACCAAGAGATTCATGTCCACAAGATCCATGAGATCCTGGTAACATTCGTCTATGGATGGGGAGTCTGGATCTTCTGAAGAAAAAACACACCTTGAACAAACATGAACACAGGGCAAAATGTCTTGAATATCAAGTGCTTTCCATCCCCAAATTTTTGTCATTCAGATATCAGGTGTTTTCAGGTGACAATCATCATTATGGCTCACTTTTATTTTTCATCATTAAAGAGTTTAACTTTTTATTCCTCAGCAGGTAGCATGAACAGATCATTAGACAAAAAATAATACGGTAACACTTTATTTCGATAGTCCAATTTAAACATTCTACTAACTATAAGTAACTTTGCAACTACATGTCAACTAATTGTCATTATTACTAGACTGTCTGCTTAATATTTGCTAACAATTTATTTTGTTGGTCCCATAACAGACATTCTACTGACTATAAGTAACATGGCAACTACAAGTCAACTTATTCTACTAACCCGAACCCTAACACCTAACCATAACCTGACAGTCTACTGACAGTCCACTACACTCTACTAATACTCTAATGACAGTTAATTGACATGTAGTTGGAAAGTTACTTATAGTTAGTAGAATGTCTAAAGTGGACTATCAAAATAAAGTGTAACCAATAAGGATAATAATAATAAGTTTTATTTAAAAAGCGCCTTTCCCAAGCTCAAGGTCGCTGTACAAGAAGATAACAAAAACACAGCATTAAGCATTAGTATGCATCACACAGTACATATACATATACTATACAGTTGGAGGGTTGGAAATACTGTAAGAAAAGATAGGTTTTTAGTTGAGTATATAGTAGAACTGTAACAAAGAGTTAGAGGAAGAGAATTCCAGAGTTTCGTAACCACAGCACTGAATGATCTTCCACCCATACCACAAAAGATAAATCAACTTGTCAATAAATAAAAGATGTAATGCTTTACCTTCCATCGTTTCCGTACACATCCTCAATCCTGTTTGTGATTTAAATGTAAATGTAGGTATGAACTCTGGGGGGGGGGGAATCAAATAGAATTAAGGTTCACATAATAATCAAATGACTCTCAGCTTTAGACAGAACTGAATCTTCAGAACAAATGAAGTTGCACCTTTAATTTTATCCCAGAGGAATTTACGGATCTCGGCTCCATCAGCTAAAGCGCTGCCGCACAGAGCTGCAGAAAACACATTTAAGCTTAAAAGTGTTCACAATAAACAAAAATGTATCATTTTTTAAATAAAATGCATAATACAAACAGTCTGATTTAAGCTCTTATTGTTAAGCTAACTCCCCAAACCACACCCCAAATCCTTCTTGTCGTTATTGACTGGAACAGTTTGTTATGTTTTGTGGTGCGGGTTAGCCCAGTTTGTTTTTGTTTTTAGCCATTTGTGGAGCCTGGGGTGTCTGCAGAGACCGCATTTTTTTACAGTGTGTTCAGGGGACAGGCAGCCAGCAGAGATGGCTTTAGGGAGATGTTTGCTGTATGTGACAAAAAATGTTTTGGCTTAAAAAACGTGTGACATCGCTTAGAGCACCTTTAAGACAGCTCGAGAAGTCTCTCAAACCATACAGAAAAATATATATATTGAAATATATTTTAAAGTGTCAAAAATATATGTGGCATATATTCCAAATACATTGAAATATATTTGCATTGTTGTTCACTTATATTTATCATTTTGAAATATATTCTGAAATATAACAAAAATATATGATTTTAAGTGTGAAATATATTTACATTTATAACATGTAATGTAAAATATATGACAAAATATGTGGTCATTAAATGTTTAGCTTGCTAAAGAAGGGTCGAAAATGTATTTTGATCATAGTAATTCCTCTACCTTTTTCCCTATACACAACAATAGGCTACCATATTTCACTACTGTATTATGACACACAGCTATAATAAATACTGCACTTACATTTAAATGACTGCAATGTAAAATGACAGATAGTTGCTTTCCTAGGACTATTAGGCCATATTAGGTGGCACGTACCTAACACTAAGTGCAATTATTAGATTTATTGTTGTTTTATTGACATCTTTCCTGAAGTAATTTATGATGTATTTATGATGCAAGTATAACAGTGACACTCCCAACAGTGAAGTGCACTTAAACAATAGATATAACTCAGTGTCTAACACTGCATACACACACTATTAACCCTTAATCGCTGTTAAAAAAAGACAACATTTAAGCTGTTTGGGGTCATTTAGACCAATAAAGAGCAATTGCATAAGGAAATATACATTTTTTATATGGAAAACTATATATCATTTTTTTTATTTACTTCTCAACTATACATTTATGCTGTGTTTTTGTGGAAATTTTGAAGTTTTTTACCTATTTACTGCACAATTACATAACTAGGCCATAAATTGGCTCATGAAAAATGATTTTTTAAAGAAAAAATCACTTAAATGATGATCTTAATTAAATCTAAATAGTTTTTGGACATTGCTCTATGTGTTAGAGATAGAATACTGACATCTGCTGGTTTGTGGAAAAACTTTAGAAATCATAATTAAAGAAAGAAAGTGCAATGACCACATATATCCAATAGAGGGCCATAGAGACTCATTCATTTTCACTTTATTGTTTGTGATGCTTCAACTTCTCCTCACAACTTTGATATATATATTTTGTGAATATTTATTTAAACATTTTGAAATACATAAAAAAATCTGTATTTTTGTCAGAGTTAGAATTTGTTGTTGTTTTCTGATATATTTTGAATTATCTGCTTTTGCAAATTATTATACATACATTTGCAGAACCATTACAAGTCACCACTATGACATGACTGTGGTGTGTGTGTGTGTGTGGTGTGTGTGTGTGTGTGTGTGTGTGTGTGTGTGTGTGTGTGTGTGTGTGTGTGTGTGTGTGTGTGTGTGTGTGTGTGTGTGTGTGTGTGAACAAGCTTGTTCCATGTTGCATATGTGACATTTTTCAGATTTATGCCAGTTTAGTTGATTTTATTTGCCAATTTCTATAAAAATGCTCTCTGTTGCAGTGACATACATGTGTGTGTTTGTGTGTGTTTGTGTGTGTGTGTGTATGAGATAGAAAGTTCGTTCCACTTTGGGTTTATGCTCTAGGACCAGACCTTGATTTAAATGTACATTTTTTTAGATTTATGCCAGTTTTGTTTATTTTATTTGCCAATTTCTATAAAAATGCTCTCTGTTGCAGGGACATACACGTATGTGTTTGTGTGTGTTTGTGTGTGTGTGTGTATGAGATAGAAAGTTTGTTCCACTTTGGGTTTATGCTCTAGGACCAGACCTTGATTTAAATGTACATTTTTTTAGATTTATGCCAGTTTTGTTTATTTTATTTGCCAATTTCTATAAAAATGCTCTCTGTTGCAGGGACATACACGTATGTGTTTGTGTGTGTTTGTGTGTGTGTGTGTATGAGATAGAAAGTTTGTTCCACTTTGGGTTTATGCTCTAGGACCAGACCTTGATTTAAATGTAATTTTTTTTTAGATTTATGCCAGTTTTATTTATTTTATTTGCCAATTTCTATAAAAATGCTCTCTGTTGCAGTGACATACATGTGTGTTTGTGTGTGTTTGTGTGTGTTTGTGTGTGTGTGTGTATGAGATAGAAAGTTTGTTCCACTTTGGGTTTATGCTCTAGGACCAGACCTTGATTTAAATGTACATTTTTTTAGATTTATGCCAGTTTTGTTTATTTTATTTACCAATTTCTGTAAAAATGCTCTCTGTTGCAAAAACATACATTTGTGTGTTTGTTTATGTGTTTGTGTGTGTGTGTGTGTGTGTGTGTGTGTGTATGAGATAGAAAGTTCGTTCTACTTTTTATTTATGCTCTAGGACCAGACCTTGGTTTATATGTATAAATTTTCAGATTTATAATGGATTTAATTTTATTTTTTTGACAAACAAAATAAAAAAAAGTCATTTTTTTCATTTTCCCATTCATTTTCAATGTGGGGTCATTTTGACCCCAAACAGCTTAAACGGTAAATTTTTTTTTACACACCTTTAGAACAACCAAATCAAGCCCAGTTTTTTTGTGCATGTTTAGATAGGTTATTTAGGAAAAGTCCCAGAGTTTCATGCCTCTGATATGAAGGTAACATTTTTAAAAAAAGAAAAACGTCCAGTGGGGTCATAATGACCCCAAACAGCGATTAAGGGTTAAATAACTGTATTCAATTCTGTAAAAATAGGGGAAAAAACTATAACATAAAATTTTCATTTTAGGCCAATAAAATCAGTAAAGGGGCAGCTGTGGCCTACTGGTTAGGGCTTTGGGCTTGTAACTGAAGGGTTGCTGGTTCGATCCCCAACCAGTAGGAAAAATGTGGGTGGTGGAAGTGGTAGAGCACTGTTCTCCCATGCCCACATCCATGGCTGAAGTGATCTATCTAAAAAAATAACTTGAAAATGTGTTGTTTGTTTGTGAAAATGTTAACTTTTTAAATTACAAAATATATTTCAAATGAAACAATTTGCAAAAGTTAAAACATATATGAACATATATGTAAACATATATGAAAATATATTTACATATATTTAACTAAAATATATTTATTGGGCCAATTTCAAATATTTGCATATATTCCAAAAATATATTTTGAAAATATATTTCAAATATATTTCTTTTGTGTATGGGAAGCACTTAGGAGTTGCCAGTAGGGTCTTGTGAAGGTACTGAGGAGACAAATCTTTTTAGGCGAGGAAGAATGTTTTTGAAATGTTTGACGACGAGTGGTTAATCAAACAGTATCGTTTGGACAGCCCATACACAAAAGAAATGTATTTGAAATATATTTTCAGAATATATTTTTGGAATATATGCAAATATTTGAAATTGGCCCAATAAATATATTTTAGTTAAATATATGTAAATATATTTTGAAATTTAAAAAGTCAACATTTTCACAAACAAACAACACATTTTCAATTTATTTTTTAGATAAACCAATTCAGTCATGGATGTGGGCATGGAAGAGCAGCACTCTACCACTTCCCCCACCCACATTTTTCCTACTGGTCAGGAATCAAACCGGCAACCCTTTGGTTACAAGCCCAAAGCCCTAACCAGTAGGCTACAGCTGCCCCTTTGCTGACTTTATTGGCCTAAATGACAATTTTATGTAGGAAACAACACACAGAATGAATACAGTTATTTAATAGTGTGTGTATGCAGTGTTAGACACTGAGTTCTATCTATTGTTTAAGTGCACTTCACTGTTGGAGTGTCACTGATATACTTGCATCATAAATATTGTGCATATTTTCAATATTTAAATGACTTCAGGAAAGATGTCAATAAAACAACAATAAATCTAATAATTGCACTTAGTGTTAGGTACGTGCCACCTAATATGGCCTAATAGTCCTAGAAAAGCAACTATCTGTCATTTTACAATGCAGTCATTTAAATGTAAGTACAGTATTTATTATAGCTGTGTGTCATAATACTGTAGTGAAATATGGTAGCCTATTGTTGTGTATTGGGGAAAAGGTAGAGGAATTACTATGATCAAAATACATTTCTGACCCTTCTTTAGCAAGCTAAACATTTTATGAGCATATATTTTGTCATTTATTTTACATTACATGTTATAAATGTAAATATATTTCACACTTACTCATATATTTTTTGTTATATTTCAGAATATATTTCAAAATGATAAATATAAGTGGACAACGTCAATGTATTTGGAATATATGCCACATATATTTTTGACACTTTAAAATATATTTACATATATTTCTTTTGTGTATGGGCAGGCATCATCTTTGTCAGCGCTGGTTAATGTTGGGCTGAACTTGCCTTTTTTAACATGTTTCCGCTGTTCAACTAATTCAGCAAACGGTAACACTTCTTCCTCCCAATTTTGTTTTCTTTTGGAATCCATGGTTGCTGATTATATAATAAAATCGTCTCGGTACGTAACGTAACCTCGGTTCTTTGTGATGAAGGAACGAGTACTGCATAAGGCTTCCTTACACTATGGGAAAACTCCTTTTCTCGAGAATATTAAAGCCAAATCTTTAAAACAGCTGCACAGCATACACAGATGAATGGCGAGTACGGTTCGCACCCTGGCACGTCAGAGCCCACCAGAATAGGCATGGCCTAAGGCTATAAAGCACCCATTCTTCACCAAGGACCTCAGGTTTAATTGACTGAAGCGATCCCCTGATCAAAGCACAGAGCACGGCGGGTTACGCAATACTCGTTCCCTCATGTCAGCGTAACCTCGACTTCATTTCCTGCTCAGCTACTGTTCGGACGCTCTTGCTTACTGCTCCGCGCTTTGCTCTATCGCCTTAACATTTTATCTCCTATTTTTTTTAATATTTTATTTCCTTTATTTTATTTCCTTTTATCACCTAATTTTAACTTCAGCAAATCAGCACAGTGCTCATACGACAAAGTTTGGATTACTACAAAAACTGAGAATTCTTTTACCCGACCAGCTTACATTCCGGGAAAGGAAAACACAACTGCCTCAAGGATAAGAGAAAATGCCTCTTCTGGAATCTACTTGCTGCACCAACTGCCACAGACTTCTACAAAGGATTGCAGTTCTTGAAACAAAGTTACTTACGGGACCACCAAACCAGACGGAGCACACAACAGAGCTTTGTCATGGACACCCTCAGCATACCGGTGAGTCCCATGAAACTAGTACTCCTCGACAGATAGAGAAACAAGCCGATCGACTTACTAATCGATGGCACAAACAGGGAGCGAGACCCAAAGGCACTCGAGACATCAGATTGTCACGAGCCTCACATATTGCCGCAGTAGCATCCTCTACCCCAGATACAGCTCTGACAAGGATTGCGAACACTGGTCTCCTACCACCGCCTATACATCTTGAGAACAGATTTGAAGTACCAAGGAATGTAAATGAGGAATCCCCAAACGTGATGAATGTGATCGAACATAGACTGAATGGGCCAGTAACTAACACTGATGCTAACTGGCGCTCAAGGTCGAGCAGACAGTGGCACTCAGCTCAGAGCGCAGCCGAGCCCAGGACTCTGATAGTGGGGGACTCCATAATCAGAAACATTAGCAGCAGGGATACAACTACATGCTGCCTTCCACAAGCAACAACTTCTGATGTAAACAGGGAACTTCAGAACATTCTGATGAAACATAAGACTGCAAATCGACTCATCATTCATGTGGGGAAGAATGATATTCATAAAGAGCAGTCAGAACTCCTTAAGAAGGATTTCAATGAACTTTTTGAAACACTTAAAAGACTGAAAGTTCAAACATTCATCAGTGGACCTCTCCCAGCAAGAGGAACAAACAGGTTTTCACGGTTGCTTGGGCTAAATACATGGCTGCAAAAAACCTGCAATATAAAAGGAGTGAACTTCATTGACAATTTCAATCTTTTCTGGAGTCAACGACAACTGTTTCATCGGGATGGCCATCACCCAAACAAACTTGGTTCAAGAGTGCTAAAGGACAATATCTACTTCTCCCTCAATCATCCTTCTGCAGTGTGTGCCAATCCACTCAATCTGAACGGCAAAATTTTGGAAGAAACTGTACAGCACCTTAAAACATCAACCTGCACTCTTGACACACTTCCCACATCATTTTTCAAAAGTGTGTTAAACAGTTTAGAAGCAGATCCTCTAGAAGTGGTAAATGCCTCACTTCTCTCTGGGAGTTTTCCAAACTCCCTAAAAACTGCAGTTGTCAAGCCCCTCCTGAAAAAGAGCAATCTGGATAAGACCATATTAAGCAACTATAGACCGATCTCAAATCTTCCTTTCATAGGCAAGATCATTGAAAAAGTTGTCTTCAATCAGCTGAACAAATTCTTATGCTCGAATGGATACTTTGACTATTTTCAATCTGGTTTCCGACCGCACCACAGCACAGAGACAGCGCTCATAAAGATAATAAACGATATTCGCTTAAATACTGATTCAGGCAAATTATCAGTGCTGGTACTACTTGACCTCAGTGCTGAATTTGACACTGTCGATCACAACATACTTCTTGACAGGCTGGAAAACTGGGTGGGGCTTTCTGGGATAGTCCTAAAATGGTTTAGGTCATACTTAGATGGGAGAGGTTATTATGTGAGTATAGGAGACCATAAGTCTGAGTGGACATCCATGACATGCGGAGTCCCTCAAGGCTCAATTCTTGCGTCACTCCTGTTCAACCTGTATATGCTCCCAATGAGCCAAATAATGAGAAAGAACCAAATTGCTTACCACAGCTATGCAGACGACACACAGCTCTCCTTAGCCCTATCGCCTAATGACTACAGCCCCATTGACTCCCTGTGCCAATGCATCGATGAAGTCAACAGTTGGATGTGTCAAAACTTTCTTCAGTTAAACAAAGACAAAACTGAAGTCATTGCTTTTGGAAACAAAGATGAAGTTCTCAAGGTGAACGCATACCTTCACTCTAGGGGTCAAACAACTAAAAATCAAGTCAGGAATCTTGGTGTGACACTAGAGTCAGACCTTAGTTTCAGTAGTCATGTCAAAGCAATAACTAAATCAGCATACTATCATCTGAAAAATATTGCAAGAATTAGATGCTTTGTTTCCAGACAAAACTTAGAGAAACGTGTGCATGCTTTCATCACCAGCAGGGTGGATTATTGTAATGGACTCCTCACTGGCCTTCCCAAAAAGACCATAAGACAGTTGCAGCTCATACAGAACGCTGAGCAGAACCAGAACACATGAACACATCACACCAGTCCTCAGGTCTTTACACTGGCTCCCAGTTAAATTTAGGATTTATTTTAAAGTATTATTACTGGTATATAAATCATTCAATGGCTTAGGACCTCAATACATTGCAGATATGCTCACTGAATATAAACCCAACAGATCACTCAGATCACTAGGATCATATCAGCTAGAAATACCAAGGGTTCACTCAAAGCATTTAGTCATTTAGCAGACGCTTTTATCCAAAGCGACTTACAAATTAGGACTAGATTAAGCGAGTCATCATGAAGAGGTAAAAACAAAAACAACGCAAGAAGTGCTCAAGATACGAAGTTCAGGCATTATTCAGAGTAGCATAAGCCCGATAAGTGAGGTTTTAGAGAGAAAGGGGAGGTTTTTTTTTTTTTTTTTTTTTCATGCGGTTAAGTGCTCACGGAAGAGATGGGTTTTCAGCTGTCTTTTGAAGGTTGTCAGGGATTCTGCATTCCGGATGAGGGTGGGGAGAGCGTTCCACCAGCATGGAACTGTGAATGAGAATGTTCTGGAAAGTGATTTTGTGGCTCTCTGTGATGGAACCACGAGACGTCGCTCGTTGACCGATCGTAGGCTTCTGGTAGGGATGTAGGCTCGTAGTAGTGAGTGAAAGTAGGAGGGAGCTGAGCCTGTGATAGATCTGTAAGCGAGCGTCAATGCCTTGAATTTGATGCGAGCAGCGAGAGGTAGCCAGTGCAGAGAGATGAACAGAGGAGTGACGTGGGCCCTCTTGGGCTCGTTGAAGACAAGACGAGCTGCAGCGTTCTGGATCATCTGTAGAGGTTTGGTTGCACATGATCGAAGTCCAGCCAGAAGAGCATTGCAGTAGTCAAGCCTAGAAATGACCAGGGCCTGGACGAGAAGTTGTGTTGCATGCTCAGTTAGGAAAGGCCTGATCTTCCTGATGTTGTGCAGTGCAAACCTGCATGATCGAGCTGTCTTTGAAATGTGATCTGTGAAGGTCAGCTGGTCATCAAGCGTTACTCCAAGATTTCTGACCGACCTTGATGGGGTGATTGATGATGATTCTAGCTGGATAGTGAAGTCGTGCTGTAGAGACGGATTGGCGGGGAGGATGAGAAGCTCAGTCTTTGCCAGGCTGAGCTGCAGGTGATGCTCCTTCATCCATGTCGAGATGTCCGCCAGACAACTTGAGACCCGTGCAGCTACTGTGGGATCATCTGGTTGAAATGAGAGGAAGAGCTGTGTGTCATCAGCATAGCAGTGGTAAGAGAAGCCGTGTGCTTGTATGATGTGTCCCAGTGATGTGGTGTAGATGGAGAAGAGGAGGGGACCAAGAACTGAACCCTGGGGAACACCTATGGTCAGTTGATGAGTTCTGGATACCTCGCCTCTCCATGCGACCCTGAAGGACCTACCTGTGAGATAGGAAATCAAAGCATGGCGAGTCCGCTTTTAGCTATTATGCCAGCCACAGCTGGAACCAGCTTCCAGAGGAGATCAGATGTGCTCCTACTGTAGTCACTTTCAAATCCAGACTCAAAACACATCTGTTTAGCTATGCATTAATGAATGAGCACTGTGCCAGTGTTCGTCCGACTGTACTGTACTGTACTGTATTTTATTTTTTATTTTTCTAAACTGTTTTAATTATTCTTATTTCTTTTTATTATTTTAATTTCTTCTATGTAAAGCACCTTGAATTGCCATTGTGTATGAAATGTGTATAAAACCTCATAAATGTGGATGGCGAGGCCCAGCCGGCTGCCGCACAGATATCTTAAATGGGTATTCCACTTGACCAAGCCCAAGACGAGGCCATGCCTCTTGTGGAATGAGCTCTGACGCTTAAGAGGCAATGAAGGCCCTTAGACTAATAAGCCAGCGCGATAGCATCAAGTATCCAGTGCGATAATCTCTGCTTTGAGACGGCGAGCCCCTTGGTGCAGCCGCCAAAGCATACGAAAAGCTGTTCCGACTGTCTGAATGAGACAGAACTCTCCAGATAAACTCTGAGAGCCCTGACAGGACAGAGTAAATTCGCGTCTCTTTCATCCTCTGGTGAGGAAAGAGCTGCTAGTGAAATAACCAGTGCCCTGATCGGAGTCGAGAGCACTTTAGGAATATAACCATGCCTTGGTCTGAGGACGGCTCTGGAGTAGCTAGGCCCAAACTCAAGGCAGGAAACGTTCACTGATAGCACGTGTAAATCGTCCACTCCCTTGATTGAAGCGAGAGCCAGTAAAAGAGAGGTTTTGAGCGAGAGGTGCTTCAGGTCCGCAGACCGAAGCGGCTCAAACGGGGCCCCCTTTAATGCTTCCAGGGCTGTGGAGAGGTCCCAGATAGGCACAGAGGGGGGCAGTGGAGGATTTATCCCTTTAAGGAAGCGCACGATGAGGTCGGCCTTTTGGGAGAATGGTCCGGCCTCGGCTGGACTCAACCTCTCCCTTTTCCTTCCTGTGGCTAGGAAGGCTTGCGAGGCTTGGGGTCCCTGCCTCTCAGGGAACTGCTGGTGCTTTGCAGAGCGAGAGCAGTGACGGACTTAAGCCACTGGGCGGGGCTGAGAGACCGGAGGCGCTGCTTTTACCTGCTGAGGCGGCAGCACCTTCTTGTGGTGGCTCGAAGCAGAGCTGGAACGCTTTGGGAGGAAGTGACGCATAGCCTGTGATGCTTTCTGAGCCTCTGTATGGCGCTCCGCAAAACCCTTGACCGTTGGGCCGAACAGACCGGTGGTGGAGATAGGGGAGTCAAGGAAAGCTGCCCTGTCAGCCTCCTTCATGTCCGTCAAAGTCAGCCAGAGGTGCCGCTCAAGCACCGTCAGGTTTGCCATGCTTCGACCGATCGACTGGGCTGTCGATTTTGTGGCTTGCAGGGCTAGGTCTGTGACGCTGTGCAGGTCCTTGAAAGCCGGTTCAGGTCCAGACTCGTCCATTAAGCGGAGAAGTTTTTCCTGAAACACCTGGAGGACAGCCATAGTGTGAAGTGCCGAAGCAGCTTGGCCAGCGGCAGCGTATGGCGGCCAGCGAGAGCTGAAGTGGTGCGGCAAGGCTTTGATGGATGTTACACTTTGGCCTTCCATTCTGTAGTGGTGTAATTCCTGTAATTAAGTATTTTGCTCAGTTGAGCTAACCAATGATGTCTGATGATTTTAGCAGGGTATTTGAATCTTTTGAGGATGCTCTGTCTTAATGTGGGCGTTGGGCTGATCGTTTTCTGCATAAAGGCCATTTAGATGGCGCTGCTGTTTCGTTGTGTTTTGCTGTATGTTTTCCACGCTAAAACCATTGTCCATGAGTCATGCACGTGGGCTTGCACCTCAGTCATATTACTATCGGCTGCGTGTGTGCTAATTTGTTTTTATTTACTTTGGCATTTGTTTCCTTAGATATACTCAGTCGTTACGTTATCACTGTATGTTTTGTTTATTGGAGTTTTTCTTTTTTGTGTGTTTTTTTGTTTTTGTTTTAAATGTCTACAAGTCAGTACTCATTTGTGGTGAGTGTTTTGCATCACCAACAACTGAGAATTCTGTTAGTATTATTTGGTTTTAGTATCATTTGTTCATTGTATTCATTGTCTTTTTCTGTTTATTTTAGGCTGACGGACCTTGGATTGGGAGGCCAGCTTTTCTTGCCTTGTGGTGGTGGTATTTAAAGCGCAGAGTGTGGTTTGCTGCTTATAACTGCTTACACCTCAGTGTGTGTGTGTGTGTGTGTGTGTGTGTGTGTGTGTGTGTGGTTTTTGTATAAGACACCTAGCTAGCCTACCCTGCTACGGGTAAGCCTCAGCCACTTTAGTGCCTTAATTTTCTTAATTTTGTGTGTTGTTGACATACAATGCTGTACTATTCGTTGGAATGACATTCTGCCTTGTAGTAACCTGAGTTTTATCTATTTATGTGAACTTAATAAACTCTTTTTGTACTGATATCCACGTCTCTTTGTCCTCCAAGGTAACAAACCTGTGTGTCCTATTTCCATTGAGTAGTTACTTCCCCTTTCTCTGAAAAGGGGTGGTGTGGTCAGCTTGTCATATTAAATTACCACTATAAGATTTAGTACTTGTCAACTATTTACCACCACCACGCTACATGAATAAACTCTCCTGTAACAAAGTTTGTTACCTTGCAGGTACAGCATGTCAATCTCAGGCTGGTTCTTGATCTTACGGCCATTTTCAAACTTGCTGCCAAAGTTGGATGTTTCCACAAACGCTCCAGTGAGGGAATAACCGGCTTCATATGGAGTGAACTCAAACCAGGGGTCTGCAGACAGAAACACGTCCATATAACAGCTGACACAAACACATGAACTCTGTCTTTCTCACTCACTCACACACACACACACACACACAAACACACCTGCATCTTTGCTCTGTTTGCCGTGCTTGTCAATCACTTTGTAGACAGGAAACGGGTCTTTACTCTTCTGGTCCCAATGATCTGAGAGTGTGTGTTCATCTATCTGAAGAGAGAGAAAAAAATTCAGCAGCTGTTATTTATCATGTTGGTGTAGGAGAGAACTGGGACAATTTATTCAGTCACAATCAAGCTCAAGTGAAAAACACCTGCTAGTGTAACCGGTTCTCGCTACCCGTTCTGATTCTATCCAGGGTCTCTGGAGTGGGAGGCTAAAGACCGCAGTCTCTATTGTTACTCTTGAGAACAGGGGAGTGAGGTTTACACACACACAGCTCTCATTGGCCTACAACAGTTACACTAGGAATCATTAATAAATCTCAGATTTTCAATATGGTCTCAGACTTTTGACTTGACTTCTATATATTTTTTCCTACTATGGAAGTCAATATAGAGCCTAGTTTGCAAAATTGTGTTAGCAATTGGAAAAAAACTGTATGAATAGTTACAGACCTCTTTCACATAACCTGTAACGAACATCGCTGCCCAGAAGTCAGTCAAGCTGAATAGGTCTTTCTCATAGTAATATTTCTTCAGTTTGTCATAAGCCTCTTCCCAGCTGACTGCAGGACCGCTGAGTCTCTGGACGATCTTGTTTTTCACAGTCTCTAGTTTGGTGGACCAGTCTGGCTCCTGATATAAGGAGGCCATGCACCTTCAAAGGAACAACATATGCTCTCATTTATGACATTCAACCTGTGTGTGTGTGTGTGTGTGTGTGTGTGTGTGTGTGTGTGTGTGTGTGTGTGTGTGTGTGTGTACCAGGTGGATCCAGAGACTCCGCTCAGATAAAGCACACAGTCCAGAAGACCTGTTTTCTTGAGTTGATCCAGGGATCCCAGCAAACCCACCATGGCTCTTTGTCCTCCTCCAGATCCCAGTAATGCAATGTTTGGCACCTCATTCTGAAACGTAGATTGATTTAGCAAACAATTGATGTTCAGCAGGAAACACTTCCTGCTCAGCTACTGTTTGGAGGCTCTTGCTTACCTCTCCGCTCTTTGCTCTATCGCTTTTATATTTTATCTTCTATATTTTTATATTTTATCTCCTTTTATCACATAATTTGAACTTCAGCAAATCAGCACAGTGCTCAAACGAAAAAGTTTGGATTACTACAAAAACGTAGAATTCTTTTACCCGACCAGCTTACATACCGGGAAAGGAAAACACAACTGCCTACATTCATAAGGATAAGAGAGAAAATGCCTCTTCTGGAATCTACTTGCTGCACTAACTGCCACAGACTTTTACAAAGGATTGCAGTTCTTGAAACAAAGTTACTTACGGGACCACCAAACCAGACGGAGCACACAACAGAGCTTCGTCATGGACACCCTCAGCATACCGGTGAGTCCCATGAAATTAGTGCTCCTCGACAGGTAGAGAAACAAGCCGATCAACTTACAAATCGATGGCACATACAGGGAGCGAGACCCAAAGGCACTCGAGACATCAGATTGTAACGAGCCTCACATATTACCGCAGTAGCATCCTCTACCCCAGATACAGCTCTGACAAGGATTGCAAACACTGGTCTCGTTTAGACACCCATGCTAAAGTTGACTAAAAAGAGGAATAAAAAATCATCTTTTGGAAATTTATCTTAATGCCTTAATTAAAAAAATGACACTAAGGACACCAATTTTCATTGTGAATGAATTATTTATCGTAAATAAATAAATGTTATTCCTTAAATAAAACTTCCTGCTTTGCTACTGGTCGGACGCTTTTGCCTACTGCTCCGCACTTTGCTCTATCGCTTTCGTTATTATTACATTTTATCACCTAATTTTAACTTCAGTGAATCAGCACAGTGCTCAGAACGCTTGGATTACTATAAAAAAGCAGAATTAGTTTCATTCCTTCAGAATTCACTGAAGCTTACATTCCGAGGAAGAGAAAACTGAACTGCTTACATTCCGGCGGAAGAGAAAACATTCACAAGGATAAGAGAAAATGCGTCCTTTTGATTCTACTTGCTGTACTAACTGCCAAAAACTTTTACAAAGGATTACAGTTCTTGAAACAAAGCTAATGGTAGGATCAAACCAGACGGAACCCACAACAGAGTTTCATCATGGACAAATACAGCGCACAGCCGGTGAGTGTCATGAATTTAATGCTCCTCAACAGAACATACCTAGTGCAGAGAAACAAGCCGATCGACCTACAAACCGTTGGTACAAAGAGGGGGCAAAACCCAAAAATAGAGGCATTAGACTCTCTCAGGCAAAAATAGTTTCATCTACACCATACACAGCTACAAGGATTACAAACACTGGTCGTCTTCCACAACCTATTCATCTTAAGAACAGATTTGAAGTATTATTGAATGAGGAATGCTCAAATTTGTTAAATGTGGATGAACACAGACAGCCAGGAGCTCACTCTGATACTAACAGGCGCTCAAGGTCAAGCAGACAGCGGCACTCAGCTCAGAGCGCAGCCGAGGTCAAAACATTGATAGTTGGGGACTCTACGATCAGAGATATCAGCTCGAAAGATACAACTACATGCTGCCTTCCACAAGCAACAACCTCTGACGTAAACAGAGAAATTCAAAACATTTTGATGAAACATAAGACTGCAAATCGACTCATCGTTCATGTGGGGAAGAATGATATCCATAAAGAGCAGTCAGAACAGCTTAAGAAGGATTTCAATGAACTTTTTGAAACACTCAAAAGACTGAAAGTACAAACGTTCATCAGTGGACCACTTCCAGCTAGAGGAAGTAACAGGTTCTCACGGTTGCTTGGGCTTAATTCATGGCTGCAAAAAACCTGTAATATAAAAGGAGTGAACTTCATAGACAACTTTAATCTTTTCTGGAATCAGAGGCCACTGTTTCAACAAAATGGCCATCTTCCAAACAAACTGGGTTCAAGAGTGCTAAAGGACAATATCCTTTTCTCCCTTCATCATCCTTCTGCCAATCCAATCAACCAGAATGGCACACACTCACCTGGACACAGTTTGAATGACCACAGGACTTCACTTCAGGACTTGAATGGACATGCGGCTGACACATCTCACAAAGACAATGATAACACCATGCAGCCAAAACATCTTCTGCTCACGGACACAACTTCAGCTGAGCCCTGCCCACTGAGCTCACCAGAGTCAGACTGTGACATATTAGAAATGTCACAAGATTCAGCTCCCAAGGACAGCATATTACAGCCTCGAATAACAACAGATTCAGCACCCAAGAATGACCAGGGAAGCCAGGACAGCATATTACAGCCTCCAAAAACAACAGATTCAGCACCCAAGAATGACCAGGGAAGCCAGGACAGTACATTACAGCCACCAGTAACAACAGATTCAGCACCCAAACACGACCAGGAAAGCCAAGACAGCATATTACAGCCTCCATTAACACCACAGCCACTCTCACCGCTATCACTATCTCCTACATCCCCATTGATGTGTTTCTCAGAGAAAATGGAAAAACTAGTGTATGCTGGAACCCAATTCGCTGGAAGCCCCCAGATATCAACCAGAAAAACATCACTACCACCAAAGTCTATGGGCGCAGCTCGCCCTCTCCCCCCTCCCCCTCTTCCTCCTCCTCGAGCATTAAGGCCCCTTCCACAACGCCAGGGCCCACAACTTCCACCGTCTGCTAGAGGTGTTACAAAATCAACCAATACCAGCTCCAAGTGATTTGTGCCGGGTCCCCGCTGTGATAACAGTAACTTTCTCAAATGTTTACAGAACAAGCGGGAACCCAGTGTTCCTGTATCATCTGTTCATTCACATGTTAGAAAGTCTAAGGCCTTTAAAAGCCGTACAGCAAACCCATCTAATCTGGTGCCTATCACACGACAAACTAAGATTGTGGACACAAAAAGCAAGACTGTTAAGTTAGCACTTTTAAACATCCGCTCACTTAAAAATAAATCACTTCTAGTCAATGACTTTGTAAGCACATACAACCTGGACTTTATATTTCTAAATGAAACTTGGCTAGAAGACAGCTGCAGTGCAACAATCCTCAATGAAACATCTCCTCCGAACTTTACCTTTATGAGTGTCTCCAGAGCTGGAAGGAGAGGTGGGGGTGTAGCTGCTCTTTTTAAAGATGTCTATCAATGTAAGCAAATATCATTTGGTAATTACCCGTCTTTCGAACATCTGGGTATTGTGTTAAAAGGTGCTCCACGGATTTTACTTATCACTATTTACAGGCCTCCAAAATACTCTTCAGCCTTTGCTGAAGACTTTACAGAACTGTTATCAATAATTTCCTCAGAGTTTGACAGTTTCACTATTGCTGGAGATTTTAACATTCACATAGATAATGCAGAAAATAATATGACAAAAGAAATCAATACTGTTTTAAAAACTTTTGATCTGATTCAACATGTACATGGGCCCACACACAATCGTGGACACACTCTAGATTTACTTATCAGTAAGGGTCTAAACATTTCATTGAATGATATTAAGGATGTCGCACTCTCTGATCATTACTGTATTTTCTTTGATTTATTGATCTCTCCTGCCATTGAAGTTAGATCTGTGTCTGTCAAGAAGAGATGCCTAAATGAGAACACTAGTGTACTATTTATGAAGGCCATATCCCTAAGACCGAGCATATCTGCTGACTCGGTTGATTCTCTCCTTGATTCTTTTAACTCAAAGGTTAAAAATGTAATTGATGATATTGCTCCTGTGAAAGTCAGGAAGAATGGTAAACAAAAAGCACCTTGGAGAAACTCAACAGCAGTGCAAATTATGAAAAGACAATGCAGAAAATCAGAGCGCATGTGGCGAAAGACAAAACTTGTAATCCACTATAACATCTATAGAGACACCATTCGTGCTTTCAATATGGAACTAGGCAAAGCTAGACAGACTTTCTTCTCCAATATCATAAACAGAAACCTAAATAATACTCGAAATCTCTTCGCTACTGTCGACAGACTAACAAATCCCCCAAGCGAGATTCCCAGTGAAATGCTCTCCGACAGCAAGTGTAGTGAGTTTGCTACCTTTTTCTCTGAGAAAATCAATAATATTAGAAAGGTGATCAGCACATCCTTGAGTTGCGCTGGGGTCAGTCAGATCAGACTTCAACCTGAGAAAGTAGTTACTATGTCTGATTTTGAAGAAATTGATGGCAAAATTCTGAAAGAAACCGTTCAGCACCTTAAAACATCAACCTGCGCCCTTGACACACTTCCCACATCTTTTTTTAAAAGTGTGTTAGACTGTTTAGAAGCAGATCTCATAGAAGTGGTAAATGCCTCACTTTTCTATGGAAGTTTTCCAAACTCCCTTAAAACTGCTGTTGTCAAACCCCTCCTGAAAAAGAGCAATCTGGATAAGACTATATTAAGCAACTATAGACCGATCTCAAATCTTCCTTTCACAGGCAAAATCATTGAAAAAGTTGTCTTCAACCAGCTGAACAAATTCTTAAACTCAAATGGATACTTTGATAATTTTCAATCTGGCTTCCGATCGCATCACAGCACAGAGACGGCGCTCATTAAGATAATAAACGATATTCGCTTAAATACAGATTCAGGCAAATTATCAGTGCTGGTTCTACTCGACCTCAGTGCTGCATTTGACACTGTCGATCACAAAATACCTCTAGACAGGCTGGAAAACTGGGTGGGGTTTTCTGGGACAGTTCTAAAATGGTTCAGGTCATACTTAGATGGGAGAGGTTATTATGTGAGTATAGGTGACCATAAGTCTGAGTGGACGCCCATGACATGCGGAGTCCCTCAAGGCTCAATTCTTGCGCCACTCCTGTTCAACCTGTACATGCTCCCAATGAGCCAAATAATGAGAAAGAACCAAATCTCTTACCACAGCTATGCAGACGACACACAGATCTACTTAGCCCTATCGCCTAATGATTACAGCCCCATTGACTCTCTGCTTCAATGCATTGATGAAGTCAACAGCTGGATGTGCCAAAACTTTCTACAGTTAAACAAAGACAAAACTGAAATCATTGTGTTTGGAAACAAAGATGAAGTTCTCAAGGTGAACGCATACCTTCACTCTAAAGGTCAAACAACTAAAAATCAGGTCAAGAATCTTGGTGTGTCTTTAGAGTCAGACCTTAGTTTCAATAGTCATGTCAAAGCAATAACTAAATCAGCATACTATCATCTGAAAAATATTGCAAGAATTAGATGCTTTGTTTCCAATCAAGACTTAGAAAAACTAGTGCATGCTTTCATCACCAGCAGGGTGGATTATTGTAATGGACTCCTCACTGGCCTTCCCAAAAAGACCATAAGACATTTGCAGCTCATACAGAACGCTGCAGCCAGGATTCTTAGCAGAACCAGAAAATATGATCATATCACACCAGTCCTCAGGTCATTACACTGGCTGCCAGTTACTTATAGGATTGATTTTAAAGTATTATTACTAGTATATAAATCATTCAATGGCCTAGGACCTCAATACATTGCAGATATGCTCACGGAATACAAACCCAACAGATTACTCAGATCATTAGGATCACATCAGCTAGAAGTTCCAAGAGTTCACTCTAAGCAAGGAGAGTCTGCTTTTAGCTATTATGCCAGCCGCAGCTGGAACCAGCTTCCAGAGGAGATCAGATGTGCTCCTACATTAGTCACATTCAAATCCAGACTCAAAACACATCTGTTTAACTTTGCATTTAATGAATGAGCACTGTGTCACTGTTTGTCCGACTGTTTATACTGTGTCTTATTTTAGTCTTTATTCTAAACTGTTTTAATTATTTTTAGTTCTTTCTCGTTTCTTTATTTTAAACTGTTCTTTATTCTAAACTGTTTTAATTATTTTTAGTTCTTTCTTGTTTCTTTATTTTAAACTGTTTTGTATATTCTTATTTCTTCTGATTATTTTTAATAGTATGTAAAGCACTTTGAATTACCATTGTGTATGAAATGTGCTATATAAATAAACTTGCCTTGCCTTGCCTTAAAATACAGGGTGCCGTTATTTCATGGATCCAGGATACTATGCATCCTGATAGTTACCTTGGCCTTTGGAATTAAAATAGCCACACATCATCACATACCCTTCACCATACCTAGAGACTGGCATAATGTGTTCCTTCTTAAGATATTTTGAAGAATGTCAGAAATTAATTAATTAATTTAATGGGTTACGTTAACCGTTAAACAACTTAAGGGTGAGTAAATGGTGACAGAACTATTCCGGTTTACACAGATTGAAAAAACATGTTGTGCAATTAATGAACAATTACATTTAAAGTGGTTTTTGTGTTGTGGTTGCAGCCTAATAAATATTGCCTTGAATTGAGTATATCATCCAGTCTCATTATTTAGTTGGTTGAAATAATATACTTTTTCCCCACTTTTATTATCTAACTCTTCTGATTCACCAAAAAAGGAGCAACTGAGGCAAATCTCACTTTCGCATGTAATGGTTTGCATGAGAATTGTTTACTGGAGGGTAATACTTGTGGATTCTTTTGAAAGAAATATTTTACTTTGTTGGTTAAATTATGTGGAACCATTCATCCTTTCTTTAAAAATAAGGAAAGCAAAACATACAGGTAATTGCTTTAAGTATATTAATTACCATTTAATATATGTGTGTGAGGGGAGTGGTTATTACATTACCACAAAGTACATTCAGAACTACAATAATATAAACAAAAGAAAACGTACAGCCTTGTAGTTTGCCAACAGTTACAGAAATACTTTAAAGCTTTCCTGTTATCTGAATAGTTTTCTTAATAGGCTATATAGCCTATTCTGATTTCACGTTGAAGAATAAAAAAAGGGGTTTGGTTTTACTCTACATTTGCATGCATGTATATGATATTTAGTGAAAAATGTTTAGACTTCAGTTGTCTCGCCAAGTCAGAAAACGTACTCGGTTACTAACGTAACCTCTGTTCTCTCTAGAAGAGGGAACGAGTACTGCGTAAGTATCTTACGCTAGGGGAAAATCCCTTTTCCACGAGATATTGAAGCCAAAAAATTATCCTTAATTTTGTATTAACAAGTCTTTATCTTTACAGAATAAAACTAAAATAACAGCCTCATGCAAAGCATTCTGGGAACCAAAATCTGAAGGAAAAAAACAGAAAAAGGTTGATGAAGATTTCTGGTTCCCAGAATGCTTTGCATTAGGTTGTTATTTTATAGTTTTATTCTGTAAAGTCAAAGACTTGTTAATGTTTAATGTTCATTTAACTTTGAGCAAACTGTTGCCAGTAAATAACATTGATTTAAATCTACAGTAAGTTACTGGCAAACAGCTGCAAAACTACAGCAAATTTTTTACAGTGTAGTCAACGACTTAATTACCACACACAACCTGGATTTTATGCATAAATGAAACCTGGCTAGAAGACCGCTGCAGTGCAACAATCCTCAATGAAACAGCCCCTCCTAACTTTACTTTTATGAGTGTCTGCAGAGCTGTTAAGAGAGGTGGGGGTCTAACTGCTCTTTTTAAAGATATCTATCAATGTAAGCAAAAATCATTTGGGAATTACCCGTCTTTCGAATATCTGGGTATTGTGTTAAAAGGTGCTCCACGCATTTTACTTATCATTATTTACAGGCCTCCAAAATACTGTCCAGCCTTTGCTGAGGAATTTACAGAACTGTTATCAACAATTACCTCAGAGTTTGACTGTTTTGTCATTGCTGGAGATTTTAACATTCACATAGATAATGCAGAAACCAATATGGCAAAAGAAATCAATACTGTTTTAAAAACTTTTGATCTGACTCAGCATGTACATGGACCCACACACAATCGTGGACACACTCTAGATTTACTTATCAGTAAGGGTCTAAACATTTCATCGATTGTTAAGGATGTAGCGCTGTCTGATCATTTCTGTATTTTCTTTAATATATTGATCTCTCCTGCCACTGAAGCTAGATCTGTGTCTGTCAAGAAGAGATGCTTAAATGAGAACACTAGTGTACTATTTATGAAGGCTATATCCTTAGCACCAAGCATATCTGCAGACTCTGTTGATTTTCTCTTTGATTCTTTTAACTCAAAAGTTAAAAGTGTAATTGATGATATTGTTCCTGTGAAAGTCAGGAAGAAGAGTGGCAGACAAAAAGCACCTTGGAGAAACTCAACAGCAGTGCAAAATATGAAAAGACAATGCAGAAAAGTAGAGCGCATGTGGCGTAAGACAAAACTTGTAGTCCATTATAACATCTACAAGACAGCCTTCATGCTTTCAATATGGAACTAGGCAAAGCTAGACAGACTTTCTTCTCAAATATTATAAACAGCAATTTAAACAACACACACACTCTTTTTGCTACTGTAGAGAGACTGACAAACCCCCCAAGCCAGATTCCCAATGAAATGCTCTCAGACAACAAGTGCAGTGAGTTTGCTTCCTTCTCTGAGAAAATCAATAATATCAGAAAGGTGATCAGCACATCCTTGAGTTGCGCTGGGGTCAGACAGATCAAACCACCTGAGAAAGTAGTTACTACTGTATGTCTGATTTCAAAGAAATTGATGGCAAAATTTTGGAAGAAACCGTACAGCACCTTAAAACATCAACATGTGCCCTTGACACACTTTCCACATCTTTTTTCAAAAGTGTGTTAAATAGTTTAGAAGCAGATCTTCTAGAAGTGGTAAGTGCCTCACTTCTCTCTGGGAGTTTTCCAAACTCCCTGAAAACTGCAGTTGTCAAGCCCCTCCTGAAAAAGAGCAATCTGGATAAGACCATATTAAGCAACTATAGACCGATCTCAAATCTTCCTTTCATAGGCAAGATCGTTGAAAAAAGTTGTCTTCAATCTGTCATGACTCGTTGAATTAGTGAGAGAGGATTCAAGTGCAGGAAGGATCTTTATTAAACAAAACAAAACAAAACTACAAACAAAAACCTCCTCAAGGGGGAAAAACAAGACAGGCAAAAGTCAGGACCAGAACACAAGGGAAACATAAATAACAAACCAGCACAGGACTGCAAACACAGGGAGACTAAATAGGGAAGCAAACAAGAGGATAACGGGGAAAGCAGGCGGGGCAAATAATTAAATAATCAGGTAACAAGATGGGAGGGGCTACACAATTGACAGGAGAGCACATGGCACAAGGAATACAAGACAAGCCATGTGCTCACAACAAACCAGACAAGACACATGACAAACCCAACACTGTGACACAATCAGCTGAACAAATCTTATGCTCGAATGGATACTTTGACTATTTTCAATCTGGTTTCCGACCGCACCACAGCACAGAGACAGCGCTCATAAAGATAATAAACGATATTCGCTTAAATACTGATACAGGCAAATTATCAGTGCTGGTACTACTCGACCTCAGTGCTGCATTTGACACTGTCGATCATAACATACTTCTGGACAGGCTGGAAAACTGGGTGGGGCTTTCTGGGATAGTCCTAAAATAGTTCAGGTCATACTTAGATGGGAGAGGTTATTATGTGACTATAGGAGACCATAAGTCTGAGTGGACATCCATGACATGCGGAGTCCCTCAAGGCTCAATTCTTGCGCCACTCCTGTTCAACCTGTATATGCTCCCAATGAGCCAAATAATGAGAAAGAACCAAATTGCTTACCACAGCTATGCAGACGACACACAGCTCTCCTTAGCCCTATCGCCTAATGACTACAGCCCCATTGACTCCCTGTGCCAATGCATTGATGAAGTCAACAGTTGGATGTGTCAAAACTTTCTTCAGTTAAACAAAGACAAAACTGAAGTCATTGCTTTTGGAAACAAAGATGAAGTTCTCAAGGTGAACGCATACCTTCACTCTAGGGGTCAAACAACTAAAAATCAAGTCAGGAATCTTGGTGTGACACTAGAGTCAGACCTTAGTTTCAGTAGTCATGTCAAAGCAATAACTAAATCAGCATACTATCATCTGAAAAATATTGCAAGAATTAGATGCTTTGTTTCCAGACAAGACTTAGAGAAACTTGTTCATGCTTTCATCACCAGCAGGGTGGATTACTGTAATGGACTCCTCACTGGCCTTCCCAAAAAGACCATAAGACAGTTGCAGCTCATACAGAACGCTGCCGCCAGGATTCTGAGCAGAACCAGGAAATATGAACACATCACACCAGTCCTCAGGTCTTTATACTGGCTCCCAGTTAGATTTAGGATTGATTTTAAAATATTATTACTGGTATATAAATCATTCAATGGCCTAGGACCTCAATACATTGCAGATATGCTCAGTGAATTCAAACCCAACAGATCACTCAGATCACTAGGATCATATCAGCTAGAAATACCAAGGGTTCACTCTAAGCATGGTGAGTCCGCTTTTAGCTATTATGCTGGAACAGCTTTCAGAAGAGATCAGATGTGCTCCTACAGTAGTCACTTTCAAATCCAGACTCAAAACACATATGTTTAGCTATGCATTTACTGAATGAGCACTGTGCCGCTGTTCGTCCGACTGTTTGTACTGTACTGTATTTTATTTTATTTTTCTAAACTGTTTTAATTATTCCTTTTATTTTATAATTAATTTTAATTTTTTTTATTTTTATTATTTTAATTTCTTCTATGTAAAGCACTTTGAATTGCCATTGTGTATGAAATGTCCTATAAATAAACTTGCCTTGCCTTGCCTTGCCTTTATCAGCTAAAACGCCATTTATAAATATCCAGGCAGATAAACAGAGTATATTACCTCACTGCAAGCTATCTCAAGTTTCTTCAGGCTTTGCAGAACATCTTTTCTCCTTCTGGCTACAAACTCCTCCTCGTTCTTATTCAGAGAGTGTTCGATTCTCACCGAACCACTGCAGCGACAGACAGACCAGTGCTGAATTTATACAGCCGTTTCATACATTTTAGAAAAGTTATTGTCAGAGTTATCCTGTTTGTAGACGTTAATTGTGATGTAATACTGTACTTCTATATAATGAAGTGCACAGTTTAACCATAGGGGTCTGAGCAAAATTACCTTTCCTGGGGTTTTGATGCTTCCATCTATAAAAGAACAGAGTCAAACATTAAAGTTAAAATCTATAATTCCAAAACTAATAGCGAACATCTTTTGAAAATCTTGACAGTTCTTTTGATAAAAATTAGTCATACCTCAAATGTCCATTATTATGCCACAGTTTTTTTAAATGCAAGTTGGTAACTTTAAACTAAAAACTAACTTTGAAACATATACTCACTTTTCTTGTATAGTCTTATAAAATCATGAGGCTTCAGCAATATCAGCACAGCAGCCGTCGACTCTCAGATCAGACAGAAGAGGCTCTTTTATAGGACTCTGAAGGTCTAGGTATCATCGTGGGAGGTGATAAACCTGAACTCCAGAGAAGGGCATAGAAGTGCATAAATGCATAGAAGTGTAAAAAGCTAATATGTGTTTGAACTATATGGAGCAGATCCTTTTCAAACCACAAACCCAATGATTCATAAACATATAAAATTAAATTAAAACTTAAATACCTAAGCAAAAAGCCCTTTATATATATATATATATATATATATATATATATATATATATATATATATGTGATAGGCAAGATCATTGAAAAAGTTGTCCTCAATCAGCTGAACAAATTCTTATGCTCGAATGGATACTTTGACAATTTTCAATCTGGTTTCCGACCGCACCACAGCACAGAGACAGAGCTCATAAAAATAATAAACAATATTCGCCTAAATACTGATTCGGGCAAATTATCAGTGCTAGTCAGTGGCGGCTGGTGCTAAAAAAATTTGGGGGGCGCAACAAACTGAATTATTAATCCAGGACTGAATGTAGGCTAATTGTTAAATAACAATTTGACAGTGATAATAATGTAGCTATCATTAGCCTAAAGTTTAGCTAAAACTTCAGCCGGTAGGGTTGGGAAATAGCCAATTGCCAAATAAATCTGAATTTTTGGGCTAAATGGCGATGTATGGTATAATCTGAGTATTTAATTATTATTTTTCTATTTGAATAAAAAAAAAACTGTATTTAATTAAAAAAAATATATATATATTTAATATCCTGATCAATATTGTCCTACAAACAATGTTCATATTGAAGGTTATAAAAACAAACATAGTGTAACCTTGCTGTCTATCTGCAGTCTATCCAAAAAAGGGGTCAAATCACATTACATTCTAACATTGCAACATTACAATCTAAAAACAAAATAATGCTTTTTAAAGAAGTAGTTAAATTTACTAAACTTAAAATAAAAAATAAAAAATAAAAACAAAGCTAATGTCATAAAAATACACATGTAGGTTTGAAATTCTCTAGCACATTTATGTTCACCAACAACAACAAATATTCAACAACAAATATTTTAGCTAAATATATTTATAATTTAGTGCTAATGTATATTTTAGTCAGAATAATTGCACTCCTATTCTATTGCGCTCCGTCTGTTCGGCGCGCATGCACGTGGCGGCGCTCGTTCACGAGCTTGCAGAAAGCTTGCCCACTCATGACAGCAAACTGGAAATATTGACTTTCTAATATTTACAGATGGAGAATATGTCCGTGAAATGTAAGTTATGCACTGAGGAAATTATTGGATGTCACAAATATTATTAGAGGTATATTTGTTTCCACCAATCGCTGCACAAGTGAAGTTTACGTATGATGATGAAAGCACCTTAGTGCGAGCCCTCCCGGAACCCATAGAGAATGCATTGCAGTGCCTGCAGTTCGAAAAAAAAAAATCTTTAAATGTAAGTCTATGGGAACACTCTGGGCGATTTTCGGCCATAGTGAAATCGCCCAAAAAGAGGCAGTACTTCACAGAACGTGACTTGGCGCTGATTGGACTATATCCAGAGGCAGAACAACAGTGAGTGACTGCTAGCGTAACTGAGATTGCATCGCCCAATTGCCCTAATGAAGAAAACACCGCTGGTGCTGGTACTACTCGACCTCAGCGCTGCATTTGACACTGTCGATCATAACATACTTCTTGACAGGCTGGAAATAAACTTGCCTTGCCTTGCCTAATGGACTCCTCACTGGCCTTCCCAAAAAGACCATAAGACAGTTGCAGCTCATACAGAACGCTGCCGCCAGGATTCTGAGCAGAACCAGGAAACATATCACACCAGTCCTCAGGTCTTTACACTGGCTCTCAGTTAGATTTAGTATAGGAGACCATAAGTCTGAGTGGACATCCATGACATGCGGAGTCCCTCAAGGCTCGATTCTTGCGCCACTCCTGTTCAACCTGTATATGCTCCCAATGAGCCAAATAATGAGAAAGAACCAAATTGCTTACCACAGCTATGCAGACGACACACAGATCTACTTAGCCCCATCGCCTAACGATTACAGCCCCATTGACTCCCTGTGCCAATGCATTGACGAAGTCAACAGTTGGATGTGTCAAAACTTTCTTCAGTTAAACAAAGACAAAACTGAAGTCATTGCGTTCGGAAACAAAGATGAAGTTCTCAAGGTGAACGCGTACCTTTACTCTAGGGGTCTAACAACTAAACATCAAGTCAGGAATCTCGGTGTGTCACTAGAGTCAGACCTTAGTTTCAGTAGTCATGTCAAAGCAATAACTAAATCAGCATACTATCATCTGAAAAATATTGCAAGAATTAGATGCTTTGTTTCCAGACAAGACTTAGAGAAACTTGTTCATGCTTTCATCACCAGCAGGGTGGATTATTGTAATGGCCTCCTCACTGGCCTTCCCAAAAAGACCATAAGACAGTTGCAGCTCATACAGAACGCTGCCGCCAGGATTCTGAGCAGAACCAGGAAACATATCACACCAGTCCTCAGGTCTTTACACTGGCTCTCAGTTAGATTTAGGATTGATTTTAAAGTATTGTTACTGGTATATAAATCATTCAATGGCCTAGGACCTCAATACATTGCAGATATGCTCAGTGAATTCAAACCCAACAGATCACTCAGATCACTAGGATCATATCAGCTAGAAATACCAAGGGTTCACTCTAAGCATGGTGAGTCCGCTTTTAGCTATTATGCTGGAACAGCTTCCAGAAGAGATCAGATGTGCTCCTACAATAGTCACTTTCAAATCCAGACTCAAAACACATATGTTTAGCTGTGCATTTACTGAATGAGCACTGTGCCGCTGTTCGTCCGACTGTTTGGACTGTACTGTATTTTATTTTATTTTTCTAAACTGTTTTAATTATTCCTTTTATTTTATTATTATTATTATTATTTTATTATTTTAATTTCTTCTATGTAAAGCACTTTGAATTGCCATAGTGTATGAAATGTCCTATATAAATAAACTTGCCTTGCCTTGCCTTGCCTTCATCAGCTAAAACACCATTTATAAATATCCAGGCAAATAAACAGAGTATATTACCTCACTGCAAGCTATCTCAAGTTTCTTCAGGCTTGTAGAACATCTTTTCTCCTTCTGGCGACAAACTCCTCCTCGTTCTTATTCAGAGAGTGTTCGATTCTCACCGAACCACTGCAGCGACAGACAGTGTGTAACTGTGGCAACTCCTGAAATGGGTCATCCCATTGATATTACCAGAACATTGAGCAGTTGAAGTAAATAAAAAAACTCGGCTCATAACATGGACACCGTTAATGCTTGGACGGAGCAAGAACAATGTAAGTGTCTTGAAAACATTAACACAGTTCAACTGAAAGGTAAAGCTCGCCCTCTTTAACAATACAGTTAAACTAAATGTACGAAGCAAACTTTGTACAAAGCTGAAAAACCCTCAACAACAGTGAAATAAGATCGCATGATTTGTCTGTCAATCAGATGCATGTAAAAGCAATAGTAGGCTCCCAGCACATTTTCAGTAGAACGAAACAAAAAAAAGAGCATTTAATTTAACGTTAACCATACCCCACTTATTTTTTATTTATTTTTTATTTATTTTTTACTGCCACTTTTTTATTCATACTACATCTCTCTTTTTTATCGGACCTTTCACTTAACCTTCTTTGCTTTCAAATATGAAATTATTCAAATAAAAACATTCAAATGATCTTACCTGGACTTACTTTTAAAGATTAGTAATAAAACATTTTCTCTTGACAACAGGGAAAGCTAGTATGTTTGCTTAGCATACCGTCAAAAACTACAATTTATGAGTTTAATATCATGTTTTGCTTCAAAATAAAAATTACTTGAAATTACTTCTGTGGTTTCATGTGTGAGAATATATTATTTTATTAAATTCTATAATACAGGCTATGTTGATTAACATTGCATTAATGGGTTAGTTCACCCAAAAATGAAAAATTAGCCCATGATTTACTCACACATAATTAAATGTCCTGGCTCCTCCAAGTTGAATGGCTGGAAAAAATTTAAAACCCAAAAAAGTGCATCCATTCATGATAAAAAATAAATAAATAAAAATACTCCACATTGCTCCAGTGGGTTAATAAAGGCCTTCAGAAGCGAAGCCATGGGTTTTTGAAAAATACCCATATTTATAACTTCATAATCTAAAATAACTAGCTTCCGCCAGATGATTGTACACATACTAAGCAGATTGACTTGCGCCACAAGAGTAACCTGTGACACATGTATGATGTAGAATGTAGGAGTATCGTAAGCTTAGACGCCTCTCGTGGTTTAAACAAATAGGGCTGTGCAACAAACTGAAGCTCCTCTTCTATAATATATATATAGCCTACGTTGTGCGTCGAGTCAGGGGTTAGTCTTCCACCGTAAATCGATGCGTATGGTCGGTCGTCTGGCTGAAGCTAGTTATTTTAGATTATATATTTTTTTTTAGAATTGTTTTTATTATGCAAGTACAAAGAAAAACAGAGAAACAGAGCAACATACAACCTGGTCAACCTGGCTTTCCATCCAAGCCCATCCAAGTATTAACCAGTACTAAACAATATCCTCTGTACAATAGGGGAGAAAAAAAGAAAGAGAAAAAAAAAAGAAAAAAAACACAATGCACATTCCCCTTCACTTTATACATACAGCACTCTTTTTTTTTCTTTTTTTTTTTTACACACAAGACAAGGGACAGCAGACAAGACAAACATGACAAACCATTTAGACACATTCCAGACAAGTTACAACACACAGGACAAGTCACACTAACAAAACAAAACAAACTAATCTACCAAAGTCAGAATAATAATAATAATGATGTCTCATTCACACACGCACGCCCACACACACACACACACAAATTACACTGGTGGTGCTCCTTAAGTGAACTGTTGAGAGAAAAAAAGCAAAAAAATAATAATTTAACATTGCCATGTTAGATTTACAAACAAATAAAATAAAATACAGATTGAGTTAAGCAGAGCTAGCGTTGGGCTAATTACAGAGCGTCAAATATTGGTTTCCACACAGAGTTGAACTGTTTTTGTTTATGTTTTCTTGATGTTTAGGTAATATTTCATTACGTTTTTCCATTTATCCAAGCCTGGAGTATCTGTGTTTTTCCAATTTTGTTCCAATAACAGTTTCTTATAGACTAATGAAGAAAATATTAATTGCCATACCATAGGATATTTCATTTTTATAACATTTTGGAGTAAGCAGGCTTCTGGTGTAAATACAAATTTCTGCTTACAGATGTTAGAGAGCCATCTCTCAATATCAAACCAGGTTTTCTTTATTTTTTCACAATACCAAAATGAATGAGTGAGATAGTCACTACTACCGCACTTTAAGCAGGTGGGGGGGGAGAAGATGCATCAAACTTATGAATTTTGTCCCTACTATAATAAATTCTAGTCATTAATTTATATTGAATCAATCTAAGATTTTCGTTGGTTGTGACTTTATATGTTAGATTTAAGCATTCTTAATAGTCCTTTATATCTCTGTCCCAGCCTTCATATATTTTACTTAGCAGATTACAGTTTATTACGGCATTATTGAGATAATCATACATAACACTTATACTTTTTTTCTTTTTCTTACTTTGTTCCAAAAGGATCTTTATCTTTTTTTTCGGAACATCATTCACTATATCACAGTTCTCTTTGACCCAGTTTTTTAACTGCATATATTTAAATATCTCTGAATCTTTTAATTTAAATGTATCTTTCAGTGTATCAAATGGGGATATATTATTTGAACTAATAATATCTGATAACACTTCAATACCTCCATTCATCCAAGTTTTCCACATTAATTTAGTACCTTGAATTTTAACAGATGGATTGTTCCAAATTTTAATATGTGTTGGAGTACCGATCTCCATCCCTAAAATCTGCTTGTTTTTTTTCCACATATTTAATGTACTGTTGACAACAAAGTTATCAGTCTTTACTTTTTTCTTGGAGAACAAGATGGATAATAAACTATTTGGTTGTAGTTGATGATTTTCAATAACCAGCCATGGGTCTTCATTAGTATTATTAATAATACGATCAATATAAAACATCTGAGCTGCTATCTGATACAATTCCATATTAGGGAGGTTTAACCCTCCTTCCCGTTTAGAGCAAAACAATAGATTTCTTTTTATTCTTGGGATTTTTCCAGCCCAAATAAAATATGTAATTATGGAATTTATTTCCTTGAAAAAGGTTTTTGGTGGTGTCAGCGGGATACACTGAAACAAATAAATAAACTTAGAGAGCCACATCATCTTTACCAGATTTATTCTACCAATTAAATTCAACTTGAGATCACTGTAGTTATTGAGATTATGTTTTAGATTATTTTTCAGTGTTAAAAAATTACTCTTATACAATTGTTTTTTGTTTGCACTGATATAACAACCTAAATATTTAATTTTACAGCTTTGTACTTTAAATTGTTTAAATACATCTGGGTTTATTTGTTTTTGGCCAAAAGTCAAAATTTCAGGTTTGCCACTGTTCATTTTATAACCTGAAATTTTGGAGAATTGACTCATTATATTGATTACACTCGGGATTGAAATGTCCACATCACTTAGATAAAACAACAAATCGTCAGCAAATAAACTTAATTTATATTCGTTTTTACCTATAGTGATACTGGTTATGTTATCTGTCTGTCTTATTTTCTCAGCCAAGGGTTCAATAGCCATCGCGAACAGCGCTGGAGATAATGGACAGCCTTGAGCAGTTCCACGGCTTAACGAAAATGCCTCAGAACACCATTGGTGTAGACTTGTGCTTTGGGGGCTCTATACACAGTTTCTACCATACTGATGAATTCTACTGGGAATTCAAATGTTTCAAGCACTTTATACAAATATGACCATTCAAGGCGGTCAAATGCTTTTTCCGCATCGACCGCCATCAAAGTCAAATCTATATATATATAATGTTTTTTTGCATATTGTGTTAAGGATATACATGTTCTAACATTAGTTCTAAGATCCCTATTAGGAATAAACCCAGCTTGGTTATGATGGATAATGCTAGGTAGGATTAGTGCCAATCTATTATTCACTACTTTTGTTATGGTTTTCTTGTCACAATTGATTAAGCTGATAGGCCTGAAATCAGAAGGCTTATTACATTCACGACCTGGTACATGATACAATGATACATTTTGGTTTATTGTAAACAGTTTTAAACTTAAATGTGTTTTCTGCAGCTCTGTGCGGCAGCATTTTAGCCGATGGAGACGAGGATAAGAAATTCCTCTGGGAACAAATAAAAGGTGCAACTTCATTTCTTCTCAGGATTTAGTTCTGTCTAAAGTTGACAGTCATTTCATTATCATGTGAACCTTAATTCCATTTAATTTAAGAACCACTGTGTATTTGTTTTACAGGTCTTTGGAAGAGAATTGTTATATGTATGGCTCAGTGGATCTGGGGCAGGAAATATGACTTTCTTTACAATATGAAAGGGGAGACAGATGCTAACTGGAAATTCATTGTGAATAATATAATAATGCTGTGATCTCTCAGATGAAGCAGTGCCCCCTGCTCTTCTGAAAAGTGAGACGAGAGACTATATAGATGGAGGACTGTTGCTGAACTCCCCCTACTTCTCAGTTCTGAGAGAAAAGAGTAACATCGACCTCATCATTTCACTGGATTTCAGTGACGATAATGATCCTTTCACGGTATTATATGCACAGAGAATTCACTCCTAGAAGTTCATTTAAAGAGATAAATCCCCTAGAAATCATCATTTACTCCCTCTCATGTCGTTCCAAACCCGAGAACACAACAGGAGACTTTTTTAAATAATCTTGCTGCTTTTTTTCATTCTTATTGACCACCAGAATACACACTAACCTAAAATGTACAGGATTTTAAACACATTAACAGATAATTACAAATATGTAGTTTTAGTTCCGTTTTACCAATTTCTCTTAGATTGTTAGTTTTCATTGTTATTCATTAGTTTCTAGCCTGTTCGTAGTTCCTTTGAGTCAAGTCATGTCATCTTCATTTATATAGCGCTTTTAACAATGTAGATTGTTCCAAAGCGGCTTTACATTGATAATAGGAAATTAAAGTAACAGAGATTGTTTTGGCTTTACAGCAGCTCTAGAATAAAGATATTGTTCAGCTAAAGTTAGTTTGATTGATTCACTTCTGTCGCAACGATCATTAGTTATTAACTTAGGGGCCGCTAACACGACACCGTTTTAACAGAAATTTTTTTTTTTTATGTATTTTTATTTCTAGTATTTTATTATTATTATTATTATTATTATTTCTAATTCATGCACCAGTGGTAGCATCAAGCCGAATTCCTGTCTTTTCGTTTGAACATCTGACTGGGACATGACATCATTGATTTAGCCAATGGGGTGAGTTTGAGGCGGGGCGACCGGTTTATTCTCTCTCTCTCTCTCTCTCTCTCTCTCTCTCTCTCTCTTAAAATTATAAAGAGTTATGAGATTGTACACTTGAACTCTGGATTGTCCAATCAGCATCCAGGACCACAACTATCAGTTTCATAATAATGAGCATTTGTGCTGTTTGATATCAAATGACCAGGACAAAACCATATCTGTAGAGAATGATTTATTAATTAATTGTAACAGAAGCAAAGTAATACAATATTTTAATCAGCAATCCTAGTTGTAAATCAGTCTTATGTAGTGTTATGGTTGATTTGATTATTAAAGGTGCAGTATGTAAGAATGACAGCTAGTGGTCGAAACAGGTACTGCAGTATCATTCAAAATCTTGGAGATCGTGGTTTCTCCCGCCTCCCGCTCCTCAGACTGGTCGGCGCTCACTCGGGTTGCCAGTTTGAGCACTCGCAACGGGAACGAGCGCGATGGACAATGAAAATTGGCAAATTGGCAACGTGCAGTATCACAGACCAAAACAAAAAGAAACATTCCAGCCTGGAAACGCACATTTCAAAGTAAAATAACTGGCTGTTGAAGTGTTTTTCAGAGAAACAAGTATGTGAACTTAGCATGTTTCCCAAATATCTGCAAACATATTATGGAATTTTTATGCTTTGGTAGAGTGAAAAAGTTACATACAGCATCTTTAATGATCAGCTGTTTATATGAACAGACTGAAACATGCAAAAACTATTTAACATTAAACAGAAAAAAAAACCCATAATGATTGGCCTATTGCTCCGTCCACATATTTTCATGCACATTTCACATGCGTCAAAAACGTGTCCACATTAAGTGTAACTGGAATTTACATTAAAACACACAGTGAGGACTTTGCCGTCTAGTTTCATAACACTGCACACCACTGATATTTATTATTCATCTTTGTGTTTTTCATGGCCAGACGAATCTGCTCCAGCAGATTGTCTTTGTTGTTTGTGATGTTTTTTCCAGCGACCTCCATAAGATCAGTGATCATCTCAGCACTGTAAGAACCTTGAAAAGTGGCATATGTCTTCCTCTTTTCCTCAATTTTATCTGAAGAAACATTAACACACTTAAATCAGAACATTGCATTGTTTTACTCAGGACATTGTAAGATCATAACTTGCCTCCACAGTTGACCACATTAAAGAGAGGGATGTGTATCACGGTTGGAGTGTTTTGGCCTTTGAACACATAGAAGTCCTTCGGTTTCTTTAAGTCTTCATCAGGAATGTTGACCTCAGGGAAAGGGATCTTTAGTTTCTTGCACGTCTCAGCAGCTTCCATCACTGTCTGTGGTAGAAAAACAGTACATTATTGTTTGATTAAAAGGGTTGGACAGACATTTCAAGTTTAAATTTAGTATTCACCAAAATCGTAAGGATGAGAAACCCCCTCTGAGATAAATGAGAACACTAACGGACAGCACTCAGGTATTATAAATAAATATGGTTAGATGAAAACCCATGCTTTTATTTTTAAATGTTTGTTTTTTTGTTTTTTTTACAGCATTTGAAATTATCTGTTAATGTGTTTATTTTAGATTAGTCTGAACTCTGAAAAATCTGCTGTTGAAGAAACAAGTCGTGGGGTTTGGAATAACATGAGAGGGAGTAAATTATGATTCCTAGGGGATTTAATTCTTTAAATTAACTATGAGTTAATTCTCTGTGTGTATAATACCATGAAAGGATCACCGCCACTGAAATCCAGTGAAATGATGAGGTCAATTTGTCTCTCTTCTCTCAGCACTGAGAAATAGGGGGAGTTCAGCAATAGTCCAGCATCTTCATAGTCTCTCGTCTCACTTTCCGGAAGAGTGGAGGGCACTGCTTTATCTGAGGGATCACAGCATTATTATATTATTCACAATGAATTTCTAGTTAGCATCCGTCTATGAGTTTCTGTTCTCACCTTTCATGTTGTGAAGAAAGTCATATTTACTTCCCCAGATCCACTGTTTCATGCATCCAAAAATACTCTTCCAAAGATCTGTAAAACAAATTCTTAAATTCAGTAAATGGTTCTGATACTGTTTTATATTCTGTATATGTTTTTAGTTGACTATACGGTTCTTTGGAGACATGTTTCATGATAGATTCTTCAGATTTAAAGTACATGATTGGATGTCAAAGGTTCTTCTGTGGCATCAGTCTGTTAAAACCATTTTCGTTACCCGTGAATTTTATTTTTTTAATCTATTAACATATTTATTGACATATCACTTAATACTTACTGATATAAAATTATAATTCAACTTTTGGAGTATTTCTTTATTTCTCACTGCACATTTCTTAATATTATGCATAAAATGTGTTTTGATATCATTATTAATAAGGATTGTATGATTGCTGTATAATATCAGTTTTAAAACATGTTCCCTTTCGAAAGGGAACTCGCACTGCGTCGAATGATGCCTCAGGCGTGGCAGGTGTCTGAAATCACTATCAAATCATGGCAATCACATTGACCAGCGACAGCCCATGAATCATTAACGTGAATGATTAGTGTGCGACCTGCAAGTAAAAGGGCGCCTTGCAAACATGACAATCATCTTATCATCTTCAGGGACTGTCTGTTTGAACACTACTTCAGAGATACGGTGAGAAAAAATAAATAAAAATGAAATGTACAGTGAAGGCAGATTGCTTTCGGAAGTGTGCCAACCCGTGCCCAAGGTTTTTGACGCCGGGTGATACACATGAACTGTGCGTTTTCTGCGTGGGAGAAGAGCACGCACGGGAGGTTCTTGAGGGAGCCATCTGTGCAAACTGTGAGCGCTTTTCTTTAAAAATGCTCTGCTCTCGTCTGACTCTCTTCTCGAGTGAAGAGGGTTCAGCATCTGGACCTCGTTGTTCAGGTCCCACTCGTGCCAAGGCAGAGCGGCGACTTGCATCATGGGGCTGTAAACCTCTCAGATGATCTGACGACTGACGAGGGCGAGCTGCAGGTTGATGAGGAAGACTTTTCGCCTACTATTCCTACAGCTAGTGCTCTTCTGGACGAGCAGGAGATGGCTGAGGAGGCGGTGCTGCAGGCTTACCAGGCCAACCTGCTGGGGGATCTCGACCAGGGGGCAGGAATGTCCCCTGAGGCGGTGGCTGAGCTGTGCCGTGCCACAGATCTTGCTCTCTGGGCCACCAAACAAACCGCTGCTTCGATCGGTCGGTCGATGGCAGCGATGGTGGCCACGGAGAGACATCTGTGGCTAAATCTAGCCGATATCGGGGACAAAGAGAAGGCCTTTCTCCTCGATTCGCCGGTTTCGCTCTCTGAACTCTTCGGTACCTCCGTAGAGGTGGTGGTGGGGAAGTTCAGGGAGGCAAAGGCGCGCTCAGCGGCATTTAAACCTGTATACCGCTGAGATCCGGATCCACGCCCAGGCAGGCGGGAGGACCTGGCCCTTCTCGGTCTGAGGATCATAGGCAGGGCCAGCGAGCCAGCGTCACCTCTCGTGCACACCCCCCATGGAGGAGCAGGGCGCAGAAAAGGCATGATTCCCGCAACAGGAGGGATTTGAGAGAGGTTATCCGGAGCAAACGACAGCGTCGGTGAGGGATAACCTCCTCAGAGGGTCATGAAATCTGCCCTCTCCTCTGTTACCGACACTTCTGGTCTTCTTAAGAGTAATTTTTTTGAATAAATACTAAAATGTATCTCTCTACAGACCTCGTTCCCTGTATAGGGCTATGGGGTCATGTCAATGTCATAAGGTAAGGTAAATTTTGGATTATTAAGGGCCCTGAAGTTCCCCTTTAGGTGGCTAGAACTATAGGAAGAAGCACCAGCTGTATGGGCTCTTGTGTTGTGAAACTGTGTTAGCCCTTGGGCTGTTAGCCACCTCAGGGTAGAGTAGTTGGTCTCTCTCTCATAGGATTTTTTACCTGATTTTGACTGACGCTACAACTTCAGATAGATCTTATGTCCGGCCCACGGGTCCATTGGACTTCTTTCCTGAGTACATCGCCCCCTTGAGCTCTGTTTGGATTTTCAGTGGGCTGAGCAATTCTGCAGCCCCTTTGTATGAAATATAATAACTATTTTTCTAGTAGGGCTATGGCTCCTCCGAGCCCTCAGGTAGATCTATACTTGTTGGCTGGCCCTCACCAGGGCCGCCTCTATAGCTGGCCTAGGCTGTGCCAGGGATAGTGAAGGCGTTTCTGCTTAAGCATTTCTGCCTCTGACCCTTCACTTTGTGAATGTAGGTTTCTAACATCCCTGTATGACACCCTCCTCCCATGGGAGTTGTAAGGGCAAGGCCCGCCCCCTTCTCTGCATTCTGGGGCGACACTAATGCAGTGTGGTGCAGAGGCATGGTTTGTAAAGATCCTGGGTTAGGCCTCAATTAGGCCTCCCCGGCAACAATGTGTCTTTATTGGCAGGGTTAGGCCATCTTGCGAGAAAAAACCTCACGAAGAGACTAGGTCTGTCTGTCGACCCTGCCGTGCAGAACTAAGATACGGATCTGGGCCGCCAATTTAGGCTCACTTACCTCGCTGAGTTACAACGCTTGAGCGTTGGGTTGTTGGTGGTTTAGCTCACAAACAAGCCCCACTCCCCTAGGTTGGGCACAGATCAATCTTCTGTCACCCCTAGAGCCACTGGCAGGCCCACACCCTGGTAAACCTCAGGGTGAGGTTGGGAGTATTCCCCTGTGATACAGGGTAGGTCTGAGTACTTCACTTTCAGCTCGGGTCCACTATGGCTCAGGTCGAGCGGAAAGTTCTAGCCTTCACTTGTTTTTAGTCGAAGTACGCTCTCCTGAAGCCAGAGCATTGCCATGAGCTGACGCCCATGCGTACAGATGGTAGGCCCCTGTCACTGGGGCCTCCGTTGAGGCAGAGTGGCGTATGTTGTACTCCCCTTGTTTTAAGGGTACTAGCTCTCTTGCTGAAGTACACTGCCATGGGCAATGTGATTAGGCACCAGGATGCTGTAGATGCTGTTTAAATAGCTTATCTGCCAACGAAAGCTGCGCCGTTAGGTAGTAGGCCTCAGCAGGCCTCCTTGAATGGGCAGCCCCCAAGAGGGCGCTGTAGGCCAGCTTACTTCACGTGGTTGGCCTTGGTGGTTCGGGCAGTTGACTCACTGATGGGTAGTAGTCCTTAAACAGGCCTCCTCAGAGGTGAGTCCCAACATTGTGGGACATACTGTACATCCGCTACCAGGTAGCTAGCCGTTTTAGGCCGCCTGTGCCTGGACCAAATAGCTATGTTGGTATAGTATGGTTCCCAACAGTGTACCTTTGTAGCAGAATTGACTTGCTATCAGCTAGCAGGCCCAACTAGGCTTCCCTGATAGGCGAGTCCCAGCTGGCTGGCCTTAACAGGCCGCCTTAGAACTATCACCCGGACTCAGGGCTCATAGTTACCAGTTGCTATCAGGTAGTAGGCTCCTCAAGCCTCTCTGAAGGTGAATTCCCACTTAAGATGGTTATCAGGTAGTAGGCCTCACCCGGCCTCCCTGAAGGCGAATTCCCACTTACGTTGGATATCAGGTAGTAGGCCTCACCAGGCCTCCCTGGAGGCAAGGGTAAGCAACTGTACAGCTAGCCTGACTTACTATCGGGCAGTAGGCCTCACCGGGCCTCCTTGAAGGTGAGTTCTCACATGCTGTGATTCTCAGGTAGTAGGCCTCACGTGCCTCCCTGAATGTGAGCTCCCAGATATTGTGGCTATCAGGTAGTAGGCCTCACCAGGCCTCCCTGAAGGTGAGCTCCCACAGACTGTGGTTATCAGGTAATAGGCCTCACCAGGCCTCCCTGTGAGTGGTTTCCTAGCGGTGCTGGGTTCAGGAAGCTAGTGGCCTCTTGCTATCAGTTCAGCTGCTGAAGGCGAACTTGCGCCCTGGCTCGACTAATGTGTTCATTCTCTGCTACTGGTTCCCTCCCAGAACCTCTTTTTCTGCCTACAGCCTGGTTTGCCTACCAGGCGGACCATGTGCTTCCCTCACCGAGGGTCACTATGAGCACGCAGACTCCTTAGTCTCGTGAGGCCTCCCAGTTAGATCAGCCCTTAGGCTTTCACAGGCCTCCTCAGTGTTTTGAAATACAAACACTGGGTAGATCCGTGGATCAAGTAGAGAAACTCCCCTCGCTAGCAAGGGTTGGAAAGCACTATGCTGAGTCATACTCTCCGGGACAACCCGTCTCTGAGATCCGGGCTGAGTGGTTCACTGCCAGCTTCGCAGTCCCTTGGGTTGGATGCCTTATCTAAGGCAAGTGTCCAGAAGCTCTGTCTTAGGACAGACAGGAAGTGGCCAGACTAGGTATCTATGTACTGACGCCAGGTCAGGCCGTCCTGGTGGCATTTCGGGGTGAGTACTTTCCCCTGAATAGTGATTGGCTGGGGTTCCTTCGGGTTCCCTAGCCACATTCCCTAGAAGGGACCCCTTCAAATTGGAAGCTGTGGTTCCAGGCACTGTGCAGGCCCAGGTAGGCATTTCATTTAACCATGTTTATGTAGGCTTTCCTGCGAGGCTTATAGCTTGGGCTATGACCGTAGGGAATGCTGTCACTGACAGCCCAGTGTGACCTGAGGGTGAGTAGTTCTAGCGTTTCATTTGAATTTGCTGGTTCTGACAGTTGTCACTGCCACCTGGCATGCACTCCCCTTAGCATGGCGGCGTGGGTATATCGTTCCCCTAGCGTCATTCGACGCAGTGCGAGTTCACTTTCAAAAGGGAATGTCTCAGGTTACGACTGTAACCTATGTTCCCTGAGAAACAGGGAACGAGACACTGCGTCTCCTTGCCATGCCTCGGGGCCTGCCTACCAAACAGTCCCTTCAGACGATAAGGTGATTGTCATGTTTGCAAGGCGCCCTTTTATACTTGCAGGTCACACGTTAATCATTCACGTAAATGATTCACGGGCTGTCGCTGGTCAATGTGATTGCCGTGATTTGATAGTGATTTCAGACACCTGTCACGCCTGAGGCATTCCCCTAGGTTCATTTGAAGCAGTGTCTCGTGTTCCCTGTTTCTCAGGGAACATAGGTTACAGTCGTAACCTGAGACGATATTTAAAGTGTACCTCAAGTATACTTACAATTGTTCCACTTTAGCACAATCAAATATACTTAAGTATATCTCAGACCTTAGCACTATTTCCTCACAATAAAAGTGCATTGAGTATGAAATTAGTTGTTCCAGTTTAGCAGGCTTTAAGTATACCAGTTTGGTATTTCAAAAGTACAATTGCAGGGTATTTTTATTAAGCAAATAAATATTTAAATGTGTTTGTAGTATACTTAGCACAAATACATTTATACATACATAAATCCAAATACATTTTAGTATATTTGTTTTTCACTAAGATGGTGCTATTGGAAGATTTATGGAATCTTACAGTAAAGCACATTAGGTTTATTCATCAGTCTGGCTAGAAAATCAAAAAGTACATTATACAAATCAACACATTGTAAAGACAGGTCAACCTACCAAAATGCTTGAAACTGTGACGACTCAAAAAATTAAACACATCCGCAGTGTATTGTTTTGCATCATCTATTTCAGCGCCTTGCAATTGGTCCGTTTGATAAATCAGCTGATGTTTGCCTTCAGAGATCTCTGAGAAAAGAGGAGAACATGAGTTATTTTAATCTGATGCAGGTTTGTGTATCTTGTGTTAATTAGATGTTTTGCATATTACTGTTTCATCAATTATGGCGGTTTCCATTACCAGTACCAGCTCAACTCGACTCGACTTGACTCACCTCGTCTCAGCTCGGCTAGCTTTTCGCTCCGTTTTCCATTGCAGATAGTACCTCCACAATAGTACCTGGTCGTCATAGCAATGCCGCAGGAAACTGCCGTGACGTAATCTTCTACGCAACACACACCCGCTACCCACACACACAGGACAATGGAGGAAATCGCGTCTGGCGCGTGCAATGATGACGCAGTGAATTGTGACGATTCTCTCTGACCAATCAGCAGTCTGCCGTGTTTTCACGTCACATTTTAGTATCGCCTCAGCTCGCTCAGAACCTCGCCGGAGGTGATATGAAAAAAAGTACCTGGAAGCAGGTACAGGTACAACTTTTACACAGTGGAAAACCAAACAAAGTCGAGTCGAGTCTAGGGGAGCTGGTACTGTGTAGTGGAAAAGCACCATTAGTTTGTAGTTTAATGTTGCTGAAAGGCCATTTAAGATACATTTTCTAGCACACTTTTGTGTAATCTTACTGTTCAGCTCTGTTCTGATGGATTCATCAAGAGCTGACGGATCTTTGCCATTCAAAACCGAGAGATTCATGTCCACAAGATCTACGAGCACCTGGTGACATTCGACTATGGGAGGGGAGTTTGACTCTTCTGAAGAAAACAGACCTTGAACAAACATGAACACAGGGCAAAATGTCTTGAATATCAAGTGCTTTCCATCCCCAAATTTATGACATTCAGATATCAGGTGTTTTAAGGTGACACTCATCATTATAGCTCACTTTTATTTTTCATCAGTAAAGAGTTTAACTTTTTATTCCTCAGCAGGAAGCATGAACAGATCATTAGACACAAAATAATAATAATAATAATAATAATATGTTTTATTTATAAAGCAAGCTCAAGGTCACTGTACAAGAAGATTACAAAAACACAGCATTAAGCATTAGTATGCATCACATAGGACATACATATATACATATACAATATACAGTAACAAAACAGCAGAACACTAAACAGAGGAGGGTTGGAAATACTGTAAGAAAAGATAGGTTTTTAGCTGAGTATATAGTAGAACTGTAACAAAGAGTTAGAGGAAGAGAATTCCAGAGTTTGGGAACCACAGCACTGAATGATCTTCCGCATATACCACAAGAGATAAATCAACTTGTCAATAAATTAAAGATGTAATAAATGCTTTACCTTCCCTCGTTTCCGTACGCATCATCATTTCTGGTTGTGTTTTAGATTTATCTTTTAAATGCTTTAATAACTCTGGGGGGGGGAAATCAAATAGAATTACATGAAATTATCACATGATAATGAAATGACTCAGCTTTAGACAGAACTGAATCTTAAGAACAAATGAAGTTGCACCTTTCATTTTTTCCCAGATGAATTTATGGATCTCGTCTTCATCAGCTAAAGCGCTGCCGCACAGACCTGCAGAAAACACATTTAAGTTTAAAAGTGTTGTGACGTAGCCTGGGTTTCCACATGCTGCCTTGCGCGCAGCGCAATTTTATTCACGCTGCTAGGCAGCCTGGACACCATGGACCAGATTTTCCCCTCAAAAAGGGAACCAATCACAGAACGGGGAAGGAGCAGCAAGACGATGACGACGTCTATGCGACACACCGAAGCAGTTTGTTTATATCTATGGATCCATGTCTGTAGAGTGTCCATATATACCTTCTACCCTCATGTTTGTCTTGCACAAACGGCAATATTTGCTGAACGCCATCGTGTACACATAAATCTCTGACCCATCGTCTTCTTCCTCGTCGACTTTCTGGCGCTCTACATACGTCATCTGGTATAATTGAAACGATTGGCTATGAGCTACGTACAGGCGCATTTGATAGACATTCGTAGCGCCCAATAAACGGCTCTGGGCATTCGTAAACCACGCCTCAAATACGAGAAAATGAACATGTGATTCCCAGACCACATCTCAATGAGACGAGGTCTGACGTTAGCCAGGCTAGTTGTGACGACCTCTGCTGTTGATTCTGGGAATTGCTGTTGGTACCTGAGCCCATAGATATCCATATAAAGGCTAGATGTCTTAAGGCGGAGTCACTTCCGGCATCACCGGCGGCCATCTTACCACAGGGAAGCTATGAATTAAGGTGAGTGATCAGCACGCACACAAATCCTCTTATCTCGCTGAAATATTTACGGATTTACAAACGGTTTGGTTTCTTACAAACGTTATTAAAGTGGCTATAATTCTTTCATATGGAAGTCCATTGTTATAATTATTCATATGTATGCAGTATCATAACTACATCTCTGACGTTTATAACAAACCAAACCGTTTGAAAATCGTTAGAAAATTGAGCAAGTTATGGTTATTTAAAAGTACATGCACCATGTTACGAGTGAGCGAGCACCCTGTGGTAAGATGGCCGCCATGTGCGGACGTCGACCTCCATTGGCCAGCAGCGCGCACGAGACATCTAGCCTTTATTATATGATATCTATGCCTGAGCCCACTAATCACCTCAATTGCCAGTCAACTGGAAACACCTGTGTTCGTGCCTTAGATGTGGCTTAAGAGATCACCAATTCACCAGAGAGGAGCACTCTTTGGTTTTGGACTTGGGTTGTGTTGTATTTTGTTACCTTTTTCATTTGCATTTCTACTTCAACACTGCATTACACTTCAACCCTGCATCTTGCTTTACACACTGACCTTACTGATGAATACAGAGACACTGTTATTTTCTTTAATTGTTTTCATTTTATTATTTAGTGTTGCCTTTTTTTTGTAATTAAATAAACATTACTTTTGAGTCTATAATTTGGTTTTCGTGTGTCCCTTGTTTTTGTTGCTTCCCTTGAGCCAAGGGTCGTAACAGTGTTCACAATAAACAAAAATGTATAATTTTTAAAATAAAATGCGTAATACAGATATGAATGAGAAGGTTTATGTTGAAAAGCAGCACCTCAGTGTGTTGGTGAATTTGCTTTTTAATGATTTTTCAGCATTTCTAATTTTAATGCTTTATATTTCAGTTTTGACAGACCTGGGCCCATATTTAAGCTTCTCAAAGTGCCCTTTTAGTCTTATGTGCTAATAATTCATGAAATTTACTTTCAAACTTTCAAACTTAATTATAAAACCAAGTTATCACATTTCTTAAGGCTAAGAATCACTCTTTCTCCCCCAGTTATTTAAGACAGCTCGAGAGGTCTAGGAGTTGCCAGTAGGGGCTTGTGAAGGCACTGAGGAGACAGAGACCTGCGCAGATCTTTCAGGAGAGGAAGAATGTTTTTGAAATGTTTGACGACGAGCAGTTAATCAAACGGTATCGTAATCTCTTGAAAATTATTTATTGTCAAATGTGTGTTGAATGTAAACTTTCACTATTCAATGTAAATTCATCTGAGAATATTCTTAAATAAGGAAATCTATTCAGTGATTTGTCCATAACTATGTCGTCATCCAAAATCCCATTTGTGGCACAGCAAAGCATTGTGAATCATCTCCAAGACTGACACTTAAGATTTAGTCCTACACTTCACTTAAATTACAACTGAGATGCTTGATAACTAACTTTTAAAAGCTGCTCTGAACCAAGAATTGTTTTACTCTTACTGTAAGTCAATTCTTAGCAGTGTTCTTGTGAGTAATTCTCAGAGGCTTGATAAATGAGACCCCTGATCTCCAGATCAATCCCAGATACTATTGATCTGTTATACACTATTCTCTAATTCAGGTCAATGTACAACGGAGAATCAAGAGAATGTAAGTTGGTATTATGAATATTAATAAACTCTCCTGTCACAAAGTTTGTTACCTTGCAGGTACAGCATGTCAATCTCAGGCTGGTTCTTGATCTTACGGCCATTTTCAAACTTGCTGCCAAAGTTGGATGTTTCCACAAACGCTCCAGTGAGGGAATAACCGGCTTCATGTGGAGTGATCTCAAACCAGGGGTCTGCAGACAGAAACACATCCATATAACAGCTGACACAAACACAGTAACTCTGTATGTCTTACACACACACACACAAACACCTACCTGCATCTTTGCTCTGTTTGTATTCCTTGTCGATCACTGTGTAGATTGGAAACGGGTCTTTACTCTGCTGGTTCCACTGATCTGAGAGTGTGTGTTCGTCTATCTGAAGAGGAAAAAAATATTTCTTCAGCTGTTATTTATCATGTTGGTGTAGGAGAGACCTGGGACAATTTATTCAGTCACAATCAAGCTCAAGTGAAAAACACCTGCTAGTGTAACCGGTTCTCGTTACCCGTTCTGATTCTATCCAGGGTCTCCGGCCTGGAAAGCTAAAGACCGCAGTCTCTATTGTTAATCTTGAGATCAGGGGAGTGAGGTTTACACACACAGCTCTCATTGGCCTGCAACAGTTACACTAGGAATCGTTTATAAATCTCAGATTTTCAATAGGGTCTCAGACTTTTGACTTCTATATTTTTTTCCTACTATGGAAGTCAGTGGGGTCCATCATCAAATGCCTGGTTACCGTCATTCTACAAAATATCTTCTTTTGTGTTCAGCAGAAGAAAGAAATTTATACAGGTTTGAATCAACTCGAGGGTGAGTAAATAGGGGCTTTCACACTGGGTAGATCTAGGAACTGGCCGCCAGGATGGTTCCCAGAGAACTAATGGTTCCCATAGGAAAGTTTTCCTGGTTGCATTAGCCTCATCAGTAGGAACTCTGAAAGATAAGACGTATATTGTTGTTGTGACTTTTATTTTGACGGCGCTGAGAACGCCAGAGCCCTGAGCTCACCATGCTCACATTCTCCATGTTCATTAGTTTACAATCTGTCTAAAACATTATTAGATAGAAATGTTATACCTAGAAAGTAGACAGTAATGAAGAGTTATTAGCGTATGGCGTGTGTTTGTTGTCCAGTGTTGCTGAGCAGAAATACATAATCATGTTTCTCTTGGTTCCCTCAGAGTCACGTTGGACTTTCTCCTCAGCGTAAAGGTTTAGAGATTCATCTATCACTGTTTTACATGAGTAAATATACAGGCTATAATCTGTGTGTTTACAGAGCTTTTTAAAAACTGGCGGGTGCTGGTGTTTCACGTGCGTTTGGCCAATCAGCGAACATTAACATCACAGATAGTTCCTATAGAGAGCCTAAGTCCCTCCCTTCCGCTTCCGGGTCATGGGACCTTATTTCGGAAAAAAATCATCTGAGAATATTCTTAAATAAGGAAATCTATTCAGTGATTGGTCCATAACTAAGTCCCTCCCCTCTGCTTCCGGCTCATGGGACCTTATTTCGGAAAAAATATGTATGGTAGTCAATGGCGAGAGACAACATATCTTTTTATTCCATCTGAACTGTGCCCTGAATTACACATATGATGTTTGTCAATTTAAAAGATAATTATGAAAGTCAAGAAAGTCGCAGTTTGTCATAAAACAGAAGAGTAACATTTAGTTTTATGTGAAAATCGCTCAAGGAACTACATCTCTCGTCTCGCACTATGTACGTCACAAACATGTGCAGTCTGGTACAAAACACTCAGGCATGACCGCGTAACGTTACGATTATAACATAAGACTATAAAAAAAAATTACAGACGTTAGCTTCAGTAAAGTTAGCTTCATTCATTGAGAGAAAAGGTATGACGTTGCATGTGCGCCTTTTGGGTTTGTAGTCTTTGTAATTACGTATTTTCACAGTCTTATACCTCAACAGTTTTACATCAAACTGTGACTTGACTTTCTTCAAACTTGACAAACATTCTTGACTTTAAAATGTATCTTTTAAATTGACAAACATCATATGTGTAATTCAGGGCACAATTCAAACGAGATCAAAATATTTGTTGTCTCTAGCAATTGACTACCATACAATATTTTTCCGAAATAAGGTCCCATGGTGGTCCACCGGAAGGGGAGGGACTTAGGCTCTCTATAGCGCTGGTTTAGACTGACTCTGAAGTACGAGTAAATTAGTTCCTCCAAAAGAAGTTCCTAGAACTAAAATCATTCCCAGTTCCTGCGGTGCGAACACGCCGACATCCGGGAACTACCGCTAATAGTTCTAGGAACTGTGAAAAGGTTCCTCCGCTGCGAAAGCCCCTAATGATGACAGAATTTAAATTATTAAGTAGACTATTCCTTTAAGATCATACATCATTGAGGGTTGTGTTATGAATAGTTACAGACCTCTTTCACAAAACCTGTAACGAACATCACTGCCCAGACGTCAGTCAAGCTGAATATGTCTTTCTCCTTGTGATATTTTCTCAGTTTAGCAAAAATATCTCCCCAGCTGACTGCAGGACCGCTGAGTCTCTGGATGATCTTGTCTTTCACAGTCTCTAGTTTGGTGGACCAGTCTGGCTCCTGATATAAGGAGGCCATGCACCTTCAAAGGAACAACATATGCTCTCATTTATGACATTCAACCAGTGTGTGAGTGTGTGTGTGTGTGTGTGTGTGTGTGTGAGAGAGAGAGAGAGAGAGAGAGAGAGAGAGCGTGCGTGAGTGAGTGAGCGAGTGTGCGGGTGTGTGAGTAAGTGTCCGTGAGTGAGTGTGTGCCTGAGTGTGTGTGTGTGTGTGTGTGTGTGTGTGTGTGTGTGTGTGTGTGTGTGTGTGTGTGTGTGAGAGAGAGAGTAAGCGTGCGTGCGTGTGTGTGTGTGTGTGTGTGTGTGTGTGTGTGTGTGAGTAAGTGTATGCGTGCGTGTGTGAATGCGTGCGTGCGCGTGTGCGTGCGTGTGTGTGTGTGTGTGTGTGTGTGTTGTTTGTACCAGGTGGATCCAGAGACTCCGCTCAGATAAAGCACACAGTCCAGAAGACCTGTTTTCTGGAGTTGATCCAGGGATCCCAGCAAACCCACCATGGCTCTTTCTCCTCCTCCAGATCCCAGTAATGCAATGTTTGGCACCTCATGCTGAAACGCAGATTGATTTAGCAAACAATTGATGTTCATCAGGTACAACACCATTTATAAATATCCAGACAGATAAACAAAGTATAATATTACCTCACTGCAGTTTATCTTAAGTTTCTTCAGGCTTTGTAGAACATCATTTCTCCTTCTGGCTACAAACTCCTTCTCTTTCTTATTGAGAGAGTGTTCGATTCTCACTTCACTGCAACGACAGACAGACCAGTGATGAATTTATACTGCTATTTCATATATTTTAGAAAAGTTATTGTCAGAATTATCCAGTTTTAAGCTGTTAATTGTGACGCAATATGGTACTTATATATATAATGAAGTGCAAAGATTTAATCATAGGAGTCTGAGCATTATTACCTTTCCTGGGGTTTAGATCCTTCCATCTATAAAACAACAGAGTCAAACATTAAAGTTAAAATCTTTCATTACAAAACTAATAGGGAACATCTTTTGAAAATCTTGACAGTTGGTTGATAAAAATTAGTCATACCTCATATTTCTTTGATAACTTTAAACTAAAAACTAACGTTAAAACATATACTTGCTGTTACTGTATAGTCTTGTAAAATCCTGAGGCTTTACCAATATCAGCACAGCAGCCGTCGACTCTCAGATCAGACTGAAGAGGCTCTTTTATAGGACTCTGTAGGTCTAGATATCCCATCTGAGGTCTTGGTGTCTTTGGTGCGTCATTACAAATTACTGATTATGCAAGTAATTAAAAGCAAGAGATAAGAAAAAAATAAAACCTATCAATCAGACAAAGGTTTAAACAACATGGCAGGTTTTGGAGTTTGGAGAAATTTGAAATCGATTGAGAATAACAGTAAGATGAGAGTTTATTTTGTAAAAGTCCACATGTTCAAACCTGTCCAAGAAACATAAACATTCACATAGCCTCAAGAAATATTGTATAATAATGTGATGCCACTCCTTCAGTTATTAAGTCGTTATTTCAACATAATGTCTCCTTATTTCGACATAAGTTGTTATTTCAACATAATTTCTGTTATTTCGACATATTATCTCGTTATTTCGACATAACTCGTTATTTCGACATATTGAGGTGACATTAATCTGCATTAAGCCACATTAAGATGTGAGGTTTCAATGGAAACCTGTGGAGGTTTCAATGAGGTTTCATTTCAATGGGAGGAAAATGCTTAACGTGTAATAAACGTTGCTGGGCTCATCTGATTTAAAGTAGCCTATAGCCTACTTTATTATGATTTTAGTATCATAATGATTAATAAATGCACTCACGATTATCCCTGAACTTGATAAATGTTGCAGATATGTTTTACTATGCACAAACAAATGCCTTTCAACTTATGTGTGCAAAATTCTGAATTAAATGAATGTGCAGCAATTTCTACAAATAGAGAGTCTGTAGGCCTACTATATTGTAAAAATAAGAGAATTTAGTTTCATATTTGCTAAAATATTATAATGTTATTTCTTTTCATCTATGTTGACTATGAAAAGTAAACAGCATGAGTAATATATGGATGTGCCATATATCGGGAGACATGGAGTGGGTCAGACATGATTTTGACCACTTCATTAAGTTTTGTTGTGTAGAAAACCTTTCTTTAAAGTGAATTTCGTTTTGTATAAATTGTATCTTAATTTTAATACATTTTTCATCAACCAATTGCCTGGATTTAATAAATATAGCAGAAAATATAGCAGACAATAAAATCATGACATGGAGGCGCCAGCGCGCTGCGGTCACTTGCATTGCACGTGAACTGGAGCGCATCTCATCATAAATTAACCGAAACTCAGTGTATGCCTCACAGACATGAGAAATATCTAGAAAGCTTGAAATGTCTTTAAACGAACTAATTTAAAATGAAAAGAAATAGCCTACTCTCTGATTATGTAGCCTAATCCATTGTGTGCATTTCTCTCTATAAACGCATTCACTACGGAGATGGGGATTGGCAACTTCATCTTTGCAGCCGACACTGACACAGAAAACACTAGTTTATTAATAAAAATCAATGCACGCGTTTCACCGGATTTACAAATGTAAGATGTACATTTGTAAATCCGGTGAAACGCGTGCATTGATTTTGTTGCACGCACACATATTATGTCGAAATAACAAGATATTATGTTGAAATAGCATTATTAATAATACTAAATATTTAAGAATATTTGATTGAATGCTGAATGTTGCGCTTGTTCGATTTAATCAAATTAAAACTTTAATTATGATAATTAAAATAATTGAATATTAATTATTGAGTGGCAAAGTTTTGCTCATTTATTAATAGTATTGATATATATATCAATATATATATCTTCAATATAGATCAATATATATATATATATCTTCTTCCAGAACACCAGTTGTTAGTCTACAAGGATTTCCGTATACCCACTTAAAAAAACGTGAGGATACGTAACGACTTCGTTTTGTGTCAAAACTTTCTCACTTTCATTCATAAATTCACCCTGTCTATGTTTGCGAAGCGACACGGATCGAATCGCGGAATCCAGTCACAAATGGAACTTGCTGTGTAAAGCAGAACGTCAAGGAATTTGGCCATTTTTGAATGAATAAATTAAAAGTAGGGCTGTACAATGAATCAAATCTCGATACGGACTAGTGTCTGTGAATATTAAAGTTCAAAGAGACTGCAATTATTCTATGCGTCTCTGGGAATGAGCGCTCAATGTGTGCTCCACTACACACACACACTGAAGCACGTGTGACGCTTGTGGTGTTACCTTTCGTAAGGGAACTCCTGCTGCATCGATACTAAACGCTTTGGGGAATACCTTCGGCATGAAGCATCTAAAGTCAACTATGAAATTATTCCAATCTCATTTGGTGTAGCGTCATTGTGTCATTCGTGACATTGCATGTGACGGTGATCCAGAAGCTATAAAGGGTCACAGGAACCAGGAAATGTTAGCTTCTGGTCTTCAGCAAGTTCTATGTCAACCTGTTTGTCTTATTTGGTGTTGTCTGTCACTCTGATAAAGAAATAAATGTCGAATAAAGAGAAACTATTCAGGCAGTGTGCATCCCCTTGCCTGCGTTAAGCGAGGGTGATACACACTCGCTTTGTGTAGTTTGTCTGGGAGTGGAGCATGCACAGGCAGCGCTAACCTCTGCTAACTGTGAACAACTGCCCCTAAGAACGCTCCGCTCCCGCCGGGCCATGTTTGACGAGACTGGTCAGGCTCGTGCTCCCCATGGATCAGGTGGCATCTGCATTCATGGGGATCGCAAAGGGAACTAGCAGATGATGTTGAGACGGCTTCGGCCCTTTCTCGACATTCTGAAGCTAGCTCCATATGAGTTCCATTCAGGGTGAGGAAGCACACATAGCGGCCATTTTTCCATTTTTCCTGTCGGGCATCGGGGACAAGGACAGGGCTTGTCTCCTCGATGCCCCAGTTTCACCTTCTAGACTTTTCAGCAACGGAGTCAATAACGTTGTCGATAGGTTTCAGGAGGCGAAACGACAGTCAGCCACATTTAAAGAGCTCATCCCCCGGCGTCGTTCCAGGTCTCGTGGGTCTGCTGCCAGGGGGCAGTCCCATGAGGCCGCCGCCAGCTCCTCACACCTGCTGAGACAGAAGGAGAGTGTTGCCTCTCGTGCTCCCCCTCAAAAGGCCTGGAGCCAGAGGCAACACCCTCAGTCGAAGCCTTCCAAGCTGAAAACAGATCTGAGGACTGTTATTCAGGCAAGGAAGGCTTCGGCTAAGAGGCCTTGACGTGAGACTCGGGCCTCTGAGGGTGTCCCCCTCCACGTGGGCATTATAAAACTTCGCTCCGCGGAGCCCTCAGGAAATCAATGTTGCTTCCCGCTGTCAAGTGCGCTTCGGGACGCACACAGTATTCCTATAACATCTATGGCCCTGACACATTCGCTACCCCTCACGAGGACTGTAGAAAAAATTATTCGGTTAGTTCCTGCAGAAAATTGCTTCAGGTCACCGAAGAAATAAATACAACACCTGATGTCAGCCCTGAGAGACTGATCCCCCTAGTAGATTATTTAGACACCTGAAAGGGTCTTCAAAATATATCTCAGTGGGTCCTGAATACGGTTGAGAAAGGATATAGAATCCAGTTCCAGTATAGACCACCTAGATTTAGTGGTGTTACTCGCACGCTGGTATCTCCTGACTAAGATCAGGTGATGGAAGAAGAAGTCCAGACCCTCTTAGCTAAGGGGGCCATAGAATATGTGCCCCCCCCCCCCCCCCCCACCAGAGGGAGTCCGGGTTTTACAGCCGGTACTTCATAGTTCCAAAAAAGGATGGTGGGCTGCATCCCATTATAGATCTTAGGGTATTGAACAAATCTTTGAGGAGATTCAAGTTTAAAATGCTAACTATACCTATGATCGTTCAACAAATCAGATTTGAGGACTGGTTTGTAATGATAGATCTTAAGGATGCATATTTTCATTTTCCATCATCCCACATCATAGGAGGTTCCTTAGATTCGCTTTTGGGGGAAAAGCTTATCAATATAGGGTTCTTCCTTTCGGCCTAGCCTTATCCCTTCGCACCTTCACTAAATGTATGGACGCGGCCCTTGCTCCACTGAGACTTCAGAGACCTTTTTAAAATTTGCACCCTGTTGACTTCAATGGGGCAAATGACTTCAATGACTGCAAATTTTAAAAAGGGGATAACACGGTGTAGGCAACACCGATTTTTGACGTTGTTCTCTGTATTGACAGCACTTCAAATTTACAAAAAAATGAGTTCAATGTTAAAATTGACCGGAGTTCTCCTTTAAATTATATAGATGACTGGCACATTTTGGCTCAGTCGAAAGAACTGGCAATTCAACATTGAGATGTTGTTTTGCGTCATCTGAGGTGCTTGGGGTTGAGACTCAATGTGAAGAAAAGTTCCTTTACTCCTCTTCAGAGGACTACGTTCCTGGGAGTAGAGTGGGACTCACTCACGATGCGGGCACAATTGTCTCCTGCGCGTATAAATACTATCTTAAACACAATGAAGAGTATTAGGTTAGGCCAGGCCATCACTGTCAAACACTTTTAAAGAGTTTTTGGCCTTATGGCTGCAGCTTCCACCGTAGTGCCGTTTGGTCTACTCCATATGAGGGCCTTGCAGTGGTGGCTCAGGACCAAGGGGTTTTCTCCTCTGGGAAACCCCTTTCGCATGATCAGAGTTACGCGCAGATGCCTTCGTTCTCTCGTCATGTGGAAGAAACCATGGTTCCTGTCTCAAGGCCCGGTTCTGGGAGCACCATGTCAGAGAAAGACTTTGACTATGGATGCGTCCCTCACAGGCTGGGGTGCGGTTATGGAGGGCCATTACACCCAAGGTACTTCTTTCTTTCTTTCTTTACTTTATTTATAAAGCACTTTACAACTGCACCTGCAGACCAAAGTGCTGTACAATCAGCAGCTTAAAAAACAAACAACATATAGATATGACAACAGATACATAAGCAGATACATAACAACAGATACATAAGCAGGTGCTATCCCATGCACTGCTTTAAAAACATACAGCAGAGTTTTATATTTTATCCTAAAATCCACTGGTAGCCACCTGAGAGAAGCTAAGATAGGAGAGATGTGATGACTTTTCTTAGCACCCACTAGCAACCATGCTGCCGCATTCTGAACTAATTGCAAGCGTGATATAGTGGTCTGACTGGACCCTACATACAAAACATTGCAATAGTCAAGGCGGGACAGAACAAAGGCGTTAATAACCTTTTCTAAATCTTTCATCGACAGAATAGGCTTTAAACGTGCAATAGTCCTAATCTGGAAAAAGCAACTCTTAACCACGGCATTAATCTGTTTATCAAATCTCAGATCTGGGTCAAACACAACACCTAAATTTTTTACTTTGTCATGGCAATAGTCTGACCATGTGCCAAAATATTTAACAACATCGAAGCTTCCTTTGGCAGGGCCAAAAAGCATAATCTCAGTTTTACTTTGATTTAACTGAACCAAATTATGAGTCATCCAACTCTTAACCTCCTCCAGACATGCCAGCAGTGAATTAGAACCACAATTCTCTTCTACTTTCAAAGGGAGATAAATTTGTGTATCGTCGGCGTACAAATGGTAAGACATGCCATATTTTTTAAAAATCGAACCCAGAGGCAACATGTACAAGGAAAATAAAATTGGGCCAATAACAGAACCCTGAGGAACCCCACAAGTGACAGGTACCGTTGATGAAACAAAGTTGCCATACTTCACTGAGAATGCTCTATCTGAAAGAAAGGACTTAAACCACTTTAAAACTGTCCCACCTATTCCAACCAATTGGGATAGCCGCTTCATGAGAATAGCATGGTCTATAGTATCAAAAGCCGCACTCAAGTCCAATAAAATTAGAGCTGCAGCATTACCTGCATCTCGGATTAAACGAAGGTCATTAACGACTCTCAAGAGTGCAGACTCTGTACAATAGCCTGCCCTAAAACCGGACTGAAATTTATCTAAGATCTCATGTTTACTTAAAAATGACATCAGCTGTGCATAAACCACCTTCTCTAAAACCTTAGATAGGCAAGGAAGCTTTGAGATGGGCCGGTAATTCTTCAGTTCACAAGGGTCCAAATTATGCTTTTTAAGAAGTGGCTGAATGACCGCTTGCTTGAGGGCCGTTGGAACAATCCCATTATGAAGACTACTGTTAATAATAGAAGCAATACTTGGCCCAACACAATCCACCACTTCCTTAAGAAGGCGTAAAGGAACCACATTACAATCATTAGATGTAGGCTTCAAACGAATAATGATGTCTTTAACTTGCGCCACTGACACCTGCTCAAAGAAGTTAAAACTCGTGACCCTATCTGTCAACAACACAGTCTCACCCGGCAGTATATGAAGACTGGATCTAATCTTCTCCACTTTTTCCATAAAAAATGTCTGAAACATTTCACATGTTTCCAACGAAGGAGTTAAAGCAGAACTGCCAGTTGGTTTTAGAAGTCTATTGATCGTCGTGAAGAGGGCTGAAGGGGCATTGCATTTCTGTGCAATGACACTGGAGAAATAGTTTTGCCTTGCAGTTCTCACTGCAGCCTGATAGTCTGAAAAACGCTGCCTCATAATTTGAAGAGAAACCTGTAGCTTATCCTTTCTCCATTTTCTTTCAGCCTTTCTGCATTCCTGCCTCAAAGAACGAGTAAAATTATTAAGCCACGGTATTGACTTACGCTTTGGTTTCCTAACTTTATATGGGGCCACTATCTCCAAAATATCTGAGCAACCAGAATTAAACAATATCATCAGCTCATTTGGGTCCACAGAAAGAGGAGAAGAAATTATCACATTTACAGATGCAGAGGAGTTATATACCTCAGTAAATTCTACAGCCGTTGATGACGTAATGAGACGAGTACAAAACACATCTGTCTGAAGCAAATTTGGTTTGCACGGCATACAGGCATTAAAAGTAACAGGCATATGATCAGACAAAACATCATTACCAACTTCAATATTACAAATCTGAAGGCCCAGCGACAAGACCAAATCCAAAATATGGCCCTGTTCATGGGTAGGACTTGAAACAGACTGCTTGAAATTAAAAGATTCCACCAATTGTAGAAACTCAGAGACCATAGGCTTATTCGGACAGCACACATGAATATTAAAATCCCCAAGAATTCAAATATTATCACAGCTTGACACAATATGGGATAAAAACTCTGAAAACTGCTGAATAAAATCCTTATTGTACCTTGGTGGTCTATATACCAGAACACACATAACAGCTTCCCAAGCATCACACATCATAACTTGGGCCTCAAAGCTCTGATAGTTCTCCGTCGACAAAAGCCGACATTTAAATCTCCTCTTAAAAACACAAGCAAGTCCCCCACCACGACCAGAAGTTCTAGGGGTGCTAAAAAATGAACAGTCATCTGGAGAAAGTTCAATCAAAGGATGCATTTCACCGACGTTAAGCCAGGTTTCAGAAATAAACAAAAAATCCAAATCAGATCGTGTATAAAAGTCATTTAAAACAAATGTTTTGTTTGCGAGTGATCTTGCATTAACCAATGCCATTTTCACTGTACCAGTCTCCAACGGGAGCAGCGAAGTTCCATCCGAGACCACAGTCGACTCGATATAACGCAGATTGTTACCGTTTATTCCTCTCGAACGACGCTGAGTCACAATCCGCGAAGATGGTATCCAGGAAACCGGACAGACTGAATGCAAACAGGGAAGTGTCTCGATTGAATTACCTCCTGAAGTTAACAAGTGCCTTTCAAACTTCCACGCCACTCTGGCTTTCACAGCGATTCCCGCCCGTCTACCACGCCCTCGCCGGCGTTTGCTCCGAGATCGCCGGCACCCAGAAACTAGGCCAGTCCAAGGCTCCACCGGTACAGACGGCATGAATCGCGGGTAAAAACAACATTTTCCACTCCGAGTGAGATCAGCCATCACTGCGTGAATGTGGAGCAAGGTTTTGCAATCATAAGTCCGTAGAGAGTAGTTGGGACTAATAAAACATATAAAAACAAAAACAATAAAAATGGGAACTACTGGCGTTCCATCCTGTTCTCTAATGGGATCTCCCGTTCATGCTTAGGGCCTCTGTGGCAGCCCCGGTGCCCTCCGCAAACATCTAAGGGTGTGCATGTAGGGACATTCCCACTAAAACTCCATGTTCCTGTAGATTGGAGGATGAATCCTGTCATCCAGCCTATTGGCACCAGGCGGACGGGTTATCCCTGGCACCCATCATGCCCTGTGGATGAGATATATGATATATATAATAATCTATTGAGTCTGCTTCCTGCTCGTCTTACTCCCTGGAAGAGTGGTGGTGCTGACCCTCTTACTTGCTAGTGTGGGAGCCACTCTACATTATTTATGCCCCGGTACTGAGGTGCCTGTAGGCAATATCATGATTCTTCAGGTATTCCATCCTCCATCGCATGTGTCGGATGGTCAAGGTCATAGCCTTGGAGGTTCCTATGTTAGGCCTCGGGCTGGGAGGAGTCAATACATCTAGTTATGTATCAAGGGTTAGGAGCTATTCCCCTTTATCAATTAGACAGTAGGTTATCTGCAGAAACCTCTCATATCTGAAGTACGAGGTGCGCTTTTGCCTTCACCTCTCATCTAATACTTTCTACTGTCTGGGGTTCTCATCCATGGGGTCAGTTGAGACCCCATGGATGGACCCCACGGACCCCACGGCTCCAGACCTCCCCTTCTTACACCAAATCTTATGACAGGCTAGGTTGGATCTGCCCTCTACTCGATGATGCTTCACACCAGGGCGTATTTCTCTTAGTGTGGTGGCGTGGATATTCGTTCCCCAAAGCGTCGAGTTTCGATGCAGTGGGAGTTCTCTTACGAAAGGGAACTTCTCGGGTTACTATTGTAACCCTCGTTCCCTGAGTAGGGAACGAGACACTGCATCCCTCGGCCACACTTTTCGCACTCCTGAGAACGATTTGCTTTGACCAATCAGAAGCTAACATTTCCTGGTCCCTGTGACCCTTTATAGCTTCCGGATCACCGTCACATGCAACGTCACAAGTGACGCAATGACGCTACACCATCGAGATTGAAATAATTCCATAGTTGACTTCAGACGCTTCATGCCGAAGGCATTCCCCAAAGCGTCGAGTATCGATGCAGCGTCTCGTTCCCTACTCAGGGAATGAGGGTTACAATAGTAACCCGAGACGTTTTCAGCGTTTCACTGTATTGAGACATAATGTAAGCTACACATGTGCACTTCATCGCAGAGCTGCTATGAGAGTCACTTCACGAGAATTTCTGCATTTCATTTGATAAAACTATCGTTATTCATTTGTATCATATACAGAGAGAAACTTTAATGTCTTTATGACAACCTGTCAAAATAAAAGTTTGGTATAACTTGAGAAACTGTAACATAAATATATTACTATTGCACAGTAGAGTAGGCCTTCAAGTAGGCCTATTAATAATAATAATAGTTTATTAAAACACACAGAAACTCAAATATCTACAACCCACCAAAATAAAAGTATGGTCTAACTCAAAGAAATTATGAAAGAAATTGCACAGTAAAATGTTTTTTTAAATAATAATAATAATATGTATTAAACATTATTTTAAAGGAATATCACACAGTTTTCATACGTTTTAATTTAAACAGTAAATTTGCCAAAACAATAACACCATTTTTTTCAAAAGTATACTCAAGTATACTAACTACAAAAAACTAGACTACACCACTGCAGACCACTATGAGGTTTTCAACCAACATACACACTTTGTCAATCATAAAACACAGACCCAATTAAACACTAATATCAGGTAGCATTTTCTTTTGTACAATTTCTTCACAAAACAAGAATAACACTCTCTACTGCTTACAATTCACTGCAATTTATGTTACTTGTTTCATGTTTACATTACAGAACAAAATAATTCCCAAGTTTTCCCTTATGAATTGATGGTGATGAAATTGAAAGACTAACACTTGTGTTGGTGTTCAGTTACATCAAATTGTTTTGATAGTATTTTTTTTTTTTTTTTTTATTCAACATATATTTAAATGTATTACTCATCTTTGTTAACATTAGTTAACAAAACTGCTTATTGTTGGTTCAGGTATATTAAATCATTTTACAGTTTTTTTTTGTTTGTTTTTTTTTTTTCTATTGCTAACAAGCATTTTTCAATACTGAAGCCACATGTTGTAAAAGTAACTCATGCTTTTATTTCATCACGGCTTGATTACTGTAATTCGCTATATCAAGGGCTGCCTGTTTCATCGACTTCAACTGGTCTGGTCTTCGACTGATCCAAAATGCAGCTGCCTGTTTGCTTACAGGCATTCGCAAATGGGATCACATCACACCTATTCTACGTTCACTGCATTGGCTACCTATTCAGTATTGCATTGAATTTAAAGTTTAGCTGTTTGTGTAAAAAGCGTTAAACAATCTCGCTCCTCAATACCTTACTGAGTTGGTTACGGAACACAAACCAGTCAAATTGCTCAGATCACAGACCAATCATCGAGTAACTAGTACCCAGATCCAGACTGAAATGGAGTTGTGGGATTTTGGGGATGGATCTAGATATTTCTTGTACAGCACTTTGGTCAACCAAGGTTGTTTTAAATGTGCTTTATAAATAAACTAAACTTGAAACAGAGCTCTGACATTCCTGTTTTGTCATGTCTGTGTGTGTGGGCGCGCATTTTCAAGCGTTCTCGAGCCGTGTGCTCTCTTGTCTGTATGCCCTGTTACATGTGCGGGGCGTGGTGTTTGGATCCCAGCCCATCTGTCTAGTTTTGTTTTGGTTCTGTGTCGGGATTCGGACATTCATGCTCCACCTGTTTGTATTCTGTTGTGAGCGCAAAGGGTGACCTCTAATTTCCACCAACTGCGGAACGGCTGCGGTCAATAGTCAATAGGTTTCCATTAAAGTCAATGTGTGTATTTTCACTGACTGCGGAACGGCTGCGTTCCGACTCTGGCGATCCGCAGCCCTCCGGAGCAGACACACAGAGCTTCTATTTTTGCTGGATGCCGGAGAGCTCCGCAGCAATTCAGCACTTATATCACGTGAATGCGCAAGATCTCGTGGGTCCTCGTGACTTCAGCTGTCAGTCATGGCCGCAGACAAATCCGGGCCTGGTAGGTATTGAAGAACGACGGAGAACGAAGCCGACACGCAGCGGAGCCGATCCACAGCCGTTCCGCAGTTGGTGGAAATCCTGGGTGAGCTTTCGCTCGTTTTCGTGCAAAGTGTCTGTCTTGTCATGTGAGCATGCGGATTCGAGTTCGCTCGGGCCGTAAGCTCTTCTGTCCGTGTGTGTTGTTGTTTTGCCCATATGGAAAAGGTTTGCTAAAAACACCTGTGATTCGTATATATACCCAAAAGAATATTGTAAGGGACATGTATGCTGCAAAAAACTATAAATTGCATAATATTAATGTATAATTAATCATATTATGTCATATAGGCTATGTCCTATATACAACTAAAGCCATATAGATTTTCATGATGTAAAAACATAGGAAAATAATGCTAATTTAATATGAATGTCCAGCATGGACGTGTATAAAACACTGTGCAGTTTACCAATCAGTATGTACTTAACTCATGCTTGTTCTTATCTTGTCCTAAGTCGAGCCTTATGCTTGTAGTCAGTCATGGTTATATACTGTATAATCAGCCTTAGATGAAACACAACATTTAAAGGTTGTATCAGCGATTTCAGGCCCAAACATAAATGATCACATTCATCTAATCTTTCCTAACGATCCGCTAGGGTTGTTGTGAGGTTTTGCGCTCGTGCACGGCTGCCTATGACGGCTGCACGCGAAAACCTCACAACACCCACCCCTGTCGGTGATTGGTTGGAACACTATTTGTTTTGGTTTTGACTGGTGGTGAAACCAATTGTTTTTGTGTGCAGATCTCAGAGCAGGCTGCCTACAGAGATGCGTTTTTTTTTTGATGGCATGCTTATGGGGCGGGTAGCTAGCGGATCGTTAGGAAAGATTAGATGAATGTAATCATTTATGTTTGGGCCTGAAATCGCTGATACAACCTTTAAACTACACACACAAGCACACATTTTAATTACAAAATTATTTATTAGAGTGTATTCTACAAGATACAGTTGCATATTTCACATATCACTAGTTTTCATTTTAAATCCTGCATCACCAGATTTCATTTTCATTTGTGACAATTTCTCTAAACTTTATCACAGTACTACTATGTTATACAACAGTTCTATTCTTAACCTACAAACTTTCCTAAATGTCGAAGTGATTGTTATGCTTATCACTCAAAAAATAATAATAATTCAGTGGCTTAGTAAATATCACAGTAATAATTAACTTTATTAACTTAATAAAATCTCTAAATATCATTTACTTAATAGTTTGAGTTGAACACACCGGAATAATTGACTAAAACTCCAACAATTCATTTTGTCTGAAATTTACAGTTATATCTAAGTTTGAAGGTTTTCACTAAAATAATTTAGTATTTGACTAACCAATTATTTATTTAAAATACACTTAGCTAATATATTTGTGAAATTTCCATCACAATATTTGAGAATGGATAATTAAACTAATCTGTTTCAAGAACCAGAAATATTACTTATATAAAATCAATATTATTAATATTTAACACGCATAAGAAATTGATTAATAAACAATGCACCCCTCCCCCACCCTCTGACATGACGACAACACAACTGTTGAGTGAGCGCGGGCTGTTTGAACTCTCTCCAGTCTCCGGAACGGTTCTCCTCTTGTCTTCTCAGCGTCGCAGAATTGGTGCATTTCCTCTGTGAAATTCAGGTGTGTGTATGTTTTATTTTATCTGTATAATCATTAATGTGCTTTAAATCATTTCATTTAATGCGAAAGAACATACAGATATGCAATGTTACTCACCTTAAACGAGTTAAACGAGTGTCGACTCGCGCCTGTCTTTTCGCATGATTGTAACGCCTTGCATAAAAAACACACGACTAATTCCTAAAGATAATGAATATAACTCATTTGGATGATAAAATGTCCTCAGAACTGTGCACTGTTTGTTTATTGGCAAGTGATGGAGTCAGTCGCGTCGCAGCATCTTTCGGCTGTGAGTGACGCAGGACGGCGGTCTAAAGTTAGAAGTTCCCCCGCAGAGGCGAGTCCGTCTCCGGCACAGGAACCAGCGCTGATCCGGTGGATATTGGATAACAGACCGGTTGATTACACTTGAATTACTTGAATGTTTAGGCCTAAATGTTTAATTTTTACTTCGAAAATGTTTGTTACATGAGTTTAAATGTAGGCAATATTGTATACGTGTTAAAAATAGTATAAAATATGCTGTATTGCTGTAGGCTACTCATCAACAATAAAGGCCAATGTCATGTAGTTACACCGGTGGTTGTATGGAATATTTTTACGTTTTTAAAAAGTTTTTAGAGTGCATCACCACCAGAGTTCATGTCACATATACAAAAACATATTCCAGCCAATTTTCAACATTTTAATCAGTTTTAGAAACATATTTGACTCAACTTTGTTCATTTGCAATAATATGTTATGATTTGTTCACAAACAACAGGCCCAGACAGTTCACAATTAATGTAAATACACAGTCTTACAATGTTATTGATTTTCAACTGCTCTTTCAAATCCTGTAGGAAAATGAACAGTCTTCATAAAGGTCAGTGATATTCTGACAGTAATCCTCGAAACGGCTTCTGCAATGTACAATTTAAAAATTTGCCAACTGCATATAAGTGAATTAGATGTTGGTCATCAAAACATGAAATCTGTATGAAACACATAAATGACACAAAATGTGTATAAATTCTATATGACTTTAATTTGACTAGCATATGATTCAATATAAGAACTTTAAATGATTTATATATGAATATCAGTTATTTTCTACTAATACCATACACATTTGCATACTTTTGTCATGTAAAACTCATAAGACTTTTTACAGTATTCATATATAACACAAAAATACCCTACAAGTTGTATGTGTGCTATTTAGTATGAAATGGGCCATAATCGGTCTGATTTTGTATAGGACATGTATTGGCCTTACATGAAACACAGAAGGTAATTCTGGCCGATTTAAGTAAGGAAGATATACAGTATAGTTGCTGTATATGAAGTGTCACAGGCCGGGGCGGACAACCGGAACCTTACACACTGCCCCTGTAACCTGCACCACCTCGAGGAGCTAACAGAGCACCCAAAGACAAGACAAGCAAATAGAAGGTACAAAGTTCATCTTTATTTAATTAAAAGTAGTTTCCTAAATAAAATATGACTCGTCGACCTCTTCTTCTCCTCAGAACCCTGGTATTCCTCTTCTCAAGTCGAGGTGTGCACAACGGGGTAAGTATATAGCTGGAAGGCTCTCTTTAAGGCAGTTCGGAACAAGAGGCAAATAACTCACTTCGTTACTGAATCGGCTCCAAGCCGGACAATGATAGACATGCAGATAATGACTCTTTAAGGCAGGCCAAGGAAACGGGAGCAGGGACTCACTTCGTTAATGGATCGGCTCCAAGCCGGACAATGGTAGACATGCAGGGAATGGCTCTTCTTCAAAGAAGGCCAAGGAAGCAGGAGAGCAAGGACTCACTTCGTTAATGGATAGGCTCCAAGCCGGACAATGATAGACATGCAGGGAATGGCTCTTCTTCAAAGCAGGCCAAGGAAGCAGGGGAGAAGTATCCTAACGGTCGTTAACGGATCGGCTCCAGGCCGAACAAAGATGAGTATGCAGGTAATGGTTCCTCTTTAAGGCAGGATAGGGAAAGAGGGGAGTGAGGACTCACGTCGTTAACAAGGCAGCTCCAGGCCGGACAAAGGTGAGTATGTAGGTAACAGCTCCTCTTCCAGGCAGGCCCGGATAGTAGGGGAGGGATGACTCACGTCGTTAACGAGGCAGCTGCAGGCCGGACAAGGGGAGTATGCGGGTATGGCTCCTCTTCCAGGCAGACCAGAACAGCGAGAGAGGGACGGCTCATGTTTTCAACAGATCGGCTCCAGGCCAGACAATGGTGAGTATACAGGTATGGCTCATCTTCCAGGCAGACCAGAACAGCGAGAGAGGGACGGCTCATGTTTTCAACAGATCAGCTCCAGGCTAGACAATGGTGAGTATACAGGGATGACTCCTCTTCCAGGCAGACCAGAACAGCGAGAGAGGGACAGCTCACTTTTTCAACAGATAGGCTCCAGGCCAGACAATGGTGAGTAATATACAGGGATGGCTCCTCTTCCAGGCAGACCAGAACAGCGAGAGAGGGACAGCTCACTTTTTCAACAGATCGGCTCCAGGCCAGACAATGGTGAGTAATATACAGGGATGGCTCCTCTTCCAGGCAGACCAGAACAGCGAGAGAGGGACGGCTCATGTTTTCAACAGATCAGCTCCAGGCCAGACAATGGTGAGTATACAGGTATGGCTCCTCTTCCAGGCAGGCCAGAACAGCGAGAGAGGGACAGCTCACTTTTTCAACAGATCGGCTCCAGGCCAGACAATGGTGAGTAATATACAGGGATGGCTCCTCTTCCAGGCAGACCAGAAGAGCGAGAGAGGGACGGCTCACATTTTCAACAGATCAGCTCCAGGCTAGACAATGGTGAGTATACAGGGATGACTCCTCTTCCAGGCAGACCAGAACAGCGAGAGAGGGATGGCTCACGTTTTCAACAGATCGGCTCCAGGCCAGACAATGGTGAGTAATATACAGGGATGGCTCCTCTTCCAGGCAGGCCAGAACAGCGAGAGAGGGACAGCTCATGTTTTCAACAGATCGGCTCCAGGCCAGACAATGGTGAGTAATATACAGGGATGGCTCCTCTTCCAGGCAGACCAGAACAGCGAGAGAAGGATGGCTCACGTTTACAACAGATCAGCTCCAGGCTAGACAATGGTGAGTATACAGGGATGACTCCTCTTCCAGGCAGGCCAGAACAGCGAGAGAGGGACAGCTCACGTTTTCAACAGATCAGCTCCAGGCCAGATAATGGTAAGTATGCAGGTAATGACTCTTCTTCCAGTCAGGCCAGGACAGTGAGAGAGGAATAACTCGCAGCTCTGTATAATACACTCAAACACTGGTTAGTAAAACCTGACGCCCCTCAGGGTAGGCGGCACAACAGGTCGAAGGCACGAACACCGGCGGAACTTGTACTCCCCACACTTATGTATTCAGCAAAACACTTCAAAGAATTTCACACGTGCAAATATCCACCATAAGCACTGCAATCCACACACTCACAGTGAACTAGGGCCTTTGCTCGTGGCTCCGGCTGGGTTCCTCATCCTTGATGTAAGGAGGACTCGTGGGCAGCCGGGAATATAGTTGTCAACAAACAGCACTGGATGCAAGAGCTGGATCCTCGTCCTCAACACCTTCCACTCAGAAACAACACAAAGGATGGACAGCCGTAAACATAACTGGTTCGAGAGATCAGAGCATCAGGAGGTTAGTTTCAAGCAAACAATCATCGGTCTGGTGCATACAGACAGAAACAGGATATTTCGCTTTGAGGAGATTATAACTCACAGCAGCGTGGAAGATGGACAACAACAGATGCACTGGCGTCGAGAGGTTAAAACATCAGAACATTGATTAGAAGCAAACAATCATCACACGGGTGCAGAAAGGCAAGAACAGAATATCCAGCTTCGGGGAGATTGTAGCTCAAAGACAATGGGAGAGATGGACAACCACAAACATACTGGCATTGAGATTTTAGACCTTCACAGTGTTTAGCTTCCAACTAGCGATCATCCAATCATCACATCCATGTGGGAACAACAAACTTCGAGGAACAATATAGAAGATAAATGTGGTACTTAACTGGTTCCAAGTATATGTGTGCACATCCGTTCTTCGTCCCCCGTGAATCCTTTATTGCAGAAAAGATTTTACCCCTCTCTCTCTCTCTCTCTCTCTCTCTCTCTCTCTCTCTCTCTCTCTCTCTCGCTGATTTCTCCCGCAGCATACTTCAACCCCTCCTTCACCCCAAAGTGTCCTTTTATAAGCCGCATTCCAGGTGTCACACCGGAAATGAAAGCTTTAGCATAAGTTCTGCTGGGAAGACTCATTTACTACGTCACTTATTGCCTTCACTTCTATCCAATCATATTTTTATGCTCACTGTATAAAAGCACGGTACTTACACATGTTTGAGTTCGCAGATACTGAAGCAACGATTACCCCCATCCTCCCCACCACCACCAGGATGGTCCCGTCCATACCTCCCAGGGGGGTCGGCTGCTCCCCTGCCTTCATCTTTAGGCAGGAATTGCAGATCCGATACTCTCGGATTATGCACTACGGACGGGGCCTACGCCAAATGACTTTGTAGATTATCAGCTTGCTGAGCTGTCAATAAATATATGGTTTATTGAAATAACTCTCCCGAGTCTTTCTGGTAGAACTACTCCGGCAGGGAAACATCCTCAATGAGAAATGGTTCCACCTGTCTCTCGTCACCCCGTGACAGAAGCATGTAGGTTTTTTTCATATGGGTGTCTAGCACGCGGTTTTCATCTGCCGCGTGCTTTCATGTCCCGTTTTGTGTGAACATGTGGCTTTTGCGTGGTTTTGTGTGAGCACATGGCTTGTGATTTGTTTTACTGGCCATGTGCTTGTGTTCAAGTCATGTTTGGTGTGAGCACATGGCTTGTCATGTATGTTTCCTTGTGCCATGTGCTCTCCTGTCCATTGTCTAGCCCCTCCCATCTTGTTACATGATTATTGATTAATTTGCCCCATCTGTCTTCCCTCACCTTGTTTGCCTTGTAACCGACAAAATAACTGTCGGTTTACCTTTTTTTTTTAAGTTACCTGGTTCCCTTAAAATTTTGAGTTCATTGAAATACATTTTTTGAGTCAATACAAAAAAGGAGATTGGTTTAATCAACAGAATCTAAAAACATTTCATTATCTGAACCACATCTAAGATATCTAAGTTGATTTGACAAAAGAAAAAAAGTTGTGATAAACAAATCATGAAAATTATTTTTTTACAGTGCACGATTATATTTGTTTGTTGTGTCGGCGATACCCTGTGCTTCACGGTACTGGTACTGTACTTACTGTACCGTACTGGTTTCAACCGTACTTAGGTAGCATTTCACCACAAACCTATAACGTTATATCTGTTTTATATGTATGTATGTATATATATTATCTTAGATTCATTGCATATTCACTGTAGTGCTAGGTATTGTATGCCACACAGTTCTATCCAAAGGCAGATTAGACTTAAGGTCTGAAAGTGTTTCACGTTATAGAATTTTCGGTTTTATCCAAAGAGTTTATCGAACTGCTGATTGGGTGTTTATTGCACACTTAAAACAGACTCTGTCTTCTCTTTTGCAACTTTATTTAGCCAGTTCTGTTGAAATTATCTTTTTTACACGAAGCAACACAACATCTTATACCAGCCGCGATATAGCCTACGTTCACTTTTTTTCTGCCTGCCTAAGTTGTTCGTTTTTTTTTCTTCTGCACTAGCCTATGACATCATCGTAACTGAACTTTCGCCTCTCAGTAACATAAATCAGAATAATATCCAGAATATTTATGGAGCTTAAAATATGACAATATGATTTGAATTTGAATTGTGTAAATTTGAATTATTTACAAGTGAAATTTAACAAAATTGAATTTTAGGTGGTAGTTTAAATAGTTCTGAATTTGATTTTTTTTTAAACGAATATTGAACATTTGAAATTTAACAAATTGAAATGTTTTTATGGCTGAATTTTATAGACATGTATTTTCAAACAGCTAGTTTTTTTTGTTCTGAATTCTTATACTGCAAATATTCAGTTTAAAAAAATACAGATTCAAGTTTTCAAGATGAAGAAATTCGGAACTTCAAATTCAGTTTTCTAAAATTCAAACTCAAAAATTCAGATCTTACAGAAAGTAGGTCACAGGTCATCCACAGGGAAGAGTAAAGGATCTCAGAAAAGTCGAACAGAGCATTTTGGCTGCACTGCAACGCGGTGGTGGTTCAAGAGAATCTGTGTATATTTCGCTCAGTCGTTTTTTTATTTAATATTAAGAGTAGAAAAATTAGAAAACAGCTTGAGTATTAGATTTCTAATATTCTAGTAATAATAGTGCTCCGCTGCTGCAGTTGCACGGAGCTTACAAAACTTAACGTGTATTGCAACTAGGCTACATTTCATTTTCTCATCAAACATCTAGACTAACGAATGGCCAAGGTGAAGGAACACTTCGGAAGGAACGTGTTAGTTTCGTTTCGTTTTCTGAAGTTGGTTTCTCGATGTTGAGGGATCGACATCCTATTCATTCATTTTCAAGTTTTTCTTTTTTTTTGAGGGAAACAATTTCTCCACATTAAGGTGTTGAGATAATGGAGGAATCTGTATTCAGTTAATGTAGGATCATGCTCCATGTAAATGGGTTGGTTGTATTGTGGTTAGCAAACCTCTGCTCTCCATCTCATTAATCTGGTTATTCTTGGAAGCCGGGGGATTCTTGCCTCATATGTTCCCTTTGGTACGCTGCTCCCTTAGGCTTGTGTTCAGCTCTAGTTATATGTAGAGTTGCTGGTTCGGCTGCTAGATGTAGTGCTAAGGACTTGGCTGAGGCTTTTCTATAATCTCCCCGGGTAGCTCTGCTCTCAGGGACTCTTTAATGCAAAAGTCCAGATTCAGAAACGGTTGAGCATGGAGGCTTCAGGTTTTTTTCCTAGCGCATATACAGTAACACTGAGCTTCTAGGGGGCAAGGCTGTGGTGTTACAGGATGCATCTGAATTGGTTGCTGATGCATTTAGGTTTCTCTGGGTCGAGGCACATTGAGTCCTTGTGAAGAAGTGACCTTCTTCACCGCTGCAAGCGGCAGCACTGGCACACATATTCACACACACACACACACACACACACTTTTCTCACCTGTTGATGCTGCTATTGAAGAAGCGGGTGCATACGCGATCCCGATAACACTTAGTCATTCATCCACATTCCATACTTTCCCTCTGTTATTCCATCCGGACATATCACTCATTCTCATTATTTGTTTGTTGTATGTATTAATATTAAATCGTGTGTTATATGTTGGCAAACTCGAGCTCAGGTAACGCAAGCGGTTAGGATGTCATCGGACTATGCCGCGCCGGCGCAGTGGACCGGAACCCAGTGAAACTATGTTGTGTCTATATGTGGGGTACCCAAGTTTTAGGTTAAAAGACACACAGTAATTTGAGTTATGGTGGTCTTGTTTATTATGTTATTATGTTTATTGAAATTAGTTTGTATAAAGTTTGTTTTGTTCTAAGGTGGGGATATATGTCAATCTGAATGTGGAAGATATCACCTTATAACACTTACCTATTAATTGTGGTGCCCGAGAAAAGGGACGGAGTCTGTCCTTTAAAAGCAGCAGCCAGACTCCAGAACAGGACTTGAGACTTTTCCAAGTCGAACCAACGTGCTACTGCGAAGTCGTGAGCTAAGTCGTACAACCTATATTGTATATTGTGTATTCTTGTGAGTTTGTGTACATATTTGTCTAGTTTAATCTCTTTGATTTATTTTGTTGTTTTATTTTTGTTGTTTTATTACTTTGTTTTACGGGACTGTACACTTGTATATATACTGTATATATTCACTGCTGGATTATTGGACTTTCTGGCACTTGTAAATAAATACCACCATACTCTGAAGAGTGCTATGGGTTGAGCCATCATTCTTATTTATTTTTTTGGACTATAACACGTCCGCAGTATAGACTCGAGGTGACCCAGTTGGGCCTGCCAAAGGTCTACTGCATCACAGTCCTTCAGCGCTTAAGCCTGACAAGCTTGTGCTTGGTGACCTTCACAGTGCATAGGCAGGCATTGGTCAGCATGGTGAAGTGGGTTTTAACGCCCCCATATCGCCAGTTACTGACGCAGCGTTGAGTTATCTTGAACAGGAATGTCTTAGGGACCGTTCGGTATTTATGGAAGGGGCCACCGGAGGAAAATAGGGGAGGGTCATGTCTTTTTATTCTTTGTTGAGGGGAGGGTCATCCAACTTTTTTTAGTCTAGGGGAGAGGGTCACCCAACTTTTATATTCATTAAAACAGCAACATTTCAAAGTGGCTTGTTTGGTGCTATTTTTTTTCCATTTAATCCATGTTGATCTCGCGTTATCAGCCCCCCTTCGATATCAGATGGGTCTGACCCAACAAAAATCCAGTTTGGCGCTGTTTGACAGTGCGCGTGCACTTCAGTTCGGAAAAGTGCATCATGTCAGAACAGAATGCTAAAGAAATGTTTACCCGGCAAAGCTTTAAAGCACGAGCAAATAATGAACTTTTGTTAAGTGCACAGTGTCCTGTGAGTGTAACTCTACCGCTGCATTAACATGTGATGTGAACGTACGTCGAATTTAACAGTATTGAGACTGAGGCGCCAGATCTGCAGCTGATAGAATGTGTGCTGTAGCGCGATACTATGGCAGGACGGAAGGTCCAAAAATAAGACTAAATATTTGTCATGGGAAGTCACTATGATACATACTCTCCTCACACAGCGAGCGACTCACTTTCCTCAGCGAGCGACTCACCCTCCTCACACAGCGAGCGACTCACTTAGCGACTCACTTTCCTCAGCGAGCGACTCACTTTCCTCAGCTGGCGACACAGCGAGCGACTCACTGTCCTCAGCGAGCGACTCACTCTCCTCACACAGCGAGCGACTCACTTTCCTCAGCGAGCGACTCACTCTCCTCACACAGCGAGCGACTCACTTTCCTCAGCGAGCGACTCACTCTCCTCACACAGCGAACGACTCACTTAGCGACTCACTTTCCTCAGCTGGCGACACAGAGAGCGACTCACTGTCCTCAGCGAGCGACTCACTCTCCTCACACAGCGAGCGACTCACTTTCCTCAGCGAGCGACTCACTCTCCTCACACAGCGAGCGACTCACTTTCCTCAGCGAGCGACTCACTCTCCTCACACAGCGAACGACTCACTTAGCGACTCACTTTCCTCAGCTGGCGACACAGAGAGCGACTCACTGTCCTCAGCGAGCGACTCACTCTCCTCACACAGCGAGCGACTCACTTTCCTCAGCGAGCGACTCACTCTCCTCACACAGCGAGCGACTCACTTTCCTCAGCGAGCGACTCACTCTCCTCACACAGCGAGCGACTCACTTTCCTCAGCGAGCGACTCACTCTCCTCACACAGCGAACGACTCACTTAGCGACTCACTTTCCTCAGCTGGCGACTCACTTTCCTCAGCGAGCGACTCACCCTCCTCACACAGCGAACGACCCACTTTCCTCAGCGAGCGACTCACTCTCCTCACACAGCGAACGACTCACTTAGCGACTCACTTTCCTCAGCTGGCGACTCACTCTCCTCACACAGCGAGCGACTAACTTTCCTCAGCGAGCGACTCACTTTCCTCAGCTGGCGACTCACTCTCCTCACACAGCGAGCGACTCACTTTCCTCAGCTGGCGACTCACTCTCCTCAGCTGGCGACTCGCTCTCCTCACACAGCGAGCGACTCACTTTCCTCAGCGAGCGACTCACTTTCCTCAGCTGGCGACTCACTCTCCTCACACAGCGAGCGACTCACTTTCCTCAGCTGGCGACTCACTTTCCTCAGCTGGCGACTCACTCTCCTCACACAGCGAGCGACTCACTTTCCTCAGCTGGCGACTCACTTTCCTCACGCAGCGAGCTACTCAGTCATGTACATTGGCCTAATATTATAAGAAAATCTCTACCCTTTCAAGTACTGTATTGGTGCAATAACTAACTACTTCAGTAAAGTGTTCAATTTTTGTGTTGTAAAAGTCATTTATTCTGAACCAATAATCTTAAATTGATTCTCATTGCATTTTTTTTTTACATTTATAAAGGCAATTTTCCCACTTTCCTCAGCTGGCGACACAGAGAGCGACTCACTGTCCTCAGCGAGCGACTCACTCTCCTCACACAGCGAGCGACTCACTTTCCTCAGCGAGCGACTCACTCTCCTCACACAGCGAGCGACTCACTTTCCTCAGCGAGCGACTCACTCTCCTCACACAGCGAGCGACTCACTTTCCTCAGCGAGCGACTCACTCTCCTCACACAGCGAACGACTCACTTAGCGACTCACTTTCCTCAGCTGGCGACTCACTTTCCTCAGCGAGCGACTCACCCTCCTCACACAGCGAACGACCCACTTTCCTCAGCGAGCGACTCACTCTCCTCACAGAGCGAACGACTCACTTAGCGACTCACTTTCCTCAGCGAGTGACTCACTCTCCTCACACAGCGAACGACTCACTTAGCGACTCACTTTCCTCAGCTGGCGACTCACTCTCCTCACACAGCGAGCGACTAACTTTCCTCAGCGAGCGACTCACTTTCCTCAGCTGGCGACTCACTCTCCTCACACAGCGAGCGACTCACTTTCCTCAGCTGGCGACTCACTCTCCTCAGCTGGCGACTCGCTCTCCTCACACAGCGAGCGACTCACTTTCCTCAGCGAGCGACTCACTTTCCTCAGCTGGCGACTCACTCTCCTCACACAGCGAGCGACTCACTTTCCTCAGCTGGCGACTCACTTTCCTCAGCTGGCGACTCACTCTCCTCACACAGCGAGCGACTCACTTTCCTCAGCTGGCGACTCACTTTCCTCACGCAGCGAGCTACTCAGTCATGTACATTGGCCTAATATTATAAGAAAATCTCTACCCTTTCAAGTACTGTATTGGTGCAATAACTAACTACTTCAGTAAAGTGTTCAATTTTTGTGTTGTAAAAGTCATTTATTCTGAACCAATAATCTTAAATTGATTCTCATTGCATTTTTTTTTTACATTTATAAAGGTAATTTTCCCCTAACTGTCATCTTTCAAGTCAAATTCTATACATTTTAAGTCACTATATTGCTTTTACCAATCAAATCAACAAAAACATTTTTTCCCACTGCAGAGAAAACAGAATCTGCATCAGAGGTGGCATTTATAAAAAGTTTAATATGCAAAACAAGCATAAAAAAAACAACATTATTCAACATGAATGCATGGGCAAAAATTAAAAAATATTTTGTGTATATTATGTGTATTTTATGTTTGTTTAAGGACTGCTGCTGGCCAATAAAAAAGCCAATAAAACTTATGAATACAATTGGAGTTAAAAAAACAAAAAAATAATCATAAAACATAATGGGGCATTCATGTTGAATATTCTTTTGAATGGTGTTATCAAATAATAATCTGTTATAATCTGAGAAAAACAACATGCAAGTAATGTTTTTATGAAAAAAAATGTTTTTGTTGATACTAGTCAATTTGATTGGTAAAAACAATATAGTGACTTAAAATGTATAGAATTTGACTAAGTTGAAAGATGACAGTTAGGGGAAAATTGCCTTTATAAATGTAAAAAAAAAAAAAAAATGCAATGAGAATCAATTTAAGATTATTGGTTCAGAATAAATGACTTTTACAACACAAAAAATGAACACTTTACTGAAGTAGTTAGTTATTGCACCAATACAGTACTTGAAAGGGTAGAGATTTTATTATAATATTAGGCCAATGTACATGACTGAGTAGCTCGCTGCGTGAGGAAAGTGAGTCGCCAGCTGAGGAAAGTGGGTCGCTCGCTGTGTGAGGAAAGTGAGTCGCTCGCTGAGGAGAGTGAGTCGCTCGCTGTGTGAGGAGAGTGATTCGCCAGCTGAGGAAAGTGAGTCGCTCGCTGTGTGAGGAGAGTGAGTCGCCAGCTGAGGAAAGTGAGTCGCTCGCTGTGTGAGGAAAGTGAGTCGCTCGCTGAGGAGAGTGAGTCGCTCGCTGTGTGAGGAGAGTGATTCGCTCGCTGTGTGAGAAGAGTAAGTCGCTCGCTGTGTGAGGAGGAGAGTGTGTCACTCGCTGTGTGAGGAAAGTGAGTCGCTCGCTGAGGAGAGTGAGTCGCTCGCTGTGTGAGGAGGAGAGTGTGTCGCCAGCTGAGGAAAGTGAGTCGCTCGCTGTGTGTGAAGAGTGATTCGCCAGCTGAGGAAAGTGAGTCACTCGTTGTGTGAGGAAAGTGAGTCGCTCGCTGAGGAGAGTGAGTCGCTCGCTGTGTGAGGAGAGTGATTCACCAGCTGAGGAAAGTGAGTCGCTCGCTGTGTGAGGAGAGTGAGTCGCCAGCTGAGGAAAGTGAGTCGCTCGCTGTGTGAGGAAAGTGAGTCGCTCGCTGAGGAGAATGAGTCGCTCGCTGTGTGAGAAGAGTGATTCGCTCGCTGTGTGAGGAGAGTGAGTCGCTCGCTGTGTGAGGAGGAGAGAGTGTGTCGCTCGCTGTGTGAGGAAAGTGAGTCGCTCGCTGTGTGAGGAGGAGAGTGTATCGCCAGCTGAGGAAAGTGAGTCGCACGCTGTGTGTGAAGAGTGAGTCGCCAGCTGAGGAAAGTGAGTCACTCGCTGAGGAAAGTGAGTCGATCGCTGTGTGAGGAGAGTGAGTCGCTCGCTGAGGAAAGTGAGTCGCTAAGTGAGTCGCTCGCTGTGTGAGGAGAGTGATTCGCTCGCTGTGTGAGGAGAGTGAGTCGCTCGCTGTGTGAGGAGGAGAGAGTGTGTCGCTCGCTGTGTGAGGAAAGTGAGTTGCTCGCTGAGGAGAGTGAGTCGCTCGCTGTGTGAGGAGGAGAGTGTGTCGCCAGCTGAGGAAAGTGAGTCGCACGCTGTGTGTGAAGAGTGAGTCGCCAGCTGAGGAAAGTGAGTTGCTCGCTGAGGAAAGTTAGTCGCTCGCTGTGTGAGGAGGGTGAGTCGCTCGCTGTGTGAGGAAGGTGAGTCGCTCGCTGTGTGAGGAGAGTACGTATACAGATCCACCGCTGGCATATCAGTGGGAAAGTGAGTAGCTAGGGGCTATAGTATAGTGACTTCCCACGACAAATCATTAGTCTTATTTTTGGACCTTCCGGCCCGCCATACTATACTACCATATTTTAGTCTCCATTCTTATTTTGTTTCCACGATGTGTAAGATGTAGGGCTACCACATCTTTAAATTACTATTAGTATTATTTAAGTTAACATAAAATACATAGACCTACACCACAAAAAATAGTTGAGGATAAATTTGTTAAAATTGGGCGATTCCAGTGTTATGGACGTGACATTTGCAGTCAAAACATAAATAAAAATTCTCAGAAAATGCATTTAATACCAATATTTTGAAACGTCTGAAAGGAGTCAAGACAAAATATCAGTCTACTACACATGCGTTTTATATTTAATATGAGTGAAATACACATGTGGCAAAATATTTTTTAGTAATTCTATAAATTACACTGTGCAAACCAAAGATATATACCCACCGGATGAATAAAGATCGGCCTCCACAGAACATAAAATATTATATTATTTTTATTTTATTTTTCTTGTTCGCATTTATGTGAAAAAAAAAAAATGTTACGGACGTGACAGTTCTCCATTACGGGCATGACTGCTCTGAAGCGACTTTAAAAATTTCACAGAGACCTCAAACAGAAAGCACAAGGCCTTTCTTTAAAGTGAATTTCGTTTTTTTATTAATTTTATCTTAATTTTAATCAATGTTTCATCTGGATTTAATAAATAAGAAGTAGTCTAAATATAGGCTAGTAGAAAATAGATAATCATGACATGGAGGCGCGGGCGAGTGAACTGGACTCTTGTCTCATAAATGAACCGAAACTCAGCGTAAGGTAGGCTATGCTATTGCCTCACAGACCTGAGAAATATATAGAAAGCTTGAAATGTCTACTTTTACACAGAACAATTCAAAACTAAAGAAAACAGACTGCTTTCTGCTTATGAAATGTGCATTTCTCTCTGGCGCGTTCTGAGAAGATCGCGATGCATCGTCAACTTCATCTTTGCAGTAGACACAGAAAACACTTGTTTATTAATAAACAATTAAAATGTCTCCTAGCTATATTTGACATATTAATAATCATTACTTTTTCCGGTTCTTTGTGACAGCTTTTAGATGCTTTATTCGCAGCGCCACCCACATGTTGAACGAGTCACACCGCATCAGCACCAAAAACATGATGTTTTTTCAAATCTAAAATCAAAAATCGTGATACGAACCGAATCGTAGGTTTGGTCTATCGTTACAGCCCTCCCAGCCAGCAATGACATGTGGGGCCCAGATGAGGGCTTCATGGGCGGCAAATGTGGGCCCCATTATGGGCTTGCACCCGGGATCCACATTGGGGCAAGCCGTGGAAGCCCAGACATACTAAAAGTGGGACCTGTAAGGGTACTGCATGGGTCTTAATTGGGCAATTCATGTCAGACCCATTTGGGCCCCACCTGCCCAAATGGGTCTAAAGTGGGCTTGCACCCGGGATCCAACCATGGCTACCCAGATGGGCTTTAAATGGGCTCTGTAAGAGTTTTATGTGGGTCCTAACTGGGCAATTCATGCCAGACCCATTGGGGCCCCACCTACCCAAAGGGGTTTAAAGTGGGTTTGCACCCAGGATCCAGCCATGGATGCCCAGATGGGCTTTAAAAGGGATCTATAAGGGTGTTATGTGGGATCTTAACCGGGCAATTCATGACAGACCCATTTGGGCCCCACCTGCTTAAAGGGCGTTTAAAATGGGCTTGCATCCGGGATCCACACGGGGGCCAGCCGTGGATGCCCAGATGGGTTTTAAGTGGGACCTGTAAGGGTCTTATATGGGTCTTAACTGGGTAATTCATGTCAGACCCATTTGGGCCCCACCTGCCTAAAGGGGTTTAAAGTGGGCTTGCACCAGGATTCAACCGTGAATGCCCCTATGGGCTTAAAGTGGGCTCTGTAAGGATCTTATGTGGGTCCTAACTGGGCAATTCATGCAAGGCCTATCTAAGCCCAACCATGCCAAGTGGTTTAAGGAAACAATCTAAGAAAAACTAAAAATGAGGAATGAATATAAGTCCAAGATAAATACAAGACACTTGACGCTTTGAACTGCAAGAAATATATTGTTAAATTGAACAACAAAAATGATCTTTAAAAAACAATTTAAATGTCACAATGTAACGGGTACCGTAGCAACGGCACCGTGGATAACAGATTAATTCCTGTAAAACAGGAGAGAAACGAGGAGACAGTGTTATCAGTTTCGAGCTCTCTGCAGTAATTTAATTTATGAATTTTCTTCAGCAATCACATCTCTATTGTTAAGTATCATTGTATGTTTCACATATTACATGTTCAGTGTCTTTTTAACATTACAATGAATTTTCAGTGTCCATGTCAATGCAAAATCCATATTAAAATAAACCTCTTTCCACCAAATGCATGTTCACTTACTCTTCATGCTTGTATTTTATACTATTTATCAAAATGAAATGTAAAGACAATGGTAATATTCACCAGCTTTTTTTTAGATACTTAGAATCTTCCATTCACAGTATTTTATCAGTATCATGTTAATACAGTACTGCAAAATCATGCTCAGAACTCATAAAGTGCTTAAAGTGTAACTTTTAACCTCGTTTTAAACTGTAAACATTTTTGTATAAACTCATTGAGCAAAAAAACATTTCCAACAGATGGTGGGAAACTGACATACAGTGAGCTAAACATATCTGTTAACATTACAAGCTCAAAAAAATATCTTCATGTACATATATATACACGGGGAAAGTGTGTGTTGAGCTGACTTGATCTCTAGTAATGTCTCTCGACCGTTACTCTGTAGGACTTTGCCCTCTCGTTTCAACTCATTTCAAACTAAATCAAAAACAGACCCTAACGAAGCTCATTTCACTAAAAACAGTTCACTCATATCTCACATACATTTCAGCATAGATAAATGCTACTTCTGAGGTGTTTTTATACAATTACCCACCTGTAAAACAGGAGAGAAACGAGGAGACAGTGTTATCAGTTTCGAGCTCTCTGCAGTAATGAAAAACCCGCGCAACTCACGCAGCTACAGTAACTCGTCACTCTACACTGCCCCTACTGGCCTGGAGCAAACACTACACAATTCACTTTAAGTCAGGAAAATTCACATTAAAAATAAAACAATTGGGATACTTGTTTAAAAAAAAAAAAAAAATACAATCACTTGTTTCAAATAAAAGACAATAATTGTGAATATTCTTAAAACACAAATACAACACTTTTGTGGTCGTCACAACAACATACCGGTAAACAAATCAAAAATATATTTTAATTAAAAAAAAATCTCTGAAAAAAAACATCTCTCCAAAAAATACATTAATACAAAATTATTACATCGAACAACAAACATAATCTTTAAAAAACAATTTAAATGTCACAACATACTGGTAAATAAATCAAAAATATATTTTTATATATATTATCCCAGTTCAAACCCATGCCCACTTTGCCCATAAATGTACCATGCAGGACCCATATATGTGTTCCCAGTTCAAACCCATGGCCACTTTGCCCATAAATGTACCATGCAGGACCCATATATGTGTTCCCAGTTCAAACCCATGGCCACTTGGCCCATAAAAATTCTATGCAGGACCCATATATGTGTTCCCAGATCAAACCCATGCCCACTCGGCCCATAAATAAACCATGCAGGACCCATATATGTGTTCCCAGATCAAACCCATGCCCACTTGGCCCATAAATAAACCATGCAGGACCCATATATGTGTTCCCAGTTCAAACCCATGCCCACTTGGCTCATAAAAATTATATGCAGGACCCATATATGCATTCCCAGTTCAAACCCATGCCCACTCGGCCCATAAATATGCCATTCAAGACCCATATATGTGTTCCCAGATCAAACCCATGCCCACTTGGCCCATAAATATGTCATGCAAGACCCATATATGTGTTCCCTGTTCAAACCCATGCCCACTTGGCCCATAAAAATTCTATGCAGGACCCATATGTGCATTCCCAGTTCAAACCCATGCCCACTTGGGCCATAAATATGCCATTCAAGACCCATATATGTGTTCCCAGATCAAACCCATGCCCACTTGGCCCATAAAAATTATATGCAGGACCCATATGTGCATTCCCAGTTCAAACCCATGCCCACTTGGGCCATAAATATGCCATTCAAGACCCATATATGTGTTCCCAGATCAAACCCATGCCCACTTGGCCCATAAAAATTCTATGCAGGACCCATATGTGCATTCCCAGTTCAAACCCATGCCCACTTGGCCCATAAATATGCCATTCAAGACCCATATATGTGTTCCCAGATCAAACCCATGCCCACTTGGCCCATAAATATGTCATGCAAGACCCATATATGTGTTCCCAGTTCAAACCCATGCCCACTTGGCCCATGCCTGTCCCTTATGGGGCCCATGTAATCAGCTCATATGGGCTTCCTATGTGGGACTCGTACTACAAAACCTACATGGGACCCACTGATTTCACCCAGCCAAAGCCCATGCCCACACAGTACCCATGGAACCCGTAGTTAACCCATCTGGGCCCCACGTGTCATTGCTGGCTGGGCTAGTAAGATGAGAAAGCAAGAGTTTATGGTTTAAAAAACAAACAAACAATGGCTATCTGAACATCTTTGCCACGCGCAAACCAGTAGAATTAGGCTAATCAATACATTATCGGGGAGGGTCATGCCTTTTTTCACAATCATTTTGGAGGGTCATAGAAAAATTTATTGCTGGCGAAGGGAGGGTCATGTCTTATTTGACAACAGATCTCAAAACTCCTCCGGTGGCCCCTTAAATAAAAAACGAACAGTCCCTTAGGGTTATGTAGTGGTTATGTAGTAGGTTGCCTGAGGAACCTTGATTTATTAAAAAAAAAAAAAAAAAATTTAACGATATTGTAATCATATTGCGTAGTTGTGCTTGGAGTTGATTGTTTTATTTGTGATAATAACGCAGTGAAACATGCCAAATTGTGCAATATAATTTTTGTCCAGGCGGTCATACAAAGAAATTATGAACACATTCATAGAAAAGAGAGAACCAACAAAAAATTAATAAATTATAATGTTGTAATCATTGTTTGCTTTTTCCTTTCAGCTTTTTGTTTTCTATGCATTTTTTTTATTTGCATAGTAAAATAAAACCTGTAGCTGTAGTTTGCCTTTTATGGCAAGTAACTGTGTCAGATAAAAAGTTTAGAGTTTTGTTCGTCCCTCACCTTTAAAATATTTAAAATATATATATCAAATATTTTCCTCATATTGTATGTATACGAACTTGTATGTAGGGTCATTAAAAACCTCTGGACATCACTTTTGGCCACTACTGTATGTAGGATATTTTTATTTTATATTTATATTTAAAATGTTTTAAAATGTATCACATTTGTAACATTTTATTACATTGAACATGATAAAACAAAACATAAATTAAAATAGTTAAAAATTTAAAATTAAAAAATTAAATCATGCCATTCCAAGCAGAGAATGTTGCACTTTGTTGCTCTCTTGTGGTCATCAAATGCTTTGTCCATTATCTTTTCTTCTTCGTGCATTTTGTCCTTTATATGCATTACAGCACATGCTGTGAGGTTGTACTTCTGAGATGTCAAATTCAAGTTATGGTTCCCTCTCTGATTCAGATATCAGATTTATAGTTTACATTTCTTTTTATTAATTATTCTGCAATTTCCCTATGTCCAAATTATTTAGTCAATTTTATTCGAAAATATTTTTTTCCAATTACTTTTATTTATTCTTTTCTACTTGTTTTCTAAATCAATTAAATGTATTATTATTAACATTTTTTTGTAGTTGTTGTTGTTTTTTTTGCCCCACTGTATTTTTATTTTTTATATATTCTAGTATTTTATTATTATTATTATTATTATTATTATTATTATTATTATTTCTAATTCATGCACCAGTGGTAGCATCAAGCCGAATTCCTGTCTTTTTGTTTGAACATCTGACTGGGACATGACATCATTGATTTAGCCAATGGGGTGAGTTTTATTATATCTCTCTCTCTCTCTCTCTCTCTCTCTCTCTCTCTCTCTCTCTCTTTCTCTCTCTCTCTCTCTCTCTCTCTCTTAAAATTATAAAGAGTTATGAGATTGTGAACTCTGGATTGTCCAATCAGCATCCAGGACCACAACTATCAGTTTCATAATAATGAGCATTTGTGCTGTTTGATATCAAATGACCAGGACAAAACCATATCTGTAGAGAATGATTTATCAATTAATTGTAACAGAAGCAAAGTAATACAATATTTTAATCAGCAATCATAGTTGTAAATCAGTCTGTGTTATGGTTGATTTGATTATTAAAGGTGCAGTATGTAAGAATGACAGCTAGTGGTCGAAACAGGTACTGCAGTATCATTCAAAATATCGGAGATCGTGTTTTCTCCCACCTCCTGCTCCTCAGACTGGTCGGCGCTCACTCGGGTTGCCAGTTTGAGCACGCGCAACAGGAACGAGCGCAATGGACAATGAAAATTGCCAAAGTGAAGTATCACAGACCAAAACAAAAAGAAACATTCCAGCCTGGAAATGCGCATTTCAAAGTAAAATAACTGGCTATAGAAGTGTTTTTCAGAGAAACGAGTATGTGAACTTAGCATGTTCTGCAAACATATTATGGTATTTTTATGCTTTAGTAGAGTGAAAAAGTTACATACAGCACCTTTAATGATCAGCTGTGTATATGAACAGACTTGCTTCACATTATAACCACTGAAAGATCTAAGACATTTTCTAAAATAACTGAAAATGTGTTCGTCTGAAAAAAGATTGACATATGCATCTCGAACGGCTTGAGGGTGAGTAAATCATGGCTTAAATATCATTTTTGGGCGAACTATCCCTTTAAACAGAAAAAAAACACATAATGATTGGCCTATTGCTCCGTCCACATGTTTTCATGCACATTTCACATGCGTCAAAAATGTGTAAACTGGAATTTACATTAAAACAAACATTGAGGACTTTGCCGCCTTGTTTCATAACGCTGCACACCACTGATATTTATTATTCATTATTTGTGCATTTTTATGGCCAGATGAATTTGCTCCAGCAGATTGTCTTTGTTGTTTGTGATGTTTTTTCCAGCGACCTCCATCAGTTTAGTGATCTTCTCAGGCTTGTAAGGAGTGACACGAAAGGTCTTATATTCTTTACACCACTTCTTAATATCATCTGAAGAAACATTAACACACTTAAATCAGAACACAGTTGATATTTCAGTTTTATTCAGGACATTGTAAGATCATTACTTGCCTCCACAGTTGACCACATTAAAGAGAGGGATGTGGATCACGGTTGGAGTGTTTTGGCCTTTGAACACATAGAAGTCCTTCGGTTTCTTTATGTCTTTTTTAGGAATGTTGACCTCAGGGAAAGGGATGTTTAGTTCCCTGCACGTCTCAGCAGTTTCCTTCACTGTCTGCAGTGGAAAAACAGCACATTATTGTTTGATTAAAAGGGTTAAACAGACATTTCAAGTTTAAATTTGAAGTATTCACCAAAATCGTAAGGATGTGAAACCCCCTCTGAGATAAATGAGAATGCTAACGGACAGCACTCTCTAGGTATTATAAATAAATATGGTTAGATGAAAACCCATGCTTTTATTTTTAAATGGCTTTCTTTCTTGTTTTTTGACATACAGCATTTGAAATGATCTGTTAATGTGTTTATTTTAGATTAGTCTGAACTCTGTCACTATGAATGTCATGAGGAAAAAAATAGCAAGATTATTTAAAAAAAATCTCCCGTTGTGTTCTACGGGTCACGGGTTTGGAACGACATGAGAGGGAGTAAATGATGATTTATAGGGGATTTATCTCTTTAAATGAACTTCTATGAGTGAATTCTCTGTGCGTATAATACCAGAGCCCGTCTACGGAGAGCCTGGCCACTCCCTATTAAGTCCTATTGTACCGAATTTTGGTTGTAGTTCCACCAGAGCTCCACTGGGGGCGATCGCCCATGAGTGCAGAATGAATGGGAGTCTATGGGGCTAGACGGCTAAATTTGTCTCTTTCACCCAATTGCCGTTGAGAAATCTCAGATTTGATTGTAGGTTTTGCAAGTTCAACATGGGTTATAGGTCGAAAGTTGAATGAACGAGTACTTATGTCCTTTCGATTTCTTACAGGTTGAGTTGTTGTTGCCCATAACAAGCTAGCATTCTGCTAATGAATGCTTATTGGTCAGTGAAGGACTGATTATGACCAGAGATACCGCTTGATGTGTGTGTGTGTGTGTGTATTTTCGGCATGGTCTTTTAAAACAATAAAACAAAAACTCTTCTAGCACGTGTATTTACCTGTGTCGGCTGTGTTGTCGATGCCTCGAAAGAGAAAAGAAAGTGCAGAGCGCGAAAGCACCAAAGTGACTGAAGGATTGCCGTAAAGCAGTATCTCTGGTCGTATGATGTGTATGACATCACTGACATTTTAAAAGACTTTTTAAAGCAAATAAGTGACTCTAAAAAGTCTAACACCCAGCAATGTGTAATTTCTTTGCATCTCCTTTCGAACATTCAAATTACTAGACAAAAAATTATATCCTGAGAAAAGTGGATTTTGAGTGGTATAGCGCCATAGACCTCCATTCATTCTGCACTCGTCCTGTGAGCGCCCTCATGTGGAGCCAGAGTGGAACTGCAACCAGTTCAGAAGCCGTAAGTTTACTGAGAGTGGAAGTTCTCCCCTTATTAGACATTCTCTGATAATACCGTGAAAGGATCACCGTCACTGAAATCCAATGAAATGATGAGGTCGATGTCTCTCTCTTCTCTCAGCACTGAGAAATAGGGGGAGTTTAGCAACAGTCCAGCATCTTCATAGTCTCTCATCTCACTTTTCAGAAGAGCAGGGGGCACTGCTTTATCTGTGGGATCACAGCATTATTATATTATTCACAATGAATTTCCAGTTAGCATCTGTCTATGAGTTTCTGTTCTCACATTTCATGTTGTGAAGAAAGTCATATTTCCTGCCCCAGATCCACTGAGCCATGCATTTAAAAATACTTGCCAAAAGATCTGTAAAACAAATACGCAGTGGTTCTTAAATTCAGTAAATGGTTCTGATACTGTTTTATATTCTGTATATGTTTTTAGTTGAAATATTAGTAGACATGTTTCATGATAGATTCTTTAGATTTAAAGTACATCATTGGATGTCTAAAGGTTCTTCTGTGGCATCAGTCTGTTAAAACCGGTTTTGTTGCCCTAGTAAAAAAAAAAAACTATACCAAAGTATATTTTAAATCTATTAACATATTTATTGACATATCACTTTAATACTTACTGATATAAAATTATAATTAAACTTTTGGAGTATTTCTTTATTTCTCACTGCATATTTCATATTTAATATTATGCCTAAAATGTGTTTTAATATCAGTATTAATAAGGATTGTTTGATTGCTGTATGTCATTGTAATTGTTCCATTTTAGCACAATCAAATATACTTAAGTATATCTCGGACCTCAGCACTATTTCCTCACAATTAAAGTTCATTGAGTATGAAATTAGTTGTTCCAGTTTAGCAGACTTTAAGTATACCAGTTTGGTATTCCAAAAGTACAATTGCAGGGTATTTTTATTAAGCAAATATATATGTAAATGTATTTGTAGTATACTTAGCACAAAAAAATGTATTTCAAATACATTTTAGTATATTTGTTTTTCACTAAGATGGTGCTATTGGAAGCTTTATGGAATCTTACAGTAAAGCACATTCGGTTTATGCATCAGTCTGGCAAGAAAATTAGAAAATGAAGTACATTATACAAATCAACACATTGTAAAGACAGGTCAACCTACCAACATGCTTGAAATTGCGGTAATGACTCAAAAAATTAAAAACATCCTCAGTGTATTGTTTCATAAACTGTTTTGCATCAACTTTTTTATTGACTTTCAATTGTTCCGTTTGAAAAATCAGCTGATGTTTGCCTCCAGAGATCTCTGAGAAAAGAGGAGAGGATTACTGTTTCATCAATTATTTGTAGTTTATTTTACTGTTTAAATGTTGCTGAAAGGCCATTAAAGATACATTTTCCAGCACACTTTTGTGTATTCTTACCGCTCAGCGCTGTTCTGATGGATTTATCGTAAGCTGACGTATCTTTGCCATTCAAAACCGAGAGATTCCTGTCCACGAGATCAATGAGCACCTGGTGACATTCGTCTATGGGAGGGGAGTTTGACTCTTCTGAAGAAAACACACCTGAACACAGGTCAAAATGTATTGAATATCAAGTGCTTTCCATCCCCAAATTTATGACATTCAGATATCAGGTGTTTTAAGGTGACACTAATCATTATAGCTCACTTTTATTTTTCATCAGTAGAGAGTTTAACTTTTTATTCCTCAGCATGAACAGATCATTAGACACAAAATAATAATAATTTGTATGTATAAAGCGCCTTTCCCAAGCTCAAGGTCGCTGTACAAGAAGATTAGTATGCATCACATAGGACACATATACATATACAATATACAGTAACAAAACAGCAGAACACTAAACTAAATTTGAGTATATAGTAGAACTGTAACAAAGAGTTAGAGGAAGAGAATTCCAGAGTTTGGGAACCACAGCACTGAATAATCTTCCACATATACCACAAAAGATTAATCAACTTGTCAATAAATAAAAGATGTAATAAATGCTTTACCTTCCCTCGTTTCCGTACGCATCATCATTTCTGTTCGTGTTTTAGATTTAGCGTTTAAATGATGTAATAACTCTGGGGGGGAATCAAATAGAATTAAGGTTCACATGATAATGAAATGACTCTCAGCTTTAGACAGAACTGAATCTTCAGAACAAATGAAGTTGCACCTTTAATTTTTTCCCAGAGGAATTTACGGATCTCGGCTCCATCAGCTAAAGCGCTGCCGCACAGACCTGCAGAAAACACATTTAAGCTTAAAAGTGTTCATAATAAACAAAAATTTATCATTTTTAAAATAAAATGCATAATACAAACAGTCTGATTTAAGCTCTTATTGTTAAGCAAAAATAATCTTTCCTTTAAATCACTGTGTAATGAGAAGGTTTATGTTGAAAAGCAGCACCTCAGTGTGTTGGTGAAATTGCTTTAATGATTTTTCAGCATTTCTGCCTCGTTGCTTCTGCTGCTGTTTGCGTTGGTGTGCATCTGAAAGCTTCGTATATCTTTCTGTTTTGAATCAGTATTTACTATCATTCCTTGTTGTTTATACTGCTAAATATAACTTACTCAACATCACACATTAACCTGACATAGCTAGCTTCAATCTAAATCGTTATTTCTAGCACAATACGCTTGTAATTCGCTAGCCTGTTAGCGTGCCATCCACACGCTCTTTATTTATTTATTTTTCTTGCGCGCGCTCGTGCCTTTTACGAGTCCATCAAACAACTTAGGTGAGTAGGATCAGTCAACAAACACGGTAAGTCATGTCATCTTTTCCTCTTATTGTTACTTTCACCTCATGCAACATGTTTAGCATATCTTTCTCTGTCAGCACAGGATTTACATGTGATAAATGCAGGGAGATAGTAAAGCTGACGGGGAAGATTTCAGAACTAGAGACACGCATCCAAACTTTAATTGAGGATAGTAAGAGTGCAAGGGCTTTAGATACTGCTTTGGATGCGACTAGCTTAGTGAACTCTGTACATTGTTCAGTTCCGGCTGAAGTAGAGCCCCCGCAGCAGGGCAATTGGGTGACGGTGAGACGCTGTAGTCGCGGGACAAAACGCTGCTCTTCCGTTCCGATAACAACATTAAACAGGTTCTCCCCACTCATTGAAACACCCACTGAGAATCCTGTTGATTGTGCCCTAGTTATTGGTGATTCTATTACACGGAACGTGAAAATAGAGCCACAAGCCACCATAGTCACATGTTTGCCGGGAGCCAAGAGCGCCTGGCATCAAAGCAAATTTAAAAGTGCTGGCAAATGCTAATCGTAAATTCTCTAAGATTATTTTTCACGTCGGCACAAATTATGTTCGACTCCGCCAGTCGGAGATCACCAAAATTAATATTAAAGAGGTATGTGAACTTGCAAGTACGATGTCAAGCACTGTAATTTGCTCTGGCCCCCTTACTGTTCGGCGAAGTGATGAGATGACACTCAATGACTGGCTGTTTTGGTGGTGTCCGCAAAATAATATAGAATTCATAGACAATTGGAAAAGTTTTTGGGGCAGACCTGACCTGTTGAAAAGAGATGGTATTCATCCCTCCTGGGATGGTGCTGCTCTTCTCTCTAGTAATATGGCACATAGTCTTAGAGATAAAACAAGACAATCTGGGCCTCAGGTCAGGAAGCAGACAGACTGGCTTAACCGACCGTCTGCTGTCTCACGTCACCAAGGTCAGATAAATCCCATCACATAGAGCCTCTTTCACCTAGCTATCATCACATAGAGACTGTGTCTGTTCCCCGAATTTGGAAATCCAAAAAACGTTTCAACCCATCTAAGGTTAAAAATTGAATTAATGTTCAACAAATAAAAAACAGCTATAATATAGATGAGCAAATGATAAAGCTTGGGTTGCTGAATATTCGATCCCTTACTTCAAAAGCACTTATTGTTAATGATATGATTACTGACTATAATCTAGATGTGCTGTGTTTGACAGAAACCTGGATAAAACCAAACGATTACATTACTTTAAATGAGTCCACCCCGCAAGATTACTCTAGATCTAATATTATCACACGGAATAAATGTTGATGCCGTTGAAATTCTGCAGCAGAGCGAAGACATCTCAGATCATTATCTAGTCTCATGTAAATTACATTTAGCCAAGGCTGCAAAGCCGACTCCGTGTTACAAATATGTTAGACCTATCACTTCTGCCACTAAAGATTGCTTTATTAATAATCTTCCTAATCAGTTTCATCATCTCAGCATCCCAGATAGCTTAGAAGAACTTGATATTGCAACAGAAACTTTTAACTCTCTCTTTTTCAGCACTTTAGACACAGTTGCTCCGTTGCGCTTAAAGAAGATTAAATAAAATAGTCCAACGCCGTGGTACAACGAGCACACTCGGGCCCTTAAAAGAGCAGACAGAAAAATGGAGCGCAACTGGAAGAAAACAAAACTAGAGGTATTTCGCATTTCATGGAAAGAGAGCACGATTGCATACAGAGAGGCCTTAAAAGCTGTTAGGCTGTTTAATCCGGCCCGTCGAGTATTTAAAAAATCGTCTTAAGATCGCATTCATTTTGCCTTTTTCTTGCAATACTTTTTGCTATATATATATATTGCGTTGCATATATTTGACAATTGGAATATCAGATATTTCATGCCATAGCTAACAAATGTAAAAAAGGAAAAATGACATAAAAGCAGATCATCATTCATTCAGCGCTGTTGTGGCTGCGGTGTGTCACGTAACAAGCAATGGCGCGTCACCATGGAAACCAAACAGACAGCGACTTAAGCGCATAGACTTGAAAAATGAAGCCTTGTCATGATAGATTACTGGAAGCAAATGCGGGAGAAAACAGTGTTTATTTAGAACAGCAAACTCAATGGTACATCACTCAAAGTCAATGATGATGAATCTCTCAGGGGGAGCGGCAATCATGCTCTCTAGCAGGGACTTCGATGGTCAGGTAAAGTGGTGCTCAGATGAGGTGAACCAGTGGTGATATCCCGTGCGCGGTGCTCGATGCAGTGAAACAGAGAAGACAAATCCACAGACAAGACAGGATCCGGTAGACTCGGCACGACACATTCAGCGGGACTGCAAACAACGGATGGACACTGGAATGGAGAGATGAGTGAGTATTTATGGAGAGCGGGAATTGATAGCAGCTGGAGCGGGGAGTGAGTGTGATTGATATCAGCTGGAGCACTGAACAACCACGCGAGCGGGACAACGCCCACTCACGCACACTCACAGACATGAAAACAAACAGTGACACGAGACACAGAGGAAACAGTGCATAACTCAACCGTGACAGTACCCCCTCTCCTAGGAATGCCTTACGTCATTCCCAGGCCTCCTTACCTGTCGATTGTAATCATCGATAAGGGAGTGATCCAGGATGTCACGAGCAGGAACCCAACTTCTCTCCTCCGGACCGTAACCTTCCCAATCCACCAAGTACTGAAATCCGCGTCCCCTCCGCCTAGAATCCAGGATGCGACGAACCGAATAAGATGGTTCCCCGTCTACGAGTCGCGGCGGTGGGGGAACCGGGACTGGCGGATTAATACGTGCAAAAAACACGGGCTTTTTCTTTGAGACGTGGAAAACCGGATGAATTCTCCTGTACGCCGGAGGAAGGTTGAGGCGGACTGCCACCGGACTAATGATCTTGGTGACAGAAAACGGGCCAATGAATTTAGGAGCTAATTTATTCGATACGGAGCGGAGAGGAATGTTCTTGGTAGAAAGCCACACTTTGGAACCGACGACATATACGGGAGGCCTAGACCGGTGGCGATCGGCTTTGGCCTTGGTGCGCTCCCGTACTTGGAGAAGTGTCTCCCGGGCTCTCGTCCAAGTACGGTGACACCTCTGGATGAAGGCGTGGGTGGAGGAGACCGCGACTTCGGATTCCGTACTAGGAAAAACAGGTGGTTGGTAACCTACACTACACTGGAACGGAGACAGGCCCGTGGATGACACTGGCAACGTATTGTGGGCGTACTCCACCATAGAAAGTTGTTGACTCCAGGAGGAAGGATTCCTGGAGACCAAACATCGTAGTGTTCTTTCCAAATCTTGGTTGGCTCTCTCAGTTTGACCATTTCTCTGGGGATGGAACCCAGAGGACAGACTGACCGTCGCCCCCAGCAATCTACAAAACTCTCACCAGAATTTGGACACAAATCGGGGTCCCCTGTCGGAAACCACGTCTGTCGGGAGGCCATGTAACCGAAAGACGTGGTTTACGACTGCCACCGCTGTCTCCTTGTCTGAAGGCAATTTGGGCAAGGGAATAAAGTGGGCCGCCTTCGTGAACCGGTCCACCACGGTCAAAACTACCGTGTTACCCTGGGAGGGTGGGAGGGCGGTTATAAAATCTAGAGCGATGTGGGACCAGGGTCTCGAAGGCACCGACAGCGGTTGAAGTAACCCATCTGGGGGTCGATTGGACGACTTACCAGTGGCACAACTTGAGCAAGCCAAGACAAAATTGTGAACATCACGAGCCATAAGTGGCCACCAGAATCGCTGCTTAACTAAATAGATAGTACGACTCACCCCTGGATGACAGGCTAGATTAGAGCAATGACCCCACTGGATAACGTCTGATCGTAATCCCTCCGGCACAAATAAGCGGTTAGGTGGGCACCGGATCGGAGGCGTTACCCCTTCCAAGGCCTTCTTGACCCTCGATTCGACCTCCCATGTGAGCGAAGAGATAATTAGGGTCTCTGGAAAAATGCGCTCGGGAGTAGGTTCGTGTTCGGGACGATCAAAAATACGCGACAAAGAATCGGGTTTGATGTTTTTGGACCCTGGACGATATGAAAGAGTAAAATCGAAACGACCGATCAAAGGATAAGTGTTCTTCACCGTGATGTTATTCAGCCCTCGGTAATCAATGCAAGGTCGCAGAGAACCGTCCTTCTTCCCCACAAAAAAGAACCCCGGATGAACCCGGTTGCTAGAGAATCAGAAATATATTTCTCCATAGCCTCTCTCTCAGGAACCGAGAGTGAATAAATCTTGCCTTTAGGCGGAGACTTACCTGGCAGTAAATCTATTGCACAGTCATAGGGACGATGCGGAGGGAGAGAAGCAGCCCTTGACTTACTGAACACTTCCCTCAGGTCACGGTACTCTACGGGCACGTTTGACAAATCCACTGCTTCCTCCTGCAACACAGGGACAGAAACAACAGAACAAGCAGACACTACACACGAATTATGACACTCAGTGCTCCAAGCCGAAATAGTTCTTAGTTTCCAGTCAATGCGGGGATTGTGTAAGCTTAGCCAGGAGTGTCCTAAAACAATGGGGGTGAGGTGGGAGTCCATGATGTAAAATGAAATGGTTTCTGCGTGATTTCCAGATGTGATGAGTGTGAGACTCTCGGTAACTTGGGAGATGGCTGGTAGTGATTGTCTGTTTAATGCATTGACGGTGATTTTCTGAGGGAGTGTTTGGAGAGGAATTTGAAACTGTAATGCAAAACGGTGATCCATAAAGTTACCTTCGGCTCCAGAGTCTATAAGTGCATTGCAGTGGTGATCGTGAGTTGACCATCTCAGTCTTACCGGGAGGAGGGTGGAAGTGGATGAGGTCTTCTCTGCGGAGATCCCACCCGATAGTAGCCTCATACTTAATATCGGGCTGGGCCTTTTACTGGACAGCTATGAGCGAAATGTCCGGCACCACCACAGTATAAGCAAGTGCGTGGACAACGCCCACTCACGCACACTCACGCACACTCACAGACATGAAAACAAATAGTGACACGAGACACAGAGGAAACAGTGCATAACTCAACCATGACAAGCCTACCCGGAAGTGCGAAAAACTGCAATACATCGAAAATCCACTAGAGGGGGGTCCCAAAAGGGAGCAAATGTCCATAGACCGCATGTTAAAATGTCCGTTTTCACAGCATAAATTCATGTTTTTACAGGTTGGTCCCATGGACTTTTATTGTATTTTTCGATAGCTTCCGAGTGCCTGACAACTGTGAGGGGGGTGAATTTTTTTCTGACTCGTTAGTTTAGATCGTATTTAGATATAAAATGTATGACAAATAAGGGCGTGGTTAACTTAGATTGACAGCTTGATTGACAGCTTAGGCTGCGCCAAGGAGAATGACAACATAAGAAGCGCCATTTTTAAACACAGTTGAAATATAATACTACTGTTTCTGTATCATGAAATGTAGTTTTAAGAGTTTTTCAGGTGAGAATGTAGTTGTTTAAAGCTCAAATCTGTGGTTTATTTAAAGATTTATGAAAATTTTATCCAGTTGTGAGATCCAGCGATGACCGGGCGCTCAGCGCGATGTACCCCACCTGGAATAGCCTTTCCTCGGCTAGTCATTCTGAGGTTTGCCACGGACTCTGGCATTTCTGTAGTGGTTAAACATGAGATATAATTCGTCTTGTCTATATCTAATGGGCGATTTTTGGTCTTGTGAATATAATTTGGTCCCTGGGCAATCGTTTTGGCTGAGGGGAAGTTTCATATCATTATAAGCTATTTAACTTTACCGTTGTATGGTTAGACTAGAGCGCTGACTTTGTATGTTTGACTGAATTGTTTGCTTTATTTGTATAGCTTCTTGTGCCTTTTACTTATACTTTTATAATAGCTAATATTGATAAAACTGAAATTTAACAAAAAGAGACTGGGTTGGGTTTTGTCATTTTAAATTTTAATACAACGAATATGATCTGTAATGTTGTTTACTGCAAAATCTGTTGTTTAGTACAAATGCACATATTGCCTGGACCATATTAAAATGTTTAATATTTTTATATTATATTTAAAACGAAAAGAGGCAGGTTTGTGTTTTATATCTCGTTTTGTTATAAATAGGCAAACGTTATGTGCAGTGAATATAATCAATACGCGTTACCTGAACCACATTTGTGTGGCTATAATGTTTAAGATTTCTTTAAATGAAAACGAAAAGAGTTAGTATGGTGTTTTATAACATATTTCGTTGCCTAAAATATATACAGAGATAACCGGAGTAGCAGAGCGAGCTGAGTGACGCGCGCTGCGTCAGAAGGTGGGCGGGGTTAGGATTTCCCAAGATTTTCCAAGATGGCACCGCCCATACCCCCCATAAATGGCTTCAAACCCGTTCTTCAGAAAGTCTATGGGTGACGTCACAGACACTTTGTCCATATTTTTTACAGTCTATGCTTGTTGCACGTTAATGTTTTTTCCTTTTTTGGAAACCCACAGAGAAAAAAATTTTTGGTAACCGCTTGCACACCTGTTTAGTTTTTCCTTTGATTTGTCTGCTATTTAGTTTTTTTGCTCCTCTGGATTTGTGGATGTATCCTGACTGATTCCGTTTACCCGACCTTTATCGCCCGGCTTTCGACTACGCTCCCCTGTCTGCCATGTATAGAACCCGGTTTTTTTTCATTAAATGTTCTGATCTGCCTTTGCTTTTTATGTTTTATTTTATTATACTTAAATTTGTATATTCGTTTATTTCGTTTTTTTTTTCCACAAATGTATGACTTTTGGAAGTGCAAATTGATTGCCATATGCAGTTTTAATAAAGTTGAATTTATGTAACCTTCTGTCATTTTTACTCTTCTAAGTGTACACTTGCAGGTGTTTTGTTCCTAATTTACTGTTAGGCCCATTAAATAATAATAAGGATAAACAATATTTAAAAAGTATAGGCTATAATTATCTAACATCTGACTAATTAAAAATTAACCTCAAAACATAACATGCTAAATGGGGGATATCTAGCATAAAAAATGTATTGTCAGAATGTCGTCTCTCAGTTGTTGAATTTCGCGCAGACGTTGCCACAACGTAAATGTGTTTGCTCAGCCCGATCTCATGAAAGTGCGAATACCACGAACTGTATTTGTAGTGCTTATGATACGCAGTTTTCGCGTGCATATGATACGCACTTTATGGCGTGTAATAGGCACGCACTCCGCACCCCTAATCCTAACCAAGGGGTTTACAGTGCGTAGCATATGCACAGAAAAACATTTTTGGCGTATAAATGGCACGAGAAATTAAATTTGTGGTATAGATACACACTTTCATGAGATCGTGTTTCATAATCTGCTACTGGGCCGGCCCTCTGTCAAATTTTAAAACCCAGTGTGGCCCTTGAGCCAAAAAGTTTGCCCACCCCTGCCCTATACCGACTAAAGCCCTATTCGCACGGGATTAGTATTACCCCTGGACCTCTGTAATTAAGAAATTACCCCCTGACGTCTGTGTTTTTGGTGGCTCATTCACACGGGCAAATAAATGTTCGTAATTCCCTCGAGTTTACGGACTTTACAGCGTGCGCCCACCCATTCACACTTCACTAGCTGAACGTGCTGAAACGAAGATCGCGCTGCAGTATTGCAATTCAAAAAAATAACTTATTTAAAACCAATTTATTCGAGAAATATGATATATATTATAGAATATGATATTATTGTATAAATATATAATATATCTTCTTTATTCTTTGTCCATATTTACAACAAGCCTGCCTGAAGAAGGTATTATAAATACCGAAAGGTCGCGATAGGCTTGTTTTTCTATTCATTTTATTTGGTTTATTTCATTTTATATCATTTTTACTCTTTCACTTGATTTCTTGAGATACTTACAGGATGGACGTCTTTAGAGGCCGTGTGAGACAAAGAAATGCTCCACGATACAGACTACTAAATTACACTACCACAAAAAGCGTCCAAACTTTCCAAAAGAGCTTCCATGTTGCGCCAAAATACCCAATTTTTACGTTTCCATGACAACGGTCCGAGTTGAGCTTCCGGATCATGTCTTTACTGTAGTTTGTTTTCTCTTTTGCAGCACTTCATAGTTTTTATTGGAGAAAAACTATAATCGAATTGGAGTAGAGCATATCGAGAGATTTTATTGTTAATATAGTTTTAATACAGACGTAAAATGGACTGTTAAACGGCCCATAATGGTTATTACGTTCTTTAGGAAACGATAGGCTCACAGAAAAACAGCCCAAATCACAGACATGGGGATTCGCACGGGACTGGTATTATCAGAGGACCCCTGTGTTGGCCGAAATACGGTAGGTAATTTTCGGAGGAATTTTTACAGACATGGCAGATTCGCACGGGATAAAAATCACAGACGACCTCTGCGATTATTACAAATTACCGGAGGTCCCTAGGTAATACTAATCCCGTGCGAATAGGGCTTTAGAGATGCTTCCAGAGGTCATAGATCCTCTTCTTACTATCATTAATTCATCTTTGTCTCTAGGATACATACCAAAAACCTTTAAGCTGTCGGTTAGGAACCTGGGTGTGCTCTTTGATACCAATCTTTCATTTGAAAGTCACGTGTTTAGTATCTGTAAAACCGCATTTTTCCATCTTAAAAGTATATCTAAATTACGTCATATGCTCTCAATGACAAATGCGGAACAAAGGCTAGATTATTGTAATGCTCTACTGGGTGGTTGCCCTGCACGCTTAATAAACAAACTACAGCTGGTCCAAAATGCAGCAGCTCAAGTTCTTACCAGAACCAGGAAGTATGACCATATTAGCCCAGTTCTGTCAACACTGCATTGGCTCCATCGTATAAATTTTTAAATATTGCTGATTACTTACAATAAAAGGCTTCATCCTGGTCACCAGTTCAGAAATATCAGCAATCGTCACAGTCCTAAAAGTGGACCACATGCTGGAGACTGGTTCAAAGACATCAGCGGTACCCCACGAATGGGACGGGATTTTATCTTTAATCATTTTGATTTTGTTGGTGAAAAATCCCAAGAAGGCGTTGCTGTCAGCTTCACAAAAAACAGGGATAACTGGGGCAGCAGGACAAACAAGTGTATTAATCATGTCAAACAGCACTTTAGGATTTCTTTTATTTAATGTTACTAGTTGATGGATATAGACAGATCTGGCTTTTTCAACCGTCACATTATAGGACAACACAAGATCCCTGAGATAAAGCCTGTGCACCTCAAGGCTAGTGGATTTCCACAGGCGTTCAGTCTTTCGACACAGTCTCTTAAGATTTAAAATCTCTTCATTAATCCAAGGCCACGTTTTTTTCTGAGCAGACAAGTTTGATTTAACAGGGGCCACCTGATCCAGAATTTTTACACAGTGATTGTTAAAACAGTGAACGAAGTCATCCACATCAAGGCAGTCCATAACTAGAGCAGGATCAAACAAATCAGAAAATGTATCTGCAGTATTTGCAGTGATAACACGTCTCTGAGACCTAACTGCTGAAGGCTTTGGGTCAGAACTGAAGTGAAGATCAAACAGAACAATACTATGATCACTCATATACACATCATTTACAGATACGTTTAATATATCTAGGCCAAGTGTAAAAACTAAGTCTAAAATATGGCCTTTTTGGTGAGTAGGCTCAGATACATGCTGCTTAAAATTAAAAGTTTCAGTCAATGTTAAAAATTCCATTGCGGAGCAAGATGAGCTGTCATCAACATGAAGGTTAAAGTCCCCAAGGATTAAGACAGATTCCAACTTTATTATAGAGGACAAAAAGTCACTAAAATCCTTAAGAAAGACAGCAGCAGGGCCAGGAGGGCGGTAAACCAAAATGCAGTAGAAAGAGGATGAGAAACCCAACTTGACCATCTGCAATTCAAAAGAAGAGAATTTTTGGGGCAAGATTTCATTGCATTTATGGATGTCCTTGTGCACAATGGCCAGTCCACCACCGCGACGACATGGGCGGGGCCTCCTAACAGCAGAGCAACCAGCTGGGCAAAGTTCATTTAAGTGAATAAGCTCTTCCTCTCTCTGCCATGTCTCTGTCAAACACATAATATCCAGGCCTTCTCTTGTGAAAAGATCGTTTAATGAATGCGATTTATTCGCAATTGAACGAGCATTCAACAGGCCAACATGCATTTTGGATGACGTCACGGAAAAAATGACCATTAACAATCTAAACAGGAGGAGACGAGCCGCGGCTCTGCCAGTTACAGGCGCCATCATGCCGTAGTCAAGGATTACGACTGAGATGCTTGATAACTAACTTTTAAAAGCTGCTCTGAGCCAAGAATTGTTTTACTCTTAAGTCAATTCTTAGCAGTGTTCTTGTGAGTAATTCTCAGAGGCTTGATAAATGAGACCCCTGATCTCCAGATCAATCCCAGATACTATTGATCTGTTATACACTATTCTCTAATTCAGGTCAATGTACAATGGAGAATCAAGAGAATGTAAGTTGATATTATAAATATTAATTAACTCTCCTGTCACAAAGTTTGTTACCTTGCAGGTACAGCATGTCAGTCTCAGGCTGGTTCTTGATCTTACGGCCATTTTCAAACTTGCTGCCAAAGTTGGATGTTTCCACAAATGCTCCAGTGAGGGAATAACCGGCTTCATGTGGAGTGATCTCAAACCAGGGGTCTGCAGACAGAAACACATCCATATAACAGCTCACACAGACACACACACACACACACACACAGACCTGCATCTTTGCTCTGTTTGCTGTGCTTGTCGATCACTGTGTAGATTGGAAACGGGTCTTTACTCTTCTGGTCCCACTGATCTGAGAGTGTGTGTTCGTCTATCTGAAGAGGAAAAAAATCAGTAGCTGTTATTTATCATGTTGGTGTAGGAGAGACCTGGGACAATTTATTCAGTCACAATCAAGCTCAAGTGAAAAACACCTGCTAGTGTAACCGGTTCTCGCTACCCGTTCTAATTCTATCCAGGGTCTCCGGCCTGGAAAGCTAAAGACCGCAGTCTCTATTGTTACTCTTGAGATCAGGGGAGTGAGGTTTACACACACAGCTCTCACTGGCCTGCAACAGTTACACTAGGAATCGTTTATAAATCTCAGAATTTCAATAGAGTCTCAGAGTTTTGACTTCTATATTTTTTTTCCTACTATGGAAGTCAGTGGGGTCCATCATCAACTGCCTGGTTACCGACATTCTACAAAATATCTTCTTTTGTGTTCAGCAGAAGAAAGAAATTTATACAGGTTTGAAACAACTTGAGGGTGAGTAAATAGGGGCTTTCGCACTGGGTAGATTTAGGAATTGGCCGCCAGGATGATTCCCAGAGAACTAATGGTTCCCATAGGAAAGTTTTCCTGGTTGCATTAGCCTCATCAGTAGGAACTCCGAAGTGACGTAAGATAAGACGTATATTGTTGTTGTGACTTTTATTTTGACGACGCTGAGAACGCCAGAGCTCATAGTGCTCACATTCTCCATGTTCATTAGTTAACGATCTGTCTAAAACTTTATTAAATAGAACTGTTATACCTAGAAAGTAATGAAGAGTTAGCGTATGGCGTGTGTTTGATGTCCAGTGTTGCTGAGCAGAAATACATAATCATGTTTCTCTTATTCTCCTCAGAGTCACGTTGGATTTTCTCCTCAGTGTAAAGATTAAGAGCTTCATTTATCACTGTTTTACATCTTCGTAGAGTTAGTTTATGGAGTAAATATACTGTATATAGTATATAATCTGTGTGTTTACACAGCTTTTTAAAACCGGCGGGTTCTGGTGTTTTGCGTGCGTTCGGCCAATCAGCGAACACTAACGTCACGGATAGTTCCTATAGCGCTGGTTTAGACCGACTCTGAAGGAGGAGTAAATCAGTTCCTCCAAAAGGAGTTCCTAGAACTAAAATCATTCCCAGTTCCTGTGGTGCAAACACGTTGACATCCGGGAGCTTCCGGCAATAGTTCTAGGAACTGTGAAAAGGTTTCTCCGCTGCGAAAGCCCCTAATGATGACAGAATTTAAATTATTAAGTAGACTATTCCTTTAAGATCATACATCATTGAGGGTTGTATTATGAATAGTTACAGACCTCTTTCAGATAATCTGTAACACACATCGCTGCCCAGATGTCAGTCAAGCTGAATAGGTCTTTCTCCTTGTAATATTTCTTCAGTTTGGCAAAAGCATCTCCCCAGCTGACTGCAGGACCGCTGAGTCTCTGGACGATCTTGTCTTTCACAGTCTCTAGTTTGGTGGACCAGTCTGGCTCCTGATATAAGGAGGCCATGCACCTTCAGAGGAACAACATAAGCTCTCATTTATGACATTCAACCTGTGTGTGTGTGTGTGAGAGAGAGAGAGAGAGAGAGAGAGAGAGAGAGAGAGAGAGAGAGCATCGTGAGTGAGTTTGTGGGTGTGTGCGTGAGTGAGTGAGTGTGTGTGTGTGTGTGTGTGTGTGTGTGTGTATATGAGTAAGCGTGCGTGCGTGTGTGTGTGTGTGTGAGTGCGTGCGTGTGTATGTGCGTGGCGTGAGTATGTGTGTGTGCGTGTGTGTGTGTGTGTGTGTGTGTGTGTGTACCAGGTGGATCCAGAGACTCCGCTCAGATAAAGCACACAGTCCAGAAGACCTGTTTTCTGGAGTTGATCCAGGGATCCCAGCAAACCCACCATGGCTCTTTGTCCTCCTCCAGATCCCAGTAATGCAATGTTTGGCACCTCAGTCTGAAACGCAGATTGATTTAGCAAACAATTGATGTTCATCAGCTAAAACACCATTTATAAATATCCAGGCAGATAAACAGAGTATAATATTACCTCACTGCAGGTTATCTTAAGTTTCTTCAGGCTTTGCAGAACATCATTTCTCCTTCTGGCTACAAACTCCTCCTCGTTGTTATTCAGAGAGTGTTCGATTCTCACTTCACTGCAACGACAGACCAGTGATGAATTTATACAGCCATTTCATATATTTTAGAAAAGTTATTGTCAGAATTATCCAGTTTTTAGATGTTAATTGTGATGCAATACGGTACTTATATATATAATGAAGTGCACAGATTTAATCACAGGAGTCTGAGCATTATTACCTTTCCTGGGGTTTAGATCCTCCCATCTAAAAAAGAACAGAGTCAAACATTAAAGGTAAAATCTTTAATTACAAAACTAATAGGGAACATCTTTTAAAAATCTTGACAGTTGTTTGATAAAAATTAGTCATTAGTCATTAGATTATTATGCCACAGGTATTTTTTTTTAAATGCAAGTTGGTAACTTTAAACTAAAAACTAACTTTAAAACATATACTCACTGTTCCTGTATAGTCTTGTAAAATCCTGAGGCTTCAGCAATATCAGCACAGCAGCCGTCGACTCTCAGATCAGACAGAAGAGCCTCTTTTATAGGACTCTGAAGGTCTAGATATCATCGTGGGAGGTGATAAACCTGAACTCCAGGGAACAGTAAAAGTTATTTAATTTCCTTGTGGTGGGTGTGGACCGTATAGGGTTACTGTACTGTGTATACCATGAATGCATAGAATATGTGTTTGAACTATATGAAGCAGATCGTTTTCAAAGCACAAACCCAATGAAATCAGAAACATATAAAATAAAATTAAAACTTAAATACTTAAGCAAAAAGCTATTTTTGGTTGGTTTTGCTGTGTTGTGGAGACATTATCTCTGCATCTAAATAGTGTGAAAAGTGTGTTTTTCTTCAATCGATTTGACACACTTCTCCAAATCGGATCACTGCTCTCAAAACAATCAACACGGTGATCTGAACACTTGTCATTTGTAATTTTCATTCATTTCATACAAATTACAAATCATATGCATAATTTTCTCAAAGCATTGGGGGGGGGGGGGGTTCAATAAATTCTTTTTATTGATTTTATAAAAATCCATCCCATCTGAGGTCTTGGAGTCTTTAGGTGCATCATTACAAATTACTGATTATGCAAGTAATTAAAAGCAAGAGATAAGAAAAAAATAAAACCTGTCAATTAGACAAAGGTTAAAAAAACATGGAAGGTTTTGTGTTATCTTAATTGTTTTGACAGCGGTGTCCTGAGTTTGGAGAAATTTTAAATCGATTGAGAATAACAGTAAGACAAGAGAGTTTATTTTGTTAAAGTCCACATGTTCAAACCTGCCCAAATAGTTGAAGAAACATCTGTAAACGTTCACATAGCCTCAAGAAATATTGCATAATAATGTGATGCCACTCGCTTCTTCATTTACGGTTAGAATTTTTTTTAAATGGGTGTGTTTTTAAAAGAATTACAATCTGGAAATAACAGAATCCAAAATATCTTACCAGTGTTGTTAATAACTATAGTTTTTCTTAAACAAAAAAAGTTTTCCATGTAATTTCCTTGTATGTGGGGGTTGAGGGTGGGGTTTATATATGAAGAGTTCAGATGCAAAAGCCTCTAAGTGCCATCTGAAATTTTCTTCTAAAATGATCATTTTTATCAAGCTCGTATATTTAAGTTTAGTTATTTCACTTAAATGGCAATGAAAATGACCTATTAATTGTCATTTAAGTGAAATTACTGAACTTAAATATACGATCTTGATAAAAATTATCATTCTAGAAGAAAATTTCAGATGGCACTTAGAGGCTTTTGCATCTGAACTCTTCATATAATGTCTAAATGCATAGAGAAAAGCTAATATGTGCTTGAACTATGGAGGGTGTTATGGGGCAGATAGTTTTCAAATCACAAACCCATTCAGAAACAGACCAAATAAAAAATTAAATACCCAAGCAAAAATACATTTTTGCCTGGTTTTTATGTGTTGTGGAGACATTACCCCTGCATCTAAACTATGTGTTTTAGGTGTGTTTTACAATCTTTCTCAATTTGGCACACTTATCCAAACTCATATCACTGCAATCAAAAGAACTAACACAGTGATCTGAACACTTTGTAATTGTCCTGAACAGATTGTAAGTTTTCAATATTTTCATACAAATTACAAATCATATGCATAATTTTCTCAAAGCATTGCATACAAAATTCTCACATGTGTTCACAACAGTTCACACAGCCAAACAAACTCTTTTTATTGATTTTGCAAAAATCCATCCCATCTGAGGTCTTGGAGTGTTTAGTTGTGTTGGACTTAAAGCGGCACTGCCCCTATTCAAGTCCAAACACACCTTTTGATAATTAACTGATTAGCTGAATCAGAGTTTGATTATGGAGACATCTAAAACGTGCAGTCGGGGTCCTCCAGGACCCAATGTTCTTGCATACAAATGAATGATTATGGTTCAACAGTGTATTTGATTTCCTAGCCAATTAAAAGCAACAGATGAGAAAAAAATTCAACCTGTCAGTTAGAAAAGGTTCAGAAAAAACTGGTATTACACTTGACATTTCTGTCCCCCTCACTTCTGAAATGTGACTAAGAAAAAATAGTTTATTTTCTAAAGATTCACAGGTTCAAACCTGCCCAAATAGTTGAAGAAACTATTCTACAGAAGAAACTGTAATTTGATGCCACCCCCTTCAATTTCAGTTTCAGTTAGAATTCTGTATTCAAAACATATTACCAGGGTTGTTATAGTTAACTAAAAAAAAACAAAAAACATTTTCATTACTTGAAATAAATAAATTAAACATTAACTGAAATCAAATAAAATATTAAAACTTAAACTTTCAGCTAGTTGGGGCAATGTTTCCAATTTTCCTCTAGTTTAACTTGATGTACTAAAATAAACTGAAATAAAAATAAAAAAAGACATACTATAACTAATAAAAACGATAAAAACACACAACACAATAACTAAAAACAAAATTAAAATGGTAAATATAAAAAAAAATTCAAAATGTTACTAAAAACTATCTCAAGGATACTAAAATAACAGTGTGTAACACATTTTCTTTCAGCATCTGTAACATTTCTGTATTCATCTGCTGAAAATTAAAGTCCATAAATGTTTGTTTAAAATGTGTTCATTTGGTAACACTCATTAATTAATTTTGGTTAATGCATTAACTAACATTACAGGTTTTTACAATCACTAGGACACATTTCTCACTACTTAGGTCACTCTTCACTCTTCACATAGTTCTTCTAACCAACTTTCAGCTTCACAACAGTTAATTTCACATCCACAATGCGCTAAAACTACCAAAACACTTTATACATGACTCAGTCAAGCCATTCTTCCAGAACACTATGAGGTTTTCAACCAACATACACACTTTGTCAATCATAAAACACAGACCCAATTAAACACTAATATCAGGTAGCATTTTCTTTAGTATGGGATTCCATTTGTGCCAAAAATGAGCCAACTGCTTTGTGCTTTGTACTATACATTTGTCCTTGACAACAGTCATTGCCTAGTTGTTCAGATAAATTAGTATATGTTGATATGTATGTTCTCTGTTTATGTAATCTTGCTCTGTCGTCTTGTTCTGTCGTCTCTTTCTGTCATCTTAACTGTCATCTCTTTCTGTCATCTTAACTGTCATCTCTTTCTGTCATCTTAACTGTCGTCTCTTTCTGTCATCTTAACTGTCGTCTCTTTCTGTCATCTTAACTGTCATCTCTTTCTGTCATCTGGTTCTGTCATCTCTTTCTGTCATCTTAACTGTCGTCTCTTTCTGTCATCTTAACTGTCATCTCTTTCTGTCATCTGGTTCTGTCATCCAGGCAACCTGTAACCCGTGTTTTTCCAACTCGTAACTGGGAGTACATCGATCTAGTACGAGTTCATGGGTGGGAAGTCACGGGTTTGACTGCCGTTCCAGTGCACTTTCACGGGTATAAATTTGGAAAAACACGGGTTACAGGTTGCCTGGAACGATGTACTCCCAGTTATGAGTTGGAAAAACACGGGTTACAGGTTGCCTGGAACGCGGCATTAACTTTCGTCTCTTTCTGTCATCTTAAAGGGATACTTCAGGATTTAGCATTAAGCTTTGTATTAGTAGAAAACCTGTAGTTTTTTCAAATTACCGTGCTTTCCACCCTCATATTCCCCTGAGACAAGAGATTTTTGTATTTTTTGTCTGGAAAAAATCCTCCGATGATGCAAAAATCCTCATTTTGCGTCACCGGAGGATTTTTTGGCCAGAGGCTAAAGAATATAGCCAGTAGTAGGGGCTGTCCCGCATGTTTTCAACCCGCCTATAGGAGGTGGGATCTCACTCACAGAATGTACACATAGTCAGCCGTCTTTTTTTGGAAGCTAAGCTCGCAGGCTCTTGTTCTGTGGAGAAAGCTGAGTAGTTGGAGAAAGTAGAAAGAGAAATGTCCGGCCGTCGAGATCAAATGCAAAATGTCCAGGATTCGGCTTTTGCTTTCCGCGGTCGCCATTCATTGTTTACATGCACACCTTTTGTTTCAATCTAACTGAATTCATTCTGATTGGTGAATCTGAATGTAGTGTTTACATGCTTACACGTTACACGTTCTCCCGCGCCCCTCAGCCTCGTCCTGCTCGCCACAGTAAACATGATGAATGGCGACTGTAGAACGCAAAAGCCGAATCCCGGACATTTTGGGCGATCTCGAAATCCCGGGCAGACTCGTCACGGAGACTCACTAGTAGCCTAGTCTTGTTGTTTAACTGTGCCGTCTTACCGGTAGGCGTGGCTTGGGAGTGGCCTCGTAGAGCAGCGAAGCAAGTGCATTCTGGGAGTTGTTGTCTTTCATCCACATAAGCCAAAAATACATTTTCTGGCTTTTCTCAGAAAGTATGGGGTTCCATTTGTGCCAAAAATGAGCCGAGCTTTGTACTATACATTTGTCCTTGACAGCAGTCATTGCCTAGTTGTTCAGATAAATTAGAACTCAGAACCATTCAATGACTTCACTGTAATTCACTATATTGTTGCCAAATTCAGTTCAAACATCATTGCTGTCCTGATGGTTATACTACAACACTTATTTTGGATTAACTCTTCAAAGTCGACTGACGCTCTAGAGCAGTGGTTCTCAACTCCAGGCCTCGGGAGCCACTGCTCTGCACATTTTGTATGTCTCTCTTATCTGACACACTCAGTTCAGTTCATGGAGTCTCTCTTAACGAGCTGATGATCTGATTCAGGTGTGTTAAATAAGGGAGACATATAAAATGTGCAGAGCAGTGGGTCCCGAGGACTGGAGTTGAGAACCACTGCTCTAGAGCGTCAAAGTGCGCACACCTGACATATCTATTAATAGCTTCGGAATGGATTAAGGTATTAACTTACTTTTTTTTCTATGAAAAAGCTGACATTCGTCTGCGTAATAATGAGTAGACTGTGTTGACTTCCGCGAATGATAAGCCTTCCGTATTTGAGTGCAAATCTATAGCATTTTACCGCAAAACAGAGAACTGGTACTTTACCCTATCAAATGATATATAATGCTGTTGGTGTGTGAACCAATCACAGACCAATATAAAACAAACAAGGACATTATCAGGTGTCCTAGGAACGTAAAAAAGGGAGGGGTTTGGAATAAATCTCGCGCGTCTTCTCAGACACAATCTTTTATATACGGTCTTTGGACACGATAAATTTGGATTACTGTGGAGATAGACGTTTTTGTACTGGTCAGATTTTACAGAAAATCAACATGGCCAAACGAAGATTCAATGATTTTTTTGGAGAGCGATGAGAGTGATAACAGATCTGATCCAGATCGATTTGATTCAGATGAAGAGGATCAAATTCTGGACAGAATCGATCCATTTGAGGAGTAAGCATGAAGGCAATATTGCTGATAATATATTGTCTATTTGTCTACATTAAGCTGAAATGGGGAGGGGGTTTGGTTTAGACATTGTATTTACTCATATTTTCTCATTTACATATTTACTATGATAAAGTAGTATCATTTACATGATACTAACATCATACTTTACATCATTACTATGATGAAAGCTCCAGTAATAATTTTGTAGTTAGAAGTTCTATGACTCTTTACTTGATGTAAAAAAAAAACACATGATGATGATGAATAGCTAATCTTTATTTACCACATTGTAATAAAGGCTGTACAACTTTTGATATGTGGGAATGTAAACTAATTAAAAAATCTGTGTGTTTTAGTCTAAATCAGGAAACCCCAGAGCAGCCGAGTACATCTTCTGCTGAACCCAGGACCCCGACCGCTCGCCCTCTTCTACACAGCACGGCTTCTGCTCCTCCTGCAGCCCACAGCCGCAAAGAATACAACAGAAGAAGAAGCGTCAGCGGTTGCTGGTGCTCCGCCGAGCAAGAAGAAATCTGTCCCACAGAAAGACACTTCAGAACATTTGTTATCGAAGTTCAAGTTCATTTTATTTCTATAGCACATTCACAACAGCCACTTGGCTGACCAGAGTGCTTTACAGAACAACCAGATAAATATTATGAAAATAATACCTGCATAACAACACATAAAACACAACTAAAAGCAGCAAAGCTAAGAGCAACCTTAAACTCAAATAATGAATGAAAAATAAACAGAAGTGGCAAAACAGTATCAGACTCAAATATGAAATAGTAAAACCTACCTAACAATATATATATATAAATGAATAAATAAATAAAAAATGAACTATAAGCCATGGAAAACAAGTGCGTTTTTAGTAGAGACTTTGTCTCAATCACAGACTCTGTAACCTCCCTCTCCAGCTATCAGAGAGCACCTTCGCCTGAATATTGACTTTTTCACTACATTTCCCATCATGCATCTCCCTGGACTGATTACACCATACACCTGCACTGCACTGATTACACACACTTGCACCTCATGTTCAAACACTCATTTAAGCCACAGTCACACAACACTCTGAGCGAAGTCTTGTTTTGCTATTGTGAACATTCCTGCGTTTATTCCTGTGACTGCCTGATCGTTTTGTGACCCTACCTATTTCTGGATATTTCCCTGTCTGCTGCCTGCCTACATTACCTCTGCTTTGATCTCTTACTCTGACTGTTTGCTGCCTGCCCTGATCTTCTGCCTAGTATTGTACTACTGACCATTGCCAGAACAAACCATAACCTTCATAGGAAAAACACTAAATTTAATCACAATATCTGCCACATTGTCTTACGCGAGGACAGACAATATTTGGTCACGGTCAAAACTTCCATATGGTGTCCTTCTGCAACTAATGTGGACGTTAGCTGCCCCCACATCCGTGATTCCCTTGGGCTTGCTTCACCTCAGGCCTCTTCAGAGGTGGAGCAACAGCTTTGGGCTAGATTTAGCGAGACATCGCCTGCCTGTGTCCGTGCACTGAAACCCTGTAAAAGGGTAACATATCTGAGAGCCTTAGTGCTACTAAGGGTGGTTTTCTCCCATTGGGAAGTGATCACGACCGATGCTTCACTTACAGGATGGGGGGCAACTTGGAACCAAAGGGGAATTGGTGGTCACTGGTCACCCAGGGAGACCTTAGAACATATCAATGTCCTGGAGTTGAAGGCAGTGTACTTACTGTAGCTCTACAACACTTCTTACCAAACCTGATGGGTCATCATGTGCTTGTCCGGTCCGACAACACGTCGACGGTCTTTCATTTGAATCATCAGGGCAGCACCAGGTCTCTTGCAGCTTTACAGCTAACTCGCAAGATCCTCACATGGTCTCAGGGCTGGTTGGAATCATTAAGGGCAGCCTGAACCCCTGCAGGAAATCCACCCTTACACCAGGGATCTGCTGCTCCTGGGGGAATGGAGACTTCACCTGGATGTAGTACAGTTGATTTGGCAACGGTTTGGCAAGGCAGAAGTCGATCTGTTTGCATCGGAAAATGACCACTCATTGCCGCTGGTGGTTCGCAAGAGCCGAGAGTCCAGCTCATTGGGACTGGATGCATTAGCCTATGAGTGGCCGAGTTGCCTGTTGTATGCATTCCCTTCATTTCCACTTCTGTGGGAAACAATTTTCCTATACAAGCACAGGGTGCTTTTAGTGGCCCTGCGATGGCCAGCCAGGCTATGGTTTCATCTCCTTCTGAGTCTGTTACAAGGCAAACCATGGCAGCTTCCCATCAGACGGGACCTTCTCTCTCTCAGATGGCACCCAGATCCAACTCGTCTTCAGCTCTGGGTTTGGCACTTTGGTCCAGATCATAGTTAATGGATTGTGAACCAGCAGTAGTGAACACTACCAGCAATGCTAGGGCTCCTTCAACATGACAACCAGTGGTGTAGCGGACGGGCCCGCAGGGCACGCACTGCGGGGGGGCCCCGCGTTGTGGGGGGCCCCCAAAAAATTTACTCGAATAAATAAAGCGTTTTTATAACGTGAACGTATAGGACTTTTATTTTGGTAGTATCTGAACTCGTACATGCAACTGATGATGAGTTGCGTGCTTGTGCCGAAACATTTGCAGTGACTTACAACGATGATATTTCCTCCGAATTTCCATCACTGTTGCTTTCGTTTCGAAGTGCCCTACGTTCTGAGATAAAAAAACTTGAAATGGGCTCAATTAAAGATCTGGCAGAGCTGCTGATTCTGAAGCATACATCTATTCTACCAAGTGTCACGGATGTGGCTACAGCTCTGAAGCTTTTTTTAACCGTCCCCGTCACAGTGGCAAGTGGCGAGAGATCTTTTTCTAAACTAAAACTAATAAAAACCTGCATGAGAAGCACAATGAGCCAGGACAGACTTTCTGAACTTGCGATACTCAGCATTGAAAGCCAGCACGCGCGTCAGATGGACATAACAGACATTGTCAAGGACTTTGCGCAGAAAAATGCTAGGAGAAAGGGGCCCTTTATTGAATGTTAAACATCATGAATCTTTGTTGTATACTGCAGATAGAAAAAATATTTTGACGTCATGTGCTCCCTTGCATTTTAACAAGTTAATGTAATTGCTGTTTTATTGTTGGTGTTTCTTTTATTCTTTTTTTTTTTTGTGTGAAAAATTCTTAATAAATAAATACGAAATAATTACATACTATTAAATTCCACAGTACTAATTCACGATTTTGAATGAAAAGGTGAATCCCCCATCTAATTATGCGGTGAGGGGCCCCCCCTCCACTCTTGCGCTACGCCACTGATGACAACTTTATGCTGCTCTTTGGAGGATATTTTCTTAATATCAAGGAATTGACCCAGTTCACTGTACTGTGCCGAGAGTGGGGGTGGGGGGAGGGGGATCATCTTCTGTGTCCTGTACAAGCTTTAAAGTACTATGTTAAGTCTACTGCTTCTTTCAGACGGACGGATCAGTTGTTTGTCTGTTATGGTGAGGTACGCAAAGGTGCACCTTTGTCCAAACAGAGACTATCACGCTGGATTGTCAAGAAGAGAAAGTTGGTGAATAATAAATCTCATTGACCCTTACCAGTGGGTGTTCCTTGTCACTCCACTATGGCCGTGCCTTCGTCTTGGGACGCTTTACAGGGAGTTTCCTTGGCAGATGTCTGCAAAGCTGCTACCTGGTCTTCTCCATGTACCTTCGCACGGTTCTACAAGGTCAATGTGACTGTTTCCCATTATAGCCCCTTTCACACAGAGATTCTGGAAAATACACGGATTTTCCGGATAAAGTGACCCGGGATTTAACCCGAGTTCGTTTGATTTTGGTTCATTCACACTGCCAGTGATTTTCCGGAATCAGAGAGTGCGTTCACACACAAGCCGTAAAAATCCCGTAAAGACATGTGACATGTAATGTCTCAGCAGCGTCTTAAGTTCTCGCTTGTGCCACGCTTGTGCATTTTTTTCTCTGATTCGATCATAAACTTGTGCATTACGTACCGGCTTCAGCGTCATCACTACGACACGGCATTATTACGGCTTTTGTTCACACAGCGCACGTTCCGGGACTGAACACGGCAATGTTACTAAGTCCCCAACCCGGCATCAGTGCCGACATCAATCCCGGGTCGTGTTTGCGTTCACACAGAAGGCATTCTGGCAATTTGCCGGGATCATCGTGCTGTGTGAAAGGGGCTTATGTGAGTTCTGCAGTCCTTCTGGAGCAACCCTGATGTTTGCAGGTGGGTGGCATTCCTCATGACTGTGTTGATATGCGTCATCCACTAGTGCGTTGTACTGCCTCTGGTGGTCAGGAGGAATTCACAGAACCACAGTTAAATACGTAACTAGCATTTCCCTGCCTACGACCCGAGACGCTGGGTAAGACTCCAGCCTCCCCACGACCCTACAGGACAAGTACTTTGGAAAATGTATGTAATGGATGGATGGATGGATATACATTTCTGTGAGGGTTCTAGTCCTCCCTGTCTCTGCCACTCTTCTTTCTCCACCAATGTGTCATTCTTGATCCATGTTTCCAAACGAAATCATTCTGAACCAATATTATTTAATTTCATTGTAAATATTCTGCTAAAGTTTCAATATAATTTCTGCAGAAATGCACAGTTTATCATCATTCTGATTTGAATGTGTTTTCATCAGTTTTGAAAGCTGTGTTTTGGCATTAGAAAAATGTGCTGCAAATATTGTAACAAAGGTCCTCTCGAGGCGAGCTTTAAGAAGCCATGTGCAGTTTTATTTAGCTCAAACGTGAAAAAAATACAAAATTAACAAATACCTGACTTGAAACTTGATATGAAACAATCATGAACTAACAAAACTCAACAACAGCGGTTTACAGGAAACAATACAACACAAGAGACTGTGGAAACATGAGGTCAATATATACAGAGGCTGAATCTGAAATCGCCCCCTAAACCCTCATTCACTCTTCCCTACGTTAGTCCACTAATACTGTTCACTTGAAGGAGTGAATGAAAACGAGTGAGCGAATTCGGACAGCCGTTGAGCGTAGCCTACATCGGTTGTAGCCTACACTCATTATTGCGGTGCATTGTGGGATTGAATGAGTACACTCAATATAACGTCCACTATGGTTTCGGACACCACTACAAATGGCTGTCCACTGCAAATGACTGTCCCTTCAAATAGCGCCCTATTTGAGGGTATAGGGGATGATTTTGTACACATTGTAGTACACATTGTAGTTTGTTAAGATTTTCAGACTTGACAAGACACACCTGTGAATATGATTAAACAATGAACCAATGACAACACATGACAAGGGGGGCACATGGCAGGATTACACAGGGCATGTGATTACATGACAAGACAGAAACATGACTGTGACTAAACTGCTAAATAAGACGTGAAAAAAAAAAAAAACTAGACATGACAAATTATATAGTGTTTTGCAGACGGTAAAGTATGAATGACAAAAGTGTTCTTATATTTTGGGAAATGTGGTCATTGAATGCATTTTGTGTGAAAGCAATGAAAAATGATTCACAGATTGGTCCTGTTTCGCTGAATGTGTGAAGAGTTTTGGAAATGGGAATACAGATTATGTTAGCAAATATGTTAGCAATTGAAAAAAACTGTAAATACTGCCATTCCAAGCAGAGAAGGTTGGACTCTGTCGCCGTCTTGTGGACATCAAATGCTATGTCCATTATCATTTCATCTTCACATTTTGTCCTTCATATAGGCCAACATTTTATAAAATATATAATCACAGCATCATTTATCTACTGCACATGTTGTCATGCTGTGCTGAGACGTCAAATTCAAGTTGTGGTTCCCTCTCTGATTCAGATCCAGATTCATAGCTTAAAAATGTTTTTTTATTATGCAATTTTCAAATGTTCAAATGTTCAAATTATTTGTCAATTTATTTCTAAAATATTTTTCCAATTACTTTTATTTATTCTAGATTTATTTGGCCTTTTTATTTTCTAAATCAATTAAATTTATTATTATTACAGTTTTTCTCAATTATTTACACACAAATACTGGTACTTGAGTCAATTCTCTGCTTTTGGCACAATTTTCATGCAGAAAATCTCTTGTTTTCACAAGGAACACACTGCCATTCAAATATGCACACTGACTCATCACATGGGCAAACACCCGTCACACAGTTTTACAATTAGCAATCAGAGTTTTAGCATAAAAGGGCAACAGGTCAGCTCTTCAATGGAGCAATGGATACCAACATTGGATTTTTTTTTTTTTTTTTTTACTGTAAAGGTGATGATACACAGGGCAACTTTTCCAAGAATTGCACACACAAAATGCAAAATGCCTCACATCTCTTGCAAAATGAAGCACTGCATTCAAAATATCACAAACACATCTCAAAAGCAAACATTTGTCTTACGTTGCAAACACCTTTGCCATAATATTATATTTTGGATATATCATATACACACAGTTATTCAAAACCAAAAGCTCTTCTTTCATGAGCTCCTATGTACATTTGTGGTTGTGAATACAGTATGACAGTCCGAAAAACCTATAACTCGACCTTTGGCCTGTTTATAGGCCTATTCTAAAGCCATGATTGGTTGGTGTTAAGTAAAGCAATGAGTGTTTGCACGTGAGGAGGTAGTGTGGCATTTTGATAGGTTGTGTTTGAAAAAGGAAATCAAGATACTTCCTGTTAGATTTTTGTGTGTTACATAGAGAATTGCGCGTTGTGATTTGCAAAAAGTGTTTTATGAAATTGAAAACTGAGTCGAAGGCCGAGAATTAGTGTATGGTTTTGCAGATTTGGTGTGTGGTTCTGGTGTTTGAGTGTTAGGTTTCAGAAATTGTGTGACAAGTCAGGATATTGTGTGTAAGCGGTTGAAACAAACTGTATTTCTAATTCCTGCACCAGTGGTGAATTCCAGTCTTTTTGTTTGAATGTCTGACTGGGACATGACATCATTGATTCAGCATTGATTCAGGGTGAGTTTGGGGCGGGGCTACCGGTTTATTCAACCACGCCTAGTTTCAGAATGATGCACACCTCTGATATTTATTATTCATTATTTGTGCATTTTTATGGCCAGACGAATCTGCTCCAGCAGATTGTCTTTGTTGTTTGTGATGTTTTTTCCAGCGACCTCCATAAGATCAGTGATCATCTCAGCGCTGTAAGAACCTTGATAGGTCTTATATTTTTTCCTCCAGGCCTCAATTTTATCTGAAGAAACATTAACACACTTAAATCAGAACACAGTTGATATTTTAGTTTTATTTAGGACATTGTAAGATCATAACTTGCCTCCACAGTTGACCTCATTAAAGAGAGGGATGTGTATCACGGTTGGAGTGTTTTGGCCTTTGAACACATAGAAGTCCTTCGGTTTCTCGGAGTGTCCATTGGGAATGCTGACCTCGGGGAAAGGGATCTTTAGTTTCTTGGACGTCTCAGCAGCTTTCGTCACTGTCTGTGGTTGAAAAGCATCACATTATTGTTTGATTAAAATGGTTGGACAGACTGTTATAAATAAATATGGTTAGATGAAAACCCATGCACTTATTTTTAAATTTTAGGACACATTTTAGGTTAGTGTGACCATGGTCACTATGAATGTCATGAGGGGGGAAAGCAGCATTATGCCCCTTTTTACAAGATGTAATACAAGTCTCAGGTGTCCCCAGACTGAAGTTTCAGCTCAAAATACCCCACAAATCATTTATTTTACCATGTTGTAAATGCTGATTTTTGAGTGGAAGGAAAACATGCTGTTTTTATAATAATAATAACTTTATTTTTATATAGCGCCTTTAAAGCAGCTTCTCAAGGCGCTTTACATAATAGAACAAACAAATTAAAATACAACACACACAAGAGAAAACAATAACAATAAAAGATAAAATAGAATAAAAAAAGGTCAAGTAAAAGCTAACCTAAAAAAATGTGTTTTTAAATTAGATTTAAAATTACTTAGAGTCTGTGCATCTCTGATATTTGGAGGGAGTGCATTCCAAAGCCTAGGAGCATAGGATGAGAAAGCCCTGTCCCCTACAGTACGCAACCGAGTCTGTGGGACTTCCAATAGACCAGCTTGTGAAGAGCGTAAAATGATGCTTGGGTGTGTATAAAGTTAAAAGTGCAGACAGATACTGAGGGGCCAGGCCATGCAGTGCCTTATATGTGAGCATAAGGATTTTAAAATCAACTCGGAACCTGGCCGGGAGCCAGTGCAGAGACTTTGAAATCAGTGTAATATGCTCATTTCTCCTGATTCCAGTCAAGATCCTAGCAGCAGAATTTTGTACACATTGTAGTTTGTTAAGTGTGGTTTTAGGAACCCCAGCAAGAAGTGCATTGCAATAGTCAATGCGGGAAAAAACAAAGGTATTAATAAGCCTTTCAGTCACCGAGAGGGATAACATAGAGCGGAGTCTAGCAATATTTCTCAGATGAAAAAAGGGGTTCTTAACAGTGTACCTTTTTGTACATGTACCTTTAAATGCAAATGCGCTGCCGGTCTCAAAACATCTTTTTGGTTTTGATTATATCTCTATCACGGTCACGCTCACGTGACATTGCAGTTCTCGTGAGTATTAAACTAAATTCTCTTTCATGTCTCATTGCGCTTAAACTGTCAAATACACACAAGGTTATGTCAAAAACACACAGAGTTCACAAACACAGCTGGTTATATCAGTGAACGTAAACAGCAGGGAAAGAAACCGCATGGGTATATTAGATCGTGAAAGCAGTGTAATATACATTAACTACTGCAATATATGCTGTTAATATGAATCAAACAACTAAAGAAAAACAGAAAATCCCTCACTGCTCTCGACTGAATAATTTTAGCAGCTTTAATAAGAATATGTTTCTTTCTTGAATACTGCTGTTAAATGCTCTGGTGAGGAGATAAACATACAGATAAACTGTGTACAGCTCACTGAGGGGCGGGGTCTATGCTAATAGGGCGGAGTCAGTCAGCTGCCGTGGGCGGGGCCTATGGCTCACTGAGGGTGGAGTCTATGCTAATAGGGCGGAGTCCGTCACCCGTCATGGGCGTGTATATGTGACGTCACATTGCATAGAAACTGCAAGCCTCTTATTCTGAGAGGATTTTTCTTTTAAATGAACCATGATTGAATTCTCTGTGTGTATAATACCTTGAAAGGTTCAGTTTCACTGAAATCCAGTGAAATGATGAGGTCAATGTCTCTCTCTTCTCTCAGCACTGAGAAGTAGGATGAGTTGATAAACAGTCCAGCGTCTATATAGTCTCTCGTCTCACTTTTCAGAAGAGTGGAGGGCACTGCTTTATCTGAGAGATGACAGCATTATTATATTATTCACAATGAATTTCCAGTTAACATCTGTCTATGGGTTTCTGTTCTCACCTTTCATGTTGTGAAGAAAGTCATATTTCCTGCCCCAGATCCACTGTTTCATGCATCCAAAAATACTTGCCCAAATATCTGTAAAACAAATACAATGGTTCTTATATTCAGTAAATATTCTGATGTTGTTTTAAATTCTGTGTATGTTTTTAGTTGACTATTATGGTTCTTTAAAGAAAGTTTTTGATGCTTCATTATAGTTTTTTTCAGCTTTAAAGTACATCATTGGAAGTCTAAAGATCCCTTTCGAGAACGGTCACTTCTTATCGCATAGCTATATGCAGTGGGGGAAACTCCTTTCCTCAGATTATTGAAGCTTTTATGTAAAACGCATTGCAGCTGCACAGCGAGCACAGAGAGTGACTGGCTCACTCACGCGGCAAGCTCTCTCGAAAGATGGCGACGCTGCCCCTCCCGCTCTTCCGTTTCCCGCGCTGCTTCTTCCGCGTCTCAGCCAGCGGCAGCCCGAGAGTATGGAGGTAAGCGAGCCCACACCGGCCACGACCCCGCATGCCTTGCTTTCTTCTGCTCGAACACCATCACCGGTCCTGTTCTCGCAGGTGAACCAGCGCCCACCCCCCCCCCCCCCCACCCACGTGGTGGGCCTGGTTTCATTTGGTGCGTCGGACAACGAACACGATGACAGCCTCTCCATCGCGGCTTCTGAGGAGGAGTGGTCAGGCTCTGTCGACCCCACCTTCGTCTCTCAGTCGGGGACCAGCGTCTCAGCCACCAGGACTAACTCTGATGCAGAGATGCTGAGGATCCTCACCGCGGCTGTCGCAGACCTCGAACCACCTTGAAGTCGGCTAGACGGCTGGTTTTTGCCAGGGCGCCAGCAGGCCCCTCGTCACAGACCTGCGCCGTTCTTCCCTGAAGTTCACCAGGAACTCACCAAGATGTGGCGCGCTCCCTACTCCGCACGTACAAGCTCTTCCATGTCCGCAACGCTCTCCTCTGTGGAAAAGGGCTATGAGTTGCTGCCGCCCCTCGAAGAGGCCGTGGCTGCTCACCTCTGCCTGAACACTGATGCTAGCTGGAGAGCTAGAGCAACTCACCCGAGCAAGCCGTGCCGGAACACATCAGCTCTCGCTGGACGCGCTTTCGCTGCCTCTGGCCAAGCTGCTTCGGCCCTGCACACGATGGCCGTGCTGCAGGTTTACCAGGCCAAACTCCTCCAGGTGATGGACGAGGCTGTCCCGGATCCTGAGGCCTTCTGCGATCTCAGGAGCGCCACGGACTTAGCTTTCCGTGCTACCAAAGCTACAGCGCAGGCTATTGGGAGAAGCATGGCTAGCCTGGTCATGCTCAAGCACCATCTTTGGCTCAACCTCACCAAGATTAAAGAGGCTAACAGGACTGTTTTCCTCGACGCACCCATCTCCAGCTCCGGTCTCTTCGGCCCGGCGGTGAAGGGTTTTTCGGAGAGGTTCACCGAAGCGCAGAAGTCGTCCCAGGCTATGAGACACTTTTTGCCGAAGCACTCGAGCTCCGCGTCGAGTAGGCCCAAAAGCCGCGCCTTCTCCTCAGCCGAAGAAGCCAGTGAAGCAGGTCCCTCAGCCCCGCCCTGTGGCTGATACCCACCGCCACTCCCAGCCAGCTAAGCGATACCCACCGCCTCGGCGCCAGGGCCCCTGACCCAGCATTGTGTTGGACCCTAGGCCTCCGAAGACCTCCTAGCAACAAGGGTGAAAAGAGAGGGCTCCCTACACACAAACGGACCCCAATAAAGCACATAAAGAGCATGTTTCAAGCACACGGGTTCCCGGTCCCCCTTCACTAGGTGGCCCCCTCCCAGTTGTCACTATGACTTTGCCCGAGGCTAAAGCCTTTTCAGTGAAGCCAACACTCAGTATGTGCACAAATCACAAAATAAAGGTATCTGGTCCCCCTGTGTTAGGCGGCCCATCCATGAACATGTGTCAAACCCTAGCCACAAAGGCTCTGGCCTGGCAAGCCATTCCCGGTGTGTCGAGTTGGGTTATAAACACAATAAAGAGAGGCTATTCGCTCCAAATTCGCTCGCAGACCCCCAAAGTTTCAGCCGATTCTCAAGACTTCAGTGAGAAGCAACGTGTCTCATGTGCTTCGCTCCGAAATACAAAATTTATTAGCAAAAGGGGCAATAGAATTAGTCCCCCCCGTGCTAAAACACTCTGGGTTTTACAGTCGCTATTTTCTGGTACCGAAAAAAGACGGCGGCATCAGACCCATATTAGACCTAAGGCATCTGAACAAAGCTCTCATGAGACGGCCATTTAGAATGCTAACTATCAGACATAGTTCGCCCGAGGGACTGGTTATTTACTGTGGATCTGAAAGATGCATACTTTCACATCCAGATAGCTGGCTCAAATGCCGCGTGCCAGCCCATGTATGGCGGTCAGGGAGCCTGTGCATTACGGTGAATCGCGGCTGTCTACGGACCCTGATTCCCTGGCAGGCTCAGGACTGGTACCACGAGGGCGTGGCCATGGGGGTAGCCTCCAGGAGGAAAGTGGTTTTCACAGATGCCTCCAACCTAGGTTGGGGAGCGTTGCACAAGGGCAAGCCTGTCTCTGGCCTCTGGTCGAGCATGGAGAAGAGTTTACATATCAACTGTCTGGAAATGAAAGCAGTTTGTTTGGCCCTGAAAGCAATTCTGTCAAACCTCAAAGGACACCACGTCTTAGTCCGCACGGACAACATGTCGGTGGTGTCATATATAAATCGCCAGGGTGGTCTCAGGTCGGGAAACTTGTACTCCATGGTGAGAGACCTCCTTCACTGGGCTCAGGCCAACCTGAGCTCTCTGAGAGCAGCACATATCCCGGGCATTCAGAATCTGGGTGAGGCACTTTCTCGAGACAACACTCCTCTAGGCGAGTGGTCTCTAAGCCCTCAGACGGTTCGTCTGATATGGAGTGTTTTCAGCGAGGCCGAAGTCGACCTTTTTGCCTCGAGAGACAACACTCACTGCGCAGTGTTCTTTTCGAAGAACAGGGCCCATTCCTGGCCCAGTCGCCCCCTGTATGCGTTTCCCCCCATTTCCATGATCCGCCAGGTCATCAAACGTGTCAGGGAGAGCAGATGCCCAGTCCTCCTAGTGGCCCCTCTCTGGAAAACCAGGCCGTGGTTCCCAGAACTGGTTCAGATGGTGGACAAAGTCCCATGGCCTGTCCCACTGAGGAAAGATCTCCTCACACAGGCGAACGGGACGATCTGGCACCCTCGTCCCGACTTATGGGCTCTACATGTGTGGCCCCTCAACGGGTACCCAGGGACCTCCCTGAGAAGGTCCTTTTCACAATTTCTGAGGCCCCGTCCACCAGGCGTCTCTATGTTCTGAAGTGGTCAGTGTTCTCCGGCTGGTGCTCAGATAGACACTTTGAACCCCAGTCATGCGAGGTATCAGTGATACTCTCCTTCCTACAGGAGCTGTTGGACGCGGGCCATTCCCCATCCACGCTCAAAGTGTACGTGTCAGCCATAGCAGCTTATCATGCTCCGGTGGCTGGCCAATCACTAGGAAGGAACGACTGGGTCGTACGTTCCTAAAGGGAGCCAGGAGGATGAATCCCTCCAGACCTCCTTCTATACCGTCTTGGGACCTCTCCACAGTCCTTGGGGTCCTGAGGGGTCCGCCATTTGAGCCGCTTCAGTCGGTTGATCTCAAACCACTTTCGCTAAAGACTGCTCTCCTGATGGCATTGGCATCTATCAAGCGAATGGGAGATCTGCAGGCGCTCTCTGTGAGGCCCTCCTGTTTGGAGTTCGGAATAGGTGACTCCAAAGTCACTCTTAACCCCAAACATGGCTATGTACCTAAGGTGCTCTCAACACCATTTAGAGCACAAGTTATTACACTATTGGCTCTTCCCTCTTCCGATGGGGATGGGGAGGCTAATTTACTTTGCCCTATTAGAGCTCTAAAGGTCTATTTGGAGCGCTCCGTGTCCTATAGGCAGTCAGAACAGCTCTTTGTCTGCTTCGGTGGCCGATCCACAGGATCTCCAGTCACGAAGCAGAGGCTGTCCAGATGGATAGTGGATGCCATCTCTCTGGCAAACGCGGCTGTGGGTCAGGCTTGTCCCATAGGTACCAGGGCCCATTCGACTAGAGGCATGGCCTCGTCATGGGCGTAGTCCTCTGGTTTTCCTATTCAGGACATTTGTGCGGCGGCCGGTTGGTCCTCGCCGTTCACATTTGTGAGATTCTGTAACATGGAGGTACCTTCCCTTCAGGCTAAGGTCCTTTCTGTATAATTTGACTCGACGAGATCCGGTCTCATCTATGTGGCAGGTCACTGTTCATAAGCACACTATCCCTTACTATGAACCGAGTACCAACGTACTCGGTTACTAAAGTAACCTCGGTTCCCTGAGAGTAGGGAACGAGTATTGCGTAGCCTGCCGCACTATAGTAACATGGCAAGTTTGTCGCTTCAGTCAATTTAAACCTGCTATAATGGCGAATTCGGGCTCATTTTATAGGCTCTGCCACGCCCTTTTTGACGGTCTCTTTGGCGCCAACACACGTCAGAGACCGCCAAAAAGGGGCACCTTCGCCATTGGATGTGCAGTCACTCTCTGTGCTCGCTGTGCAGCTGCAATGCGTTTTACATAAAAGCTTCAATAATCTGAGGAAAGGAGTTTTCCCCACTGCGTATAGCTACGCAATACTCGTTCCCTACTCTCAGGGAACCTAGGTTAGGTTAGTAACCGAGTACGGTTCTTCTGTGGCATCAGTCTGTTAAAATCGGTTTTGTTGAAGCTAATTGGAAGCTTTATGGAATCAACACATTTCAGTTTATGCATTAATCTGGCTAGAAAATAAAAAATAAGTTCATTATACAAATCAACACATTGTAAAGAAAGTTCAACCTACCAAAAGGCCAGAAATGACTCAAACCATTAAACAAATCCACAGTGTATTGCTTCATATATTGTTTTGCAGCTTCTTTATCAGTGAGATTCAGTTTTTTCTTTTGAAAACTCAGCAGATGTTTGCCTCCAGTGAGCTCTGTGAAAAGAGGAGAACATGATTGAGTTATTTTAATCTGATGCAGGTTTGTGTATCTTGTGATAGAATTTTTTGTTGGACAAATTTATGTTTTTGCATATTACTGTTTCATCAATTAGCTTGTAGTTTGTTCTACTGTTTAAATGTTGCTCAAAAGCCATTAAAGATACATTTTCTAGCACACTTTTGCAAAATCTTACCGTTCAGCTTAGTTCTGATCGATTTATCATGAGCAGACGGATCTTTGCCATTCAAAATCGAGAGATTCATGTCCACGAGATCCATGAGCACCTGCTGACATTTGTCTATGGGAGGGGAGTTTGAATCTTCTGAAGAAAACACACATTGAACAAACATGAACACAGTGCACTGTGTTAATGTTTGTTCAATGTGTGTTTTCTTCAAATGTCTTGAATGCAAGTATTTCCATCCCTAAATCTATGACATTCAGTTATCAGGTGATAATTATCATCATGGCTCAATTTTATTTTTCATCATTTAATGCACAATGAATTGCCTTGAAACACTTGCGTGAAACCAGACTTCATTCGCCCCAATGGAAAGCATATTTACACTGTCTGAATCGCTCCCTCTCCCCTATATTCATCATAGAAGATAGTAAATGTGTGAACAAGTGACCGATTTCAGCCGCAGTTTCAGAGTCTGTTTATAATGTAGGAGGCGGAGCTTCAGATTCTAGAGAGCATTTGATTGGACAGAAAATCTGATGAAAAGCTGAAGTGCGGAGTGATGTCATTAAAACGCTTTACCTTTCCCCAGTTCCTCGACCATCTCCATTTCGATTAGTGGTAAATGTTTTAAGAACTCTGTGGGGAAAAATCAAATGGAATTAAAGTTTAATTGATGACTGTCAGCTTTTTAAACAGAACTGAATCTTCAGAACAAATGAAGTTGCACCTTTTATTTTTTCCAAGAGTAATTTCTTTTCCTCGTCTTCATTAGCTAAAGTGCTGCCGCACAGAGCTGCAGAAAACACATTTAAGTGTAAGTGTTTACAATAAACAAAAATGTATAAATAAATAAAAAATGTAATTAAAAATGTATAATACAACCACCAGCTGGAGTGCCTATGATCTCCACTAGAGGACTCCCTGCTTTCCCGTCATGATCTTCAATTTCCATAACCCATTGCTGGGACTCATTATTGTTTGATCATCACTTCCACCTGTGTCTCATTATCTGGTTAAACTCTGCCTATAGGCCCTGTATGTTTACGCACTCATTGCGAAGTCTTGTATGTTACACTGTATTTGTGTTATTTCTGGTCTTTCGTCTCATGGTTTTGATCTTCTGCTTGTCTGGATTTTCCTGTGTCTTGGACTTGGATTGTTGTGGTTTTGACCCTCGCCTGTTATTTGGTTTACGATTGTGGATTTCCCTCAATAAAGCTGCGTTTGGATCTTCACCCAACTCTCGGAGCAGTACGTAACACTGATGAATAAAATTGTCATCTAAGTTCTTATTGTCAAAGCGGTGATAAACTGAGAAATTTTGAGGTCATCATACTATAAGAATGTCATGTAAATTTCAGAACTGAAAACGTCCTTGTTAGTCCAATAAAAGCTTTTATTGACACCAGGCACAGCGAACGACAGGTTTTTCTAAGTGGGGATCTATGACGTCAAAGGGTATCAAACACCGCCTCCGCAGAAGAAGATCGACACCTACTTCAACACCGCCTGTTTAGCCCCGCCCACCGATTCGCACATTACATGAAACTCATTATAATATGCAAAACTGTTATCCAATCATAGCAGTGGGCGTTTACTTCCAAGTCTTCAATGCGGCACGCCCATTAAAACCAAGTGTTTCAGGAGCTAGGCTCAAAACCAGGGTAGAAAATAGCCTATTACTTATTCATTTTGATGTTTTTGAACGTAAAAACCAAGCGAACGTCATAAGTTGACCTCAGACGCCAATATAAAAAAATTAAAAAGGCCAGTTCATGACCCCTTTAAGCAAAAATTATCTTTCCTTTAAATCACTGTGTAATGAAAAGGTTTATTTTGAAAAACAGTGTTGAAATTGCTTTTTAAATGATTTTTCAACATTTCTAATTGTAATACAGTATATATATATATATATATATATATATATATATATATTGATGGACTGATCTCCAGATCAATCCCAGATACTATTGATCTATTTTACACTATTGTATGTATGTTGATATTGTAAATATGAATAAACTCTCCTTTAAAACAGAGTTTGTTACCTTGCAGGTACAGCATGTCAATCTCAGGCTGGTTCTTGATCTTACGGCCATTTTCAAACTTGCTGCCAAAGTTGGATGTTTCCACAAACGCTCCAGTGAGGGAATAACCGGCTTCATATGGAGTGAACTCAAACCAGGGGTCTGAAGACAGAAACACGTCCATATAACAGCTGAAACAAACACATTAACTCTGTCTGTCTTTCTCACACACACACACACACACACACACACACACACACACACAGACCTGCATCTTTGCTCTGTTTGCATTGCTTGTCGATCGCTGTGTAGATTGGAAACGGGTCTTTACTCTTCTGATCCCACTGATCTGAGAGTGTGTGTTCATCTATCTGAAGAGGAAAATATTTCTGCAGCTGTTATTTATGTTGAAGAGACCTGGGACAATTTTTTCAGTCACAAACAAGCTCAAGTGAAAAGTAAAAAATAAACCTGCTAGGAACTTTTTTTTTTTTAAACGAATCCTAAATTCAGATTTTCAATGGGCTCAGACTTTTGAACCACAGTGCATGTGTATTTGCAGTAGTTTGTAATCAGAAGAATGTTACAGTATTGCAGTGGTTCCCAAACTTTATAGATTAGTGTACCCCCTCTCTTCCACTCAGACTGCAGTCATACTTTTTCAGAACAAAGTGCAAAATAAAAATGTATCTTTTGCAGACAGTTTGGGAACCGCTGCAGTATTGTTCTGTGGCCATTATCAACACTCAAATCAATACTGAAAATAATACTTTTTAAGACTAAACAGTTTTGACTGAATTTTTTACAGACCTCTTTCACAGTTGCCGTGACGAATATCACTGCCCAGACGTCAGTCAAGCTGAATATGTCTTTCTCATAGTAATATTTCTTCAGTTTGGCAAAAGCATCTCTCCAGCTGACTGCAGGACCGTTGAGTCTCTGGACGATCTTGTCTTTCACAGTCTCTAGTTTGGTGGACCAGTCTGGCTCCTGATATAAGGAGGCCATGCACCTTCAGAGGAACAACATATGCTCTCATTTATGACATTCAACCTGTGTTTGTGTGTGTGTGTGTGTGTGTGTGTGTGTGTGTGTGTGTGTGTGTGTGTGTGTGTGTGTGTGTGTGTGTACCAGGTGGATCCAGAGACTCCGCTCAGATAAAGCACACAGTCCAGAAGACCTGCTTTCTTGAGTTGATCCAGGGATCCCAGCAAACCCACCATGGCTCTTTGTCCTCCTCCAGATCCCAGTAATGCAATGTTTGGCACTTTGTTCTGAAATGCACACACTTTAAAAAATGCTGGGTTGTTTTAACCCAATGTTGGGTCAAATATGGACTAACCCAACGTTGGGTTAAAAATGCAATTTAAAAAATGGACAAACCCAGCCGTTGGGTTACGTTTTTAATGTAACCAATGCAATTTGTCCATTTTTAAATTGCATTTTTAACCCAACATTGGGTTAGTCCATATGTGACCCAACATTGGGTTAAAACAACCCAGCATTTTTTAGAGTGCATGGTTTAAATGACCAAACAATTTATGTTAATAATAATAATTCATTACATTTATATAGCGCTTTTTGTCGGTACTCAAAGCACCGATACAGGGTGATATGACTGCTGATCAGCTACAACGTTATAAATATCCAGGTAAATAAACAGAGTATAATATTACCTCACTGCAGGTTATCTTAAGTTTCTTCAGGCTTTGTAGAACATCATTTCTCCTTCTGGCTACAAACTCCTTCTCTTTCTTATTCAGAGAGTGTTCGATTCTCACTTCACTGCAACGACAGACAGACCAGTGATGAATTAATACAGCCGTTTCATACATTTTAGAAAAATTATTGTCAGAATTATCCAGTTTGTAGATGTTAATTGTGATGCAATACGGTACTTATATATAATGAAGTGCACAGATTTAATCATAGGAGTCTGAGCAAAATTACCTTTCCTGGGGTTTAGATCCTCCCATCTATAAAACAACAGAGTCAAACGTTAAAATTTAAATCTATCATTCCAAAACTAACAGAGAAAATCCATTGAAAATCACCTGTACAGTTCTTTTGTGAAAAAATGAGTCATACCTCAAATGTCAATTATTAAGCCACAGTTTTGTGTTGGTAACTCTAAAACATATACTCACTGTTCTTGTATAGTATAAAATCCTGAGACTTCACCAGCGACTCTCAGATCAGACAGAAGAGGCTCTTTTATACTTATAGGACTCTGAACTCTTTTATACTTATAGGACTCTAAAACTAAAGTCTAGGTGTGTTGAGGAACCTGAACTCCAGAGATTAGAAAGTTTTCAATGTAATTTCCATGGGCGTGGAGGGTGGGGTTTACATATGACGTCTGAATGCAAAGCTTATACTGTACAGTCCCTGACAAAAGTCTTGTCGCTTATCTATTTTGTAGAAACACCTGCTATTAACCTGACTTTTAATTAATCAATTGGTGTTAGAAATAGCTCATATGAAAAGCTAAAACCCTCCCAAATGATGTTTAATGAACTGAAATAAATTAGTTTCACTGAAAAAAGATTTATCATTTAATCAAGACAGAAAGGTCAAATTTTGGCAAGACAAAAGTTTTGTCGCCTATACAGAAATTGAACAAATTTACTGCAAATACAAAAATATGTCAGCAAATTAAGTAGTGGTGCTGTGAGATCCAAATTTAATATCTTGTATGACTTCCATGAGCTTGAAGGACTGCATCCATGTGGTTTGGCAAGGATTCATACAATTTATTGATGAAGTCATCAGGAATAGCAAAGAAAGCAGTCTTGCATGCCTCCCAGAGTTCATCAGTATTCTTTGGTTTCGTCTTCCATGCTTCCTCTTTTATCCTACCCCACATATGCTCAATGATGTTCATGTCTGGTGACTGGGCTGGCCAATCCTGGAGCATCTTGATCTTCTTCGCCTTGAGGAACTTTGATGTGGAGATGGAAGTATGCGATGGAGCACCATCCTGCTGCAGAATTTGGCCTCTTTTATGGTTGGGAATATAAGAGGTAGCTAAGATTTCTTGGTATTTTAGACTATTGATGTTGCCTTCCACCCTGCAGATCTCTCGCACACCCCCATACTGGCCACCAAACTTCACTGTTTTCTGGGTGAATCTCGGATCCATGCGGGCTCCAGTAGGTCTCCTGCAATATTTGCGGCGACTGTGGTGTAATTCAACAGAAGATTCATCTGAAAAATCCACCTTCTTCCACTTTTCCAGCGTCCATCCTTTTAGCAGGCTGTGGGCCTTGGCCACACAGTTTTTCAATTGTCTTTTGTTTAGTGCTGGCTTCTGGGCACTGATTCGACCATGGAGGCCATTTCGAGACAGAATCCGACAAATTGTTCTTGTTGACACAGGGACTTCAGGTGACCAGGTCTCGTGGAGCTCTGCTGCAGTGGAAAATGGGCTGGCCTTGGATTTTCGAGCCAACAAACGGTCCTCTCGAGCAGTTGTCTTGCGGGGTATGCCTGACCTGGGCTTGTCAAAAACGTCTCCAGTGTCTTCAAATGTTTTTTTTATCCTCTTTACTTGACGCTGAGACACATTGAAGGTGTCTGCCACATCAGCAGTGGATCTGGTCTTCAGCCTCTTGATAATCAAAACTTTAGTCTCAGGGTGAATCTTAGGCATGTTTGCAGAGGTCTAGTTGCAGTTGATGTGAAGGTCTAGTGTACTGGGGTTGTTTTTATACACACCTGAGACCTAACTGACCCATTTTTAGTCACAGGTGAAGCTCATATGACAAGGCGACAACACTTATGTCTTTGCAAAAATTGACTCAATGGGCTTTACCAAGCTGTGAACATTAGAATACTTTTTGACAGTTTCGTTTTGCACTGAAACATTATTACAAAAGCTGTTGGGATTAAAATGAGCCATTTCTTGTAAAAAAATCTTGATTAGAAATATATTTCAGCGGCACTTCAGGTCAATTTGTACACAAGCGACAAGACTTTTGTCAGGGACTGTATGTGTTTAAACTATATAGAGGGGTGAGCAGATGAAATGAAATCAGAAACAGATTAAATACAATTAAAAAGACCTTTTTGGTTGGTTTTGCTGTGTTGTGGAGACATTACCTCTGCATCTAAATAAAGTGTGAAAAGTGTGTTTTACAGTTTTTCTCAATCGATTTAACACACTGGTCACACTTTATAACAGGTGCATAACTACTATGTTCTTAAATAAGGAAATAAGTACAATGTAGTTATTGTGTTTATGTATTGCAAAACACATTTACTAGTATTGAGGTGGGATACGAGTAAGACGGGTTTGTGGGTGTGATCAGGGAAGGTTCAACAGAGTAATTAGATGTAACAAAAAACAGAGATAAAGTACAGCTGTAATTACATGCATTATTTTTAAAAAGTTTATTTTCTGAAGAATACAGAAAGTTGAAGAAACACCTGTAAACTCATTCACATAATGCATATAAAATAATAACACATATATAATGTTCATTTTCTATGTGATTTTACTCGCTTGTACATATTTATATTTGACGCGTATATTGATTTTGGTGTGTGATTTTGGCTTGTATGTGGCTAATCATTGATGTTTGTGTGTAGAGTTACGATTAAAAAACTCCATTTAAAATAGTTTTGAATGAAGTGGTTGCTTTTGCAAGAGATGTGTGACGTTTTGCATGGTGTGTGTGTGTTTTGTACCCTGGTAATTTAGGTCTGGATATCCAGGCTATGTGTTTTGTGTATGTGTTTTGTGTCCAGTTTAGAAAAATGGAGCCAGGCATATTTTCAGAAATTGTGTCTAGATAATAGGCTATTAACAGATGCAACTTTTGATTTTAATAATGTATTAGTAAACATATTAGATTAAGAGTAAATAAGATTAATAAATGCTTTAGAAGCACTGATCATTGTTAGTTCATGTTAATGTTACAGTTTTCACAATTTCTAAGACACTCAACTCCATTCTCTGAACCGAAACATATTTGCAGAATAAATCACTCTTTCTGTTCAAAGTTCAAAGCAGTTATTGCAAATCGCTCATTAGTAATCATGCCACCGGCCTCGCGGCATTCTCTCACGGCCCTCGGCCTCGTCCTGCTCGCCACAATCAGTTTGAACGTCTCACATTTGGGTTTCGGTCACATGGTCACGGAAAGGATAAAAGAAGATTGTAACTTTTGCTCTGTCTCTTTTGATTCTCTGTCTCTCTTTCTTGGGCCACTCTTTTCTTTGCCTTCTCTTTTCTTTGTCTTTTACTCTCTACTCTGTCTCTCTCTCTCTCCCTCTCCCTCTCTATCTATCTATCTCTTTGGTAACATTTTACATAATGCTGACAACGTTTCTTTAGTCATTCGGTAGTCTTGCAGCCTGAACCCCTGCAGGAAATCCACCCTTACACCAGGGATCTGCTGCTCCTGGGGGAATGGAGACTTCACCCGGATCTGCTGCTCCTGGGGGAATGGAGACTTCACCCGGATGTAGTACAGCTGATTTGCCAACGGTTTGGCAAGGCAGAAGTCGATCTGTTTGCATCGGAAAATGACCACTCATTCCCGCTGGTGGTTCGCGAGAGCCGAGAGTCCAGCTCATTGGGACTGGATGCATTAGCCCATGAGTGGCCGAGTTGCCTGTTGTATGCGTTCCCTCCATTTCCACTTCTGTGGGAAACATTAAACAATATTTTCCTATACAAGCACAGGGTGCTTTTAGTGGCCCTGCGATGGCCAGCCAGGCTATGGTTTCGTCTCCTTCTGAGTCTGTTACAAGGCAAACCATGGCAGCTTCCCATCAGACGGGACCTTCTCTCTCTCAGATGGCACCCAGATCCAACTCGTCTTCAGCTCTGGGTTTGGCCCTTTGGTCCAGATCATAGTTAATGGATTGTGAACCAGCAGTAGTGAACACTACCAGCAATGCTAGGGCTCCTTCAACATGACAACTTTATGCTGCTCTTTGGAGGATATTTTCTTATTATCAAGGAATTGACCCAGTTCACTGTACTGTGTCGACAGTATTGAGTTTCTTACAGTTTCTTTTAGATGACAGGGCGGGCTCCACTTTAAAAGTTTATGTTCCCTGCATATCTGCTTATCATGGCCCGGGTTCTGGTGCTTTCCTGGGGTCTGATAACCTTGTTTGTAGTTTTCTGAAGGGAGCGAGGCGTTTAAAGCCTGTTCATTCTACTCCTTTTCCTGTGTGGGACTTACCGCTTCTAGAGTTCCTTTGCACACCACCATTTGAGCCATTGGCTGTTACGGATATTAAGTGGCAGGATCCTTAAGATCCTTAAAAGTGTATTTTTTGTTGGCTGTTGCTTCCACTAAACGTGTTGGTGAACTTCATGCCTTGTCAGTGAGTGAATTGTGTTTACGCTGGTTACCAGAGGATTCTGGGGTCATTCTTCTGCATAATCCAGCCTTTCTCCCTAAAGTTTTGTTACCGCAATTTGTGAATCAGTCTATTCATCTGGCTGCAAGATGACAGGGCGGGCTCCACTTTAAAAGTTTATGTTCCCTGCATATCTGCTTATCATGGCCCGGGTTCTGGTGCTTTCCTGGGGTCTGATAACCTTGTTTGTAGTTTTCTGAAGGGAGCGAGGCGTTTAAAGCCTGTTCATTCTACTCCTTTTCCTGTGTGGGACTTACCGCTTCTAGAGTTCCTTTGCACACCACCATTTGAGCCATTGGCTGTTACGGATATTAAGTGGCAGGATCCTTAAGATCCTTAAAAGTGTATTTTTTGTTGGCTGTTGCTTCCACTAAACGTGTTGGTGAACTTCATGCCTTGTCAGTGAGTGAATTGTGTTTACGCTGGTTACCAGAGGATTCTGGGGTCATTCTTCTGCATAATCCAGCCTTTCTCCCTAAAGTTTTGTTACCGCAATTTGTGAATCAGTCTATTCATCTGGCTGCTTTTCAATCACGTTTCAATCAGTCAGATACAGATGGGGGGGAGGTCTCATCTCCTGTGTCCTGTACAAGCTTTAAAGTACTATGTTAAGTCTTCCGCTTCTTTCAGACGGACGGATCAGTTGTTTGTCTGTTATGGTGAGGTACGCAAATGTGCACCTTTGTCCAAACAGAGACCATCACGCTGGATTGTCAAGGCGATAAAGTTGGCGAATAATAAATCTCATCAACCCTTATTAGTGGTTGTTCCTTGTCACTCCACTAGGGCCGTGTCTTCGTCTTGGGACGCTTTACGGGGAGTTTCCTTGGCAGATGTCTGCGAAGCTGCTACCTGGTCTTCACGGTTTCTTTCACCGGAATATTAAACAAAGAATCAACTTGATTGGGGTGTAGTGAGCTCACATTTGTTCAAATTCAATTGAAGGCCTGAAGCCTTAGAGAAGGAATTAACTAGAGAAATAGCCAGAGGGATTTGGTCTTTGTTTTTTTAAATAATGCCGTGTCATCTGCTAGCTGACTGATTGCTAAAGTTTTTTCCAAATACATTTAACTTCTTCACTGATAAATCATGACTAACCAAAGTGGACAACATATCTGTCGCCAAAATGAAAAAAAGTGGGGATAGTGGGCAGCCCTGCCTTATTCCACGACTAATCGGAAATCTTTGTGTAGTACCAAAAGGAAGAGAAACTGAGCTATTCATATCATTTGTAAATCATTTTTATAACACTAACCAATCGTTCACCAAAACCAAAATGTCTCCATGTACCTTAACGTGACTGTTTCCCATTATGTGAGTTCTGCAATCCTTCTGGAGCAACCCTGATGTTTGCAGGTGGGTGGCATTCCTCATGACTGTGTTGATATACGTTCCCAACTAGTGCTTTGTACTGCCTCTGGTGGTCAGGAGGAATTCAAAGAACCACAGTTATATATGTAACTAGCGTTTCCCTGCCTATGACCCGAGATGCTGGGAAAGACTCCCACCTCCCCACGACCCTACAGGACAAGCACTTTGGAAAATGTATGTAATGGATGGATGGATGGATGGATGGATATACATTTCTGTGAGGGTTCTAGTCCTCCCTGTTTCTGCCGCTCTTCTTTCCCCACCAATTCTTGGGGAAAAATTCTTGATCCATGTTTCCAGACAAAATCATTCCGAACCAATATTATTTAATTTCATTGTAAATATTCTGCTAAATTTTCAATATAATTTCTGCAGAAATGCACAAAGTTTATCATCATTCTGATTTCGGTTGTAGCCAACACTCGTTGTTGCGGTGCATTGTGGGATTGAATGAGTGCACTCAATATAACGTCCACTATGGTTTCGGACACTACAAATGGCTGTCCCCTCAAATAGCGCACTATTTGAGGGTATAGGGAGCGATTTCGGATTCAGCTAGAGACTAAAGACTTGACCAGACACACCTGTGAACATGATTAAACAATGAACCAATGACAACATAGGACACATGACAAGGGGGGCACATGGCAGGATCACACAGGGCAAGGGAATCACATGACAAGACAGGAAATATGACTGTGACTAAACTGCTAAATAAGACGTGAAACAAAAAAACAAAACTAGACATGTTTTGCAGATGGTAAAGTATGAATGACAAAAGTGTTCTTATATTTTGGGAAATGTGGTCATTGAACGCATTTTGTGTGAAAGCAATAAAAATGATTCACAGATTGGTCCTGTTTCGCTGAATGTGAGAAGAGTTTTGGAAATGGGACTACAGATTATGTTAGCAAATATGTTAGCAATTGAAAAAAACTAAATACTGCCATTCCAAGCAGAGAAGGTTGGACTTTGTCGCCCTCTTGTGGACATCAAATGCTTTGTCCATTATCATTTCATCTTCACGTTTTGTCCTTTATATAGGCCAACATTATATAAAATATATCATCCCAGCATCATGTGTGTGTGTGTGTGTGTGTGTGTGTGTGTGTGTGTGTGTGTGTGTGTGTGTGTGTTTATGTATGTGTGAGAGAGAGGCTGCACCCAATACTGAATATCCAAAATACTAGAAAAAAGGTCAAATATAAAGGGTTATGAGTTTGTACACTTGAACTGTGGATTGTCCAATCAGCATCCAGGACCATAACTATCAGTTTCATAATAATGAGCATTTGTGCTGTTTGATATCAAATGACCAGGACAAAACCTTATTTTAGGACAACAATTTATTAATAAATTTATTGGAATAGAAGCAAAGTAATACAATATTTTAATCAACAGTCATAGTTGTAATTCAGTCTGTGTTATGGTATTATACGGATCAGCTGCATTAAAACAAACAGTGAGGACACCACTGACATTTATCATTCGTTATTGGTGCATTTTTATGGCCAGACGAATCTGCTCCAGCAGATTGTCTTTGTTGTTTGTGATGTTTTTTCCAGCGACCTCCATAAGATCAGTGATCATCTCAGCGCTGTAAGAACCTTGAAAGGTCTTATATTTTTCCCTCCATTCCTCAATTTTATCTGAAGAAACATTAACACACTTAAATCAGAACAGTTGATATTTCAGTTTTATTCAGGACATTAAGAATTTAACTTGCCTCCACAGTTGACCTCATTAAAGAGAGGGATGTGTATCACGGTTGGAGTGTTTTGGCCTTTGAACACATAGAATTCCTTCGGTTTCTCGGAGTGTCCATTGGGAATGTTGACCTCAGGGAAAGGGATCTTTAGTTTCTTGGACGTCTCAGCAGCTTTCTTCACCGTCTGTGGTAGAAAAGTATCACATTGTTTGATTAAAATGGTTGGACAGACCGTTTTAAATAAATATGGTTAGATGAAAACCCATGCACTTATTTTTAAATTTTAGGACACATTTTAGGTTAGTGTGACCATGGTCACTATGAATGTCATGAGGGGGGAAAGCAGCATTATGCCCCTTTTTACAAGATGTAATACAAGTTTCAGGTGTCCCCAGAATGTGTGTGAAGTTTCAGCTCAAAATACTCCACAGATCATTTATTTTACCATGTTGTAAATGCTGATTTTTGAGTGGAAGGAAAACATGCTGTTTTTGTACATGCATCTTTAAATGCAAATGAGCTGCTGGTCCACCCCGCCTCACTTTCCAGAAGAAGGCGGAGCCTTTACAGCTTGTGCAAAAAAAAAAAAAAAAAGTCTGTTTGGTTTTGATTATATCTCTACCACTGTCACGCTCACGTGACATTGCAGTTCTCGTGAGTATTAAACTAAGTTCTTTCATGTCTCATTGCACTTAAACTGTCAAATACACACAAGGTCATGTCAAAAAAAGAGTTCACAAACACAGCTGGTTATATCAGTGAACGTAAACAGGGAAATAAACTGCATGTGTATTAGATCTGTGTATTAAAGTGAAAGCAGTGTAATATACATTAACTACTGCGATATATGCTGTTAATATGAATCAAACAGCAAAAGAAAAACAGAAAATCCCTCACTGCTCTCGACTGAATAACTTTAGCAGCTTTAATAAGAATAAGTTTCTTACTTGAATACTGCTGTTAAATGCTCTGGTGAGGAGATAAACATGGCAGACTGTGTACAGCTCACTGAGGGGCGGGGTCTATGCTAATAGGGCGGAGTCAGTCAGCTGCCGTGGACGGGCCTATGGCTCACTGAGGGGCGGGGTCTATGCTAATAGGGCGGAGTCAGTCAGCTGCCGTGGACAGGCCTATGGCTCACTGAGGGCAGAGTCTATGCTAATAGGGCGGAATCAGTCACCCCTTGTGGGCGGGGCCTACGCATATGTGACGTCACATTGCATAGAAACCACAAACGCCTTATTCTGAGACACTGCTTAAATGAGGATTTCTAACAGATTTTTCCTTTAATTAACCATGAGTGAATTCTCTGTGTGTATAATACCTCGAAAGGATCACCTTCACTGAAATCCAGTGAAATGATGAGGTCAATGTCTCTCTCTTCTCTCAGCACTGAGAAGTAGGATGAGTTGATAAACAGTCCAGCGTCCATATAGTCTCTCGTCTCACTTTTCAGAAGAGTGGAGGGCACTGCTTTATCTGAGGGATCACAGCATTATTATATTATTCACAATGAATTACCAGTTAGCATCTGTCTATGAGTTTCTGTTCTCACCTTTCATGTTGTGAAGAAAGTCATATTTCCTGCCCCAGATCCACTGTTTCATGCAATCAAAAATACTCGCCCAAATATCTGTAAAACATACAGTGGTTCTTATATTTAGTAAATATTCTTTTTAAATTCTGTGTACGTTTTTAGTTGACTATATGGTTCTTTGGAGATAGTTTTTGAGGTTTCATTATAGTTTAAGCTTTAAAGTACATCACTGGATGTCTAAAGGTTCTTCTGTGGCATCAGTCTGTTAAAACCTTTTTTGTTGAAGCTAATTGGAAGATTTATGGACTTCAACACATTTCGGTTTATGCATTAATCTGGCAAAAATAGTACATTATACAAATCAACACATTGTAAAGAAAGTTCAACCTACTAAAAGGCCAGATATGACTCAATCCTTTAAACAAATCCACAGTGTATTGTTTCATATACTGTTTTGCAGCTTCTTTATCAGAGGGATTCAGGTTTTTCTTTTGAAAACTCAGCTGATGTTGGCCTTCAGAGATCTCTGTGAAAAGATGGGAACATGATTGGGTTTTTTAATCTAATGCAGGTCTGTGTATCTTGTGTTAGAGTTTAGTTTGTTTTACCATTAAATGTTGCTGAAAAGCATACATTTTTTAGCACACTTTTGCAAAGTCTTACCGTTCAGCGCTGTTCTGATGGATTTATCATGGGCTGATGGATCTTTGCCATTCAAAACCCTGAGATTCATGTCCACGAGATCCATGAGCACCTGGTAACATTCGTCTATGGGAGGGGAGTTTGCATTTTCTGAAGAAACACACATCGAACAAACATGATCAGTGCAAAATGTCTTAAATGCAAGTGCTTTCCATCCCCAAATCTATAACAATCAGTTATCAGTTCGATCACATGATCTGCTCTGTGCTATCGTGTCTCTGGACCGGAGCTGGGGTGGTTCGTGTGACACTAACGTGGAACCAGACTTCATTAGCCCCAATGGAAAGCATATTTACACTGTCTGAATCGTTCCCTATCCCCTAGGTGCCATTCACCATGTAGACAATAGCAAATGTGCGAACAAGTGACCGATTTCAGCCGCAACTTCAGCATCGGTTTATAATGTAGGGGGCGGAGCTTCAGATTCTAGAGAGCATTTGATTGGATAGAAAATCTGAGGAGAAGCTGAAGTGCAGTGTGAAGTCATCAAAATAATGAATCCATGTTGGTGGAAGTGAGAGAATAAGTGTTGAAAGATAATATCTTTAAATGTGAATTGTCATTGTTTTTGGAGCTTAAAAGTTTCTAAAGTTTCTAACAGTCTGTAACATATTCATACTATAAGCCAAAAGACTTAAATTGATTTCATGGGGACTTTAAAGAGTTTAAATTTTTATGAATTTTTATGAAATTTTTCATGAAAAGATCATTCGACACAAAATAAAGATCTACTTATAAATAAATAAAAGCTGTAATGCTTTACCTTTCCCCATTTCCTCATCCATCTCCTTTTCGATTAGTGGTACATGATTTAAGAACTCTGTGGGGGGAAATCAAATGGAGTTAAAGTTTAATTGATGACTGTCAGCTTTTTAAACAGAACTGAATCTTCAGAACAAATGGAGTTGCACCTTTTATTCGTTCCAAGAGAAACTTCTTTTGCTCGTCTTCATCAGCTAAAGCGCTGCCGCACAGAGCTGCAGAAAACACATTTAAGTGTAAAAAGTGTTTACAATAAACAAAAATGTATCATTTTTATAAATATTAATTTGAGTAATTTCTGGTTTTTCGTCTAATGGTTTTGATTTTCTGTTTGGATCTTCAGCCAAGTCTCGGAGCAGTACGTAATACTGATGCATAAAATTGTCATGCAAAAATTATAAGGATTATGTTGATAAGCAGCACGTCAGTGTGTTGGTGAAATTGCTTTTTAAATGATTTTTCAACAATTCTAATTGTAATATTTAGATCTGAAAGACCCCAGAATCCCAGATTGATTCATTTTAGACGATTCAATGTATAAAGGAGAATCTGAATGCAAGTTGATATTATAAATATGAATAAACTCTCCTTTAAAACAGAGTTTGTTACCTTGCAGGTACAGCATGTCAATCTCAGGCTGGTTCTTGATCTTACGGCCATTTTTAAACTTGCTGCCAAAGTTGGATGTTTCCACAAACGCTCCAGTGAGGGAATAACCGGCTTCATATGGAGTGAACTCAAACCAGGGGTCTGCAGACAGAAACACATCCATATAACAGCTGAAACAAACACAATAACTCTGTCTGTCTTACACACACACACACACACCTGCATCTTTGCTCTGTTTGCATTGCTTGTCGATCGCTGTGTAGATTGGAAACGGGTCTTTATTGTGTCGGTCCCAATGATCTGAGAGTGTGTGTTCGTCAATCTGAAGAGGAAAATATTTCTGCAGCTGTTATTTATCATGTTGGTGTTGGAGAGACCTGGGACAATTTATTCAGTCACAATCAAGCTCAAGTTTGTGTAAAAGTAAAAACAACCTGCTAGGAACTTTAAAAAATAATAATCTGATTTTCAATATGGTCTCAGACTTTCGGACCACACTACATGTAGATTTGCAGTAATGTGTAATCAGAAGAATGTTACAGAATTGCTTCCCCTGTGCTTCAGGTTCCTTGGCCATTATAAACACTCATATCAATACTAAAAATAGCACTTTTTAAGACTGAATGTGAGCAGCTCATTAAGATCATACATCATTGAGTGTTGTATTATGAATAGTTACAGACCTCTTTCACAGTTGCCGTAACGAACATCGCTGCCCAGACGTCAGTCAAGCTGAATAGGTCTTTCTCATAGTAATATTTCTTCAGTTTGTCATAAGCCTCTTCCCAGCTGACTGCAGGACCGCTGAGTCTCTGGACGATCTTGTCTTTCACAGTCTCTAGTTTGGTGGACCAGTCTGACTCCTGATATAAGGAGGCCATGCACCTTCAGAGGAACAACATAAGCTCTCATTTATGACATTCAACCTGTGTGTGTGTGTGTGTGTGTGTGTGTGTGTGTGTGTGTGTGTGTGTGTGTGTGTGTGTGTGTGTGTGTGTGTGTGTGTGTACCAGGTGGATCCAGAGACTCCGCTCAGATAAAGCACACAGTCCAGAAGACCCGTTTTCTGGAGTTGATCCAGGGATCCCAGCAAACCCACCATGGCTCTTTGTCCTCCTCCAGATCCCAGTAATGCAATGTTTGGCACTTTGTTCTGAAATGCACATGGTTTATATGACCAAACAATTGATGTTCGTCAGCTACAACACCATTTATAAATATCCAGGCAGATAAACAGAGTATAATATTACCTCACTGCAACGTATCTTAAGTTTCTTCAGGCTTTGTAGAACATCATTTCTCCTTCTGGCTACAAACTCCTTCTCTTCCTTATTCAGAGAGTGTCCGATTCTCACTTCACTGCAACGACAGACAGACCAGTGATGAATTAATACAGCTATTTTATTTATTTTTGAAAAGTTATTGTCAGAATTATCCAGTTTGTATATGTTAATTGTGATGCAGTACAGTACTTATATATATAATGAAGTGCACAGATTTAATCACAGGAGTCTGAGGAGAATTACCTTTCCTGGGGTTTAGATCCTCCCATCTATAAAACAACAGAGTCAAACATTAAAGTTAAAATCTATCATTCCAAAACTAACAGAGAAAATCCATTGAAAATCAATTCTTTTGAAAAAAATGGTCATACCTCAAATGTCAATTATTAAGCCACAGTTTTGTGTTGGTAACTTTAAAACATATACTCACTGTTCTTGTATAGCATAAAATCCTGAGACTTCACCAGCGACTGTCAGATCTGACAGAAGAGGCTCTTTTATAGGACTCTGAACTCTTTTATACTTATAGGTCACTGAAACTGAAGTCTAGACGTGTTGAGGAACCTGAACTCCAGAGAATAGAAAGTTTTCAATGTAATTTCCATGGGCGTGGAGGGTGGGGTTTACATATCACGTCTAAATGCAAAGCTTATACTGTATGTGTTTGAACTATATAGAGGGGTGAGCAGATGAAATGAAATCAGAAACAGATTAAATTAAATTCTCGATTGCTTAAACACATTTCTTGAAACTATAACTCGTATTCTCAAAACAGTAAGCACAAATCCATAGCTCAAAACCATTCACTCTTGCTGAAAAACCAAACTTTGCCCTCAGACATCACACACAAGCCCTCACAAACACACCGGGAAGGGAAAGATCAACAGAGTAATTAGATGTGATTACAGAGATAAATTACAGCTGTAATTACATGCATTATTTAAAAAAAAAGTTTATTTTCTAAAACTCCACAGGTTCAAAGTTGAAGAAACACCTGTAAACTCATTCACATAATGCATATAAAATAATACATATAATGTTCAATGTGATTTTACTTGCTTGTATTCATATTTATATTTAACACGTATATTGATTTAGTTTGGTTCTGCTGTACGACTGATGCCACTCCCTCCTTCAGTTTCGGTTTGAAATCTCTTTAAATGGGAGTATTTTGGGGATTGGGAAATAAAAGCATTGCATTCTGGGAAATCTGATAACAGGATTCAAAACATCTCACCAGGGTTGTTATAGTTAACTAATAAAAACATCATCATTACTTGAAATAAATAAAATAAACATTAACTGAAATAAAATAAAAAATGAAAAAAATGTTTTATTTCAGCTAGAAACATTTCTTTAATTTAGTTTGACTTGATGTACTGAAATAACAAACTATAACTGGATAAAAAAAGAAAGAAAAAACACACAATACAATAATACAATAATACATATAATATAATAATAATAACACAATACAGAAAGTTTAAATGGAAAATATAAAAAATTATTCTAAATGTTACTAAAAACTAAATGATACTAAAATAACTGTGTAACACATTTTGTTTCAACATCTGTAACATCCAGCCTTTCATATTCCCATATTTATATGCGATAAGTCCATAAGTGTCCGATTACAGCCAACGATCATGTGTGAAAACACTTCAAAACTCAATGTTTTCAGAAACAAATACATTTTTCACCCTTGCATTTCTTTTTATTTTGTAAATATTTACTGAATATGCAAGTCAAGTCAACTTTATTTCTAAAGCGCTTTACACAATACAAATTATTTCAAAGCAGCTTCACAATAGTATTCAGATTCTGCTGTAAAGCAGCGCTAACAAGCCAATAGAGTTATTATTTAGCTCAAGTCAGTTCAGTTCATTAGCTGTTCATTACCATACATACACTGTATTTGTTCACATGTGTGTGTGTGTGTGTGTGTGTGTGTGTGTGTGTGTGTGTGTGTGTGTGTGTGTGACAAACTCCTGTACACTCACTGCACACTGAAGCAAAAGACACAAGAGAATGTTTTACATTTTTCACATCTGTTGTTTGGCTTGTATATGTGGCTAATCATTGATGTGTGTGTGTAGAGTTACTAGACTACATTTTTAGAAGAGTTAAAACAGTTTTGAATGAAGTGTTTTGCTTTTGCAAGAGATGTGTGACGTTTTGCATGGTGTGTGTGTTTTGTGGTTTTGTGTGAAGAGTTTAGAAAAATGGAGCCCGGCATATAGTTTCAGAAATTGTGTCTAAATAATATTAACAGATGCTACTTTTGATTTTAATATTTTTTTAGTAAACGTATTAGATTAAGAGTAAATAAGATTAATTACATGTTTTAGAAGCACTGATCATTGTTAGTTCATGTTAATGGTACAGTTTTTCACAATTGCTATAAGACACACAACTCCATTCTCTGAACCGAAACACATTTGCAGAATAAATCACTCTTTCTGTTCAAAGTTCAGGCAGTTATTGCAAATCTCATGCACTCTTTTTTGCTAAACTCTAAACACGTATTCTTTCAGATGATGGGAACACACGAATGTTAAGGTGATGAGATGAGATTGTCTCTGGTAATGATATTCATGTCTCTGATTGAGAACAGGACGGTTCTCTATGGCCCATCATATAGTATCACTCCGGTGCTATTTACATATTACTGAGAACAGGAAGAAATGTCTCTATGATAATTAAGCTCTTTTTAGGGAAGAAGCATTTTCTAATACACATCGTTGAGTGGAAGCTGTGGTCGGGGCAAACTAATTTCTTACACTTTGTATTTTGCAGATGTTTTGCGTGTACTGTAACATGCTTTTCATTTGTATTCTTTGGCCTTTTGGGTTTTGCATTTAGACTACTGCATTTTTACAGTATGCAAGTGCTGAATATACAGACATTCAATACAATATTTATTGCAATATTGCAGTGAATACAGTAACTGTGTTGTACTTAAAAGTTTGTTTTACAATTGACATTGCGTGTAAAGCTGATAATGTAGAAGACGGTGTGAAGATTATCTACATGAGTGAATGTTTTCATGGCCTCAAGTAACACTTTTAGTGTCTAAGCAATTTAAAAAAAAAAACTGTAAAATACTGGTAATACCCTTAACTAGCCTATATATTGTGTTTTAAAATAGGCTACTCAGTACTTTTATTGATTGAGTACACTGTTATTGATTATGTTACTGTATGTGTTATTCTCACAATGGCAGTGAATGATTCATAATTCATTGATTCTCTTTACTATTCTCTTTTATCTTTTAAATTGTCCATTCTAAAAAAAAGCCTGTTTATATAATTTCAGAAGCTCTTCCAGGTTTGTGGATTCACACACACAGTTCAGCACGTTCAAGCTCAAACCGGTTCGCAACGTTTCTGTCATGGTCGGACAAAACTGGAAACAGTTGCAGGTTCTCAAAAGTGTTTATTAAGCTCAAAAAGGTCAGACAAACAGTTCAGAACAACGGAGGGCGGCGACTCAGGCTCGTGCAGGGACTTGATGGTCTGTGGTGCGCTGGTGCTGTGACGGTGATGAATCCCGATCCCGGTGCTGGAGTGCGGTGAACCCAATGACGAAGAACAAGAACGGCAGGAAGACAAGGCAGGCGAACACAGACACGGCAAACACAGGACCTCAACAAACAATCCGACACTGGAACAGAGAATGGTGTGAGTATATATAGGGAATGGAAATGAATCGCAGCTGTGAACAGTGATTGTGATGATGATGATGATCAGCTGGAGCGCTGACAGACACGTGAGCGGGACAACGCCCACTCACACATAAACTACAACGACACGAGGCAAGAAGGAAACAATGCATTCAACAACCGTGACAGTTTTGCTAAGTTTCTGGAAACGGTGTGAAACGGGGTTTGAGATGCACGTTTTCTCTTGTTTGGTGGGTGTGTCAAAAATGTGTAGCAACCAATCAGCAGCAACATATAAATAAACCACGTGGTGTTAAAGAGACAGCTCGCACAATGGGTCCAAGTAAAGTTTTTACAAATGTGTCCTGCAGCTCGGTATACACAACAATTGAAGATATTAGAAGACATGTTTGTCGTAAGAGTTTTATAGTAGAAATATAGCATATCAACAGTAATCAGCAATAATGATAAGCCTAATAGGCCTACTCACAATAAAAAAATAATACAGTCATATAGATCATGACACTTCACCTGAAATTTTTGTCTTTTCATCCTGAAATGTGAGGCAAATGTTGGATGGCAAGGGCAATGACTGTAACATTGAGCATATTTTACAGTATTAAACACGTACCAATACCAATTTTATCAGGCTCCGGAAATTCTTCAAAAAAAAAAAAAACCACAAAGAATGTCCTTCTCAGCTGCCATAGTTTCAACTCTTGCGTCATCAGAACAAGGTGTTCAACGTACCACAGTTTCCATTTAAAGGTCCCATGATATTGTTCACCTTTCTGGAGTTTTATTTTTGGTTTTGATGTCCTTAAGAATATATATTTGGCGGTATAAGTACCAAAAACCATCTCAATATATTTTTACAGCTCCTTTCTCAGGAGCTCCACCAAGAACAGGTCGATTTTGGCCTGTCTAATTAATATTCATGAGCCTCTCTTCTGATTGGCCTGTTGTTTTCTGAGTGACGCATGGTCAGGCCAACCACAAGTGACTAGGGTCATGAGCGCTGTAGTCTGCTGTGGCTTGGTGTTGCTCACAAGTAAGGTAAATAAAACACCTGTAATGATGGTGACAAATTATTAGCAAAGCATAAACATTCACAAACCACTGTTAATTTAACATAAAAGCAAGCATAGGCTACTGTGTGCATGGTTCTGCATGACAGAAATAGCACAAAGTGTGCTCCTGTAATCAGGGCTCTCAAGTGTCATGCATTGAGCGTGACAGTCACTCATTTCGGTCTTTTGTCACGCACTCCTGTACCACATTGTATTCCTCACGCGGAAAAACTATTTATAATATATTTAATATGCCGCAGTGGCCCAAATTCCTCTGGCCGCGCCGCTCTCACTATCGAACCGGCAGGAATCAAGCGTGTCTCCCTTGGAATTCTTAGTCGAGCCTGCCACTTATCAGCCAATCAAAAAAAAGAAAGGGACTACACAATAGCCAATCAGAAAATAGCACTATTGTATTTGGGTAAGATTTAATGCAACAACCAATGAAAAAAAAGCATATCCTGGAATTTTTCACGTGATTCTGCTACAACGTCTCCAGAAAGTTTCGTTCACCCACGGAGGAAACCACACTGAGCATCACTTTGAGCACAGAGTAAGTCATGATCTCCTGTTTTAATGTTACTACAAATTCACAACTGTTTGACACAAACAGTGACAACTTGACTGTGTCATGATCCACACACAGATGAAACAGATCCAAGTGCAGTATTTATTGGGTAATCCGAAATCGTAAACCAGTCCAGGCAAGGGTCAAAACCAAACAAGCAATCCAAAAGACAAGAATAAAACAAGAAAACCAACAAACCAGAACTACAGAAGTGATATGACATTAAACAAGGACTCCGTGACAAACACTGAAACAAACAGGGTATATATACACACAGATACTAACAAGGTGACGGGAAACAGCTGTGTGCAATGATCAATGATTAGACAGAACAGGATGATTGGAAATGTAGTGCATGAGAGAATGACACTGTGGGGGACAAGGACCTCTAGTGGTTACCCAGGGAAACACAAACCAGACACTGTGACAGACTGCTGTTAGAGAATGTTTCCCAGATAATTAGCATCAGTTTTTCATGAGTGTCTGTGACTTAGCCAACAGTTTTACAGCCTGTTCACTGACAACACCTGCTCAGAACAAGTAGTCTAGGCCTAGTCATATTTTCGTTATCACACGATGACTGACATATTGTCACATTATAAACATCTCTCTCTCCAAATAGGCTTAATTTTATTACCACTAAATAAATTAAAGTGTATTGCATAGTCGATTTTATAGGTCACTTTTAAAATCATGTCAAAATTTATAATTATATCCTGGCCATGGATGCATTAATCATTGCATCTGTCTTTCAAAGATGTCAGGTAAAAAGCATCCTCTCATTCACTCTGAGAGGAAAGTCCCCTAAAAAGGCCAGGTTAGAGGATGCTGGCCCAGAGAAGGTGGCGAAAAGGGGTAGGCCCATTAGAGGAGGAGTCACTCTTGCCTGTCTTCAAAACTTGAGAGCACTGTGATATGTTTTACTGGCCATGTGCTTGTGTTCAAGTCATGTTTGGTGTGAGCACATGGCTTGTCATGTATGTTTTCTTGTGCCATGTGCTCTCCTGTCAGTTGTCTAGCCCTTCTCATCTTGTTACCTGATTACTGATTCATTTGCCCCATCTGTCCTCCCTCACCTTGATTGCTCCCTATTTATTCTCCATGTGTTTGCAGTCCTGTGCTGGTTTGTTGTCTTATGTTCACCGTGTGTTTCCCTGGTTCTGTCAAGATAAGCCAAATCTAGTTGTTCAAGTCAAGTCTGTCTTGGTTTCCCCGTCGGGGTAGTTTTTGTTGTGTCTTTTGTTTTGTTTTATTTTATTATCATTGAAAGCCCATCAACTCTGCACAGTCCTCGCTACTTCCACCCACCCAAACCCTGACACATTTTTGTCTGTAAAACACTTCTGTATTGTAATCAACCACACTTGAAACTTGTTATGTTTATGTAACTTGTTTATTGAGAAAATGGTTTATAAAGAAAAACAAACCACACTTGATGTTTTAAGCATTTATTAAAAAGCATAGAGGAACAAAACATGTAGAGCTTTGCTGAAGAAAGAGGAAAAATGCAAGCATTACCGTCGGATGTGTTGAGGACGAGGCGCAGAATGCAACAAAGAAGAAAAAGTCAGAAGAAGGAGGACGAAGAAGTGAAAGGCTTTATATAGACAGGTCCGAAAGGAATGTCCAGAACTTCTGACAGTTCAAGACTTCGAATTGGATACATTTTCTATAAAAGACTGATGAATTATGAGGGGATTTCCAAAGATGACGACCTCAAGAATTCAGATGGTCTATAAAAGGCTGAAAGGAGAAGATGAAGGCAGGCGCTGATTCTTAGAAATGGCTTCTCCGGCGTTAGATGCCATGCCATTGATGCCTCTGACAGACAACGCTTGTAAACGATTTACTTTTGATGTTGTTTTGTCTTGTTTTTTATACATTAGTAGTTTACATTATGTAAACTATTTAACCTGTAAATAATAAAACTGTATTAAATTGAAACTAAGAAGCTCGCCAGCCAAAAGTCTTTGATTTCTAAAAAACTGAGCTGAACAGACCACGAAGAAGTCTTCTGACTGACCAATGGATTGTATGAAAATTCAGATGCTTATGATTTAGGACAGATTTGACTTACTTTACCTAACCTGAGAATAATCAAAATAAGGTTAAAGGTGTCTAGAAATGCACACCATAAAACAGTCGTCCCTGTGATGGACCGGCCATCCGCCCTGGGAGTTCTGTTTCATTCCTCCTGACCACCAGAGGCAGTGCATAGCACTAGTGGATAATTGCTGCACCAGCTAGATAGATCGAGAAGAATATAACAACAAAGTCTTGTCATGACGCAGACCGAGACGCGAGGATATAAACAGCAGCTCGGTGCCCAGCCTCTTTTGCTTTCTCGCTTTTAATTTTTTTCACGCTGTCCCGTGCAGTTTACCTGAGTTGCAAGGATTCGCCCTCCCAAGCTGTGACAGCGCGCTCTACACTATCATCAGGACAGATATCTTGAATCCCTTTCTTAATTATGTGAGTGCATACACTGCAAAAAATAATTGTCGGTTTAACTTTAAAAAAAAAAGAAAAAAGTAAGTTACCTGGTTGCCTTAAAATTTTGAGTTAATACAAAAAAGGAGATTGGTTTAATCAACAGAATCTAAAAACATTTTGTTCAAGACAGCACTCTCTCCATGAGTGCTTCTAATTCTCATTTTCTTGATGAAGAATTGGTGGAACCTGCCATAAAACCCATTAGGGCTGTCACTTTTGTGAAACAATCCTGTTTGATTTTTGAGACATAAGTGTTCACCGAATCAAATGTAAAATCGATTTTCCATGTCTAAATACGTTTCCATTTTCAACGCCAAATAAAGGCAAATCCACTGACAACTAACAGGCATTAGGACGAACGTAAAGAGGGCGCTTGAGATGGACATCTATTAGGCCCCAATGTTTCTGAGGTATTGGAGAAGATAATGAAGTTGTCAGAAGCCACACGACAACTGTTCCACAGGCACCACCTTTTAGGATGCCACAGGTCCTAAAGGCAGAGTTTCCGAATCAAGCCGATCAGTTCAGAGTCCTACCATTCGGCTTATCTCTGGCTCCTCATATTTTTACAAGATGTATGAGTTCGGCCCTATCTCCTCTTTGGGCATGAGGATTCTGCTCTACTTAGATGATTATCTGCTTTGTGCCCCAACAAGACGACATGAGCTACACAACACCAAGATTGTGCTGGAGCATATCCAGAGGTTGGGCCTTACTGTGAACGACACAATGAGTCATCTGGTCCCAGAACAAACCATAACCTTCATAGGAAAAACACTCAATCAAATCACAATGTCTGCCACATTGTCTTACGTGAGGACAGACAATATTTGGTCAGGGGGACAAAACTTCCATATGGTGTCCTTCTGCAACTAATGTGGACGTTAGCTACCCCACATCCGTGATCCCCTTGGGCTTGCTTCACCTCAGGCCTCTTCAGAGGTGGAGCAACAGCTTTGGGCTAGATTTAGCGAGACATCGCCTGCCTGTGTCCGTGCACTGAAACCCTGTAAAAGGGTAACATATCTGACAGACGGAGTGCCACTAAGGGTGGTATTCTCCCATCAGGAAGTGATCACGACCGATGCTTCACTTACAGGATGGGGGGCAACTTGGAACCAAAGGGGAATTGGTGGTCACTGGTCACCCAGGGGAACCATAGAACATATCAATGTCCTGGAGTTGAAGGCAGTGTACTTACTGTAGCTCTACAACACTTCTTACCAAACCTGATGGGTCATCATGTGCTTGTCCGGTCCGACAACACGTCGACGGTCTTTCATTTGAATCATCAGGGCAGCACCAGGTCTCTTGCAGCTTTACAATGACCATTTGGAGTTCCTAAAAGCACAGATGGACTGATAGTCATCCAGGCCTGTAGGCCAAGATGTGTGTACTTCGGGGGTCTATGAATTGTCACACCTTTAGTACGATGGGGAAAGTTGTAATTTATCTGATTGATCAGTTTGAACGTCTCACATTTTGGGTTTCGGTCACATGGTCATGGAAAGGATAAAAGAAGATTGTAACTGTTGCTCTGTCTCTTTTGATTCTCTGTCTCTCTTCCTTGGGGCAATCTTTTCTTAGCCTCCTCTTTTCTGTCTTTTACTCTATCTATCTCTTTGGTAGCATTTTACATAATTCTGGCAACATTTCTTTAGTCATTCGGTAGTCTTGCAGCCTGAACCCCTGCAGGAAATCCACCCTTACACCAGGGATCTGCTCCTGGGGGAATGGAGACTTCACCCGGATGTAGTACAGTTGATTTGCCAACGGTTTGGCAAGGCAGAAGTCGATCTGTTTGCATCGGAAAATGACCACTCATTGCTGCTGGTGGTTCGCAAGAGCCGAGAGTCCAGCTCATTGGGACTGGATGCATTAGCCTATGAGTGGCCGAGTTGCCTGTTGTATGCATTCCCTTCATTTCCACTTCTGTGGGAAACTATTTTCCTATACAAGCACAGGGTGCTTTTAGTGGCCCCGCGATGGCCAGCCAGGCTATGGTTTCGTCTCCTTCTGAGTCTGTTACAAGGCAAACCATGGCAGCTTCCCATCAGATGGGACCTTCTCTCTCTCAGATGGCACCCAGATCCAACTCGTCTTCAGCTCTGGGTTTGGCCCTTTGATCCAGATCATAGTTAATGGATTGTGAACCAGCAGTAGTGAACACTACTGGCAATGCTAGGGTTCCTTCAACATGACAACTTTATGCTGCTCGTTGGAGGATATTTTCTTATTATCAAGGAATTGACCCAGTTCACTGTACTGTGCCGACAGTATTGAGTTTCTTATAGCATCTTTTAGATGATAACAGGGCGGGCTCCACTTTAAAAGTTTATGTTGCTGCCATATCTGCTTATCACGGCCCGGTTGCTGGTACTTCCCTGGGGTCTCATAACCTTGTTTGTAGTTTTCTGAAGGGAGCGAGGCATTTAAAGCCTGTTTGTTCTACTCCTTTTCCTGTGTGGGACTTACCGCTTCTAGAGTACCTTTGCACACCACCATTTGAGCCATTGTGGCTGTTGCGGATATTACGTGTTTGCCCTTAAAAGTGTCTATTTTGTTGGCCATTGCTTCCACTAAACGTGTTGGTGAACTTCATATCTTGTCAGTGAGTGAATTGTGTTTACGCTGGTTACCAGAGGATTCTAGGGTCATTCTTCGGCCTAATCCAGCCAGTTGTTTGTCTGTTATGGTGAGGTACGCAAAGGTGCACCTTTGTCCAAACAGAGACCATCACGCTGGATTGTCGAGAAGATAAAGTTGGTGAATAATAAATCTAATCGACCCTTACCATGGGTGTTCCTTGTCACTCCACTAGGGCCTTGTCTTCGTCTTGGGACGCTTTACGGGGAGTTTCCTTGGCAGATGTCTGCAAAGCTGCTACCTGGTCTTCTGGCGGTTCTACAAGGTTAACGTGACTGTTTCCCATTATGTGAGTTCTGCAATCCTTCTGGAGCAACCCTGATGTTTGCAGGTGGGTGGCATTCCTCATGACTGTGTTGATATGCGTCATCCACTAGTGCTTTGTACTGCCTCTGGCGGTCAGGAGGAATACACAGAACCACAGTTATATACGTAACTGGCGTTTCCCTGCCTACGACCCGAGACGCTGGGTAAGACTCCCGCCTCCCCACGACCCGACAGAACAAGCCCTTTGGAAAATGTATGTAAAGGATGGATGGATATACATTTCGGTGAGGTTCTAGTCCTCCCTGTCTCTCCCCAACAATTCTTGGGGAAAAATTCTTGATCCATGTTTCCAGACAAAATCATTCCAAACCAATATTATTTAATTTCATTGTAAATATTCTGCTAAATTTTCAATATAATTTCTGCAGAAATGCACAGAGTTTATCATCATTCTGATTTCGGTTGTAGCCAACACTCGTTATTGCGGTGCATTGTGGGATTGAATGAGTGCACTCAATATAACGTCCACTATGGTTTCGGACCCTACAAATGGCTGTCCCTTCAAATAGCGCACTATTTGAGGGTATAGGGAGCGATTTCAGATTCAGCCAGAGACTAAAGACTTGACAAGACACACCTGTGAACATGATGAAACAATGAACCAATGACAACATAGGACACATGACAAGGGGGGCACATGGCAGGATCACACAGGGCAAGGGAATCACATGACAAGACAGGAAATATGACTGACTAAACTGCTAAATAAGATGTGAAACAAAAAACAAAACTAGACATGTTTTGCAGATGGTAAAGTATGAATGACAAAAGTGTTCTTATATTTTGGGAAATGTGGTCATTGAACGCATTTTGTGTGAAAGCAATAAAAATGATTCACAGATTGGTCCTGTTTCGCTGAATGTGAGAAGAGTTTTGGAAATGGGACTACAGATTATGTTAGCAAATATGTTAGCAATTGAAAAAAACTAAATACTGCCATTCCAAGCAGAGAAGGTTGGACTTTGTTGCCCTCTTGTGGACATCAAATGCTTTGTCCATTATCATTTCATCTTCACGTTTTGTCCTTTATATAGGCCAACATTATATAAAATATATCATCCCAGCATCATGTGTGTGTGGGTTTGTGTATGTGAGAGAGAGGCTGCACCCAATACCGAATGTCCAAAATACTAGAAAAAAGGTAAAATATAAAGGGTTATGAGTTTGTACACTTGAACTGTGGATTGTCCAATCAGCATCCAGGACCACAACTATCAGTTTCATAATAATGAGCATTTGTGCTGTTTGATATCAAATGACCAGGACAAAACCTTTATTTTAAGACAACGATTTATTAATAAATTTATTGGAACAGAAGCAAAGTAATACAATATTTTAATCAACAATCATAGTTGTAATTCAGTCTGTGTTATGGTATTATACGGATCAGCTGCATTAAAACAAACAGTGAGGACACCACAGACATTTATCATTCATTATTTGTGCTTTTTTATGGCCAGATAAATCTGCTCCAGCAAATTGTCTTTGTTGTTTGTGATGTTTTTTCCAGCGACCTCCATAAGATCAGTGATCATCTCAGCGCTGTAAGAACCTTGAAAGTCTTATATTTTTTCCTCCATTCCTCAATTTTATCTGAAGAAACATTAACACACTTAAATCAGAACACAGTTGATATTTCAGTCTTATTCAGGACATTAAGAATTTAACTTGCCTCCACAGTTGACCACATTAAAGAGAGGGATGTGTATCACGGTTGGAGTGTTTTGGCCTTTGAACACATAGAATTCCTTTGGTTTCTCGGAGTGTCCATTGGGAACGTTGACCTCAGGGAAAGGGATCTTCAGTTTCTTGGACGTCTCAGCAGCTTTCTTCACTGTCTGTGGTTGAAAAGCATCACATTATTGTTTGATTAAAATTGTTGGACAGATTGTTTTAAATAAATATGGTTGGATGAAAACCCATGCAATTATTTTTAAATTTTAGGACAAATTTAGGTTAGTGTGACCATGGTCAAGTCAAGTCAAGTCAAGTCATCTTCATTTATATAGCGCTTTTAACAATGTAGATTGTCTCAAAGCAGCTTTACAGAGATAAATGTATAATTTAACGTAAGATTGTTTTTGCTTTATAGCGGTTCTTTAATAAAGTTATTTTCCAGCTAAAGTTAGTTTTGATTGATTTGCTTCTGTCGCACCGATCATTTGTTTTTAAATTAGGGCCGCCAAGACGACACCATTCTCTCTACACAGACTTTAAACGCGAACCTGTGAGAAACGCTGATGGCGTTCAGATGCGCATTAATAACGGGTTCTATAGTTATGTGCGTTGATGTGTGCAGGTTTGGAATTCCCTAAAAACCAAGCCTAAACAAATTACTGGTGTTTCCTTACAGTTTTGATTCAGAATTTTATTTTATTTTATTAATTCGGGGTAGATACGCAAATTGAGTTTCCCGACGACGGTTTATCTGTAGAGTGGGAAAGGGATCCTCCATAGGGAGAGACTAGTTGGCACTTCAGCACTGCATTGACATCGGGTCCAGGCGAAGGTCCTTCGTCAGATCTGGATACGGCCTGGATCCGGCAGGCTGCGGGAAAACCTTGGGATAAACAAAGACACTAAAATTAGCGTAGATGCCATTCTTCTCATGATGTAACAAGTACATCAGGATTTATGGGAAGTGTTCCCGGTTCCAGCTGACCTAATCTATGCAGCCTAATATTGAATTATAGAAGTCTATAATGTATTATGTGAACGCTATGTCAAAGAGATGTGTCTTTAATCTAGATTTAAACTGACAGAGTGTGTCTGCTTCCCGGACAATGGTAGGAAGGCTGTTCCAAAGTTTTGGTGCTAAATAGGAAAAGGATCTACCGCCAGCAGTTGATTTTGATATTCTAGGTATTATCAACTGGCCGGAATTTTGAGATCTCAATAGACGTGAAGGAGTATAATGCGTTAAGAGCTCGCTCAAGTACTGCGGAGCTAAACCATTTAGTGCTTTGTAAGTAATCAGCAATATTTTAAAATTTATGCGATGTTTAATAGGGAGCCAATGCAGTTTTGACAGAACCGGGCTAATATGGTCATACTTCCTGGTTCTGGTAAGAACTCGAGCTGCTGCGTTTTGAACTAGCTGTAGTTTGTTTATTAAGCGCGCAGGGCAACCACCCAGTAGAGCATTACAATAATCTAGCCTTGATGTCATGAACGCATGAACTAATTGTTCCGCATTTGTCAATGAGAGCATATGACGTAATTTAGATATATTTTTAAGATGGAAAAATGCGGTTTTACTGATACTAGACACGTGACTTTCAAATGAAAGATTGGTATCAAAGAGCACACCCAGGTTCCTAACCGACGACGAAGACTTAACAGAGCAGCCATCAAGTGTTAGACAGTATTCTAGGTTATTACGTGAGGAAGTTTTTTGTCCAATAATTAGAATCTCTGTTTTTTCAGAATTTAGAAGTAGGAAATTACGAGTCATCCAATTTTTTATATCAGCTATGCATTCTGTTAATTTAGTGAATTGGTAAGTTTCGTTAGGTTTTGAAGAAATATAGAGCTGAGTATCGTCGGCATAACAGTGAAAGCTAATTCCATGTTTCCTAATGATATCTCCTAATGATAGCATGTACAGAGTGAACAGCAGCGGTCCTAGTACTGAGCCTTGTGGTACGCCATACTGAACTTGTGATCGATGAGACATCTCTTCATTTACTGCTACAAACTGATAACGGTCAGATAAGTATGATTTAAACCATGCTAGTGCAATTCCACTAATGCCAACATAGTTTTCTAGTCTATTTAAAAGAATGTTGTGGTCAATGGTGTCAAACGCAGCACTAAGATCGAGTAACACTAATAGCGAGATACAACCACGATCGGATGATAAGAGCAAATCATTTGTTACTCTAACGAGAGCTGTCTCGGTACTATGGTACGGTCTAAATCCGGACTGGAAATCCTCGCAGATATCATTTCTTTCTAGAAAGGAACATAGTTGTGAAGATACTGCCTTTTCTAGTATTTTTGACAGAAAAGGTAGATTCGAGATTGGCCTGTAATTGACTAATTCTGAAGGATCAAGTAACAAGCGGTTTAATCATAGCCAGCTTAAAGTTTTTTGGTACGTATCCTAGAGACAAAGACGAATTAATGATATTAAGAAGAGGATCTTGTAAAAAGGGGCATAATGGTCACTATTGGCGCTTTTCCACTGCATGGTACGGCTCGGTTCGGCTCGGTTCGCTTTTCCACTGCGTGGTACGACTCGACTCGGTACGGCACGGTTCGGTTCGCTTTAGCTCGGTTGCTTTTCCACTACAGTTAGTACCACTTCAAAGTGGGTGGGACTGATCGTTATATAGTTGCCGTCTCTACTGCCATGATATCATCATATTAAATGCGAATTTTTCATTCCGTGTTTCCCCATCCACTCCTCGGCAACCAACGAGAGGAACGTCTGCACCTCGTCCACTGACCACGATTCAGCCATTTCTTTTTTCGAAGTTTATACTCTTTTTTTTTTTTAAAGCAAATACTTTTAAAACAGGCGCTACAGCGCTGGCTGTTGTCTACTGGCTATTTAAATCTAGCGGGTTTAGTGTCTCGTGTCGTAAATACAATGACGCTGGTAGTGATGATTCTGTCTGACCAATCAGTGATCTGCAGTGTTTTCACGTCACATTTTAGTATCGGTACGGTACGCTTGGAACCTCAACAGAGGTGGTACCATTTAAAGCGAGCCGAAGCGAGCCGTACCGTACCGTACCATGCAGTGGAAATGCGCCAAAAGTGAGCCGTACCGAACCGAGCCGTACCGTACCATGCAGTGGAAAAGCGCCAAAGCGTGCCGTACCGAACCGAGCCGTACCGTACCATGCAGTGGAAAAGCGCCATATGAATGGCATGAGGGGGGAAAGCAGCATTATGCCCCTTTTTACAAGATGTAATACAAGTGTCAGATGTCCCTAGAATGTGTGTGAAGTTTCAGTTCAAAAATACCCCACAGATCATTTATTTTACCATGTTGTAAATGCAGATTTTTAAGTGGAAGGAAAACATGCTGTTTTTGTACATGTCTGTTTGGTTTTGATAATATCCCCATCACAGTCACGAGACATAGCAGTTCTCGTGAGTATTAAACTAAGTTCTTTCATGTCTCACTGCGCTGGACAGGTCTATGGCTAACTGAGGGCGGAGTCTGCTAATAGGGCGGAGTCAGTCACCCATCATGGGCAGGGCCTTCCTTTAACCATATTCCTTTATTCTGAGACACTGCTTAAATGATTTATAACGGATTTTTCCTTTAACCATGAGTGAATTCTCTTTGCCTATAATACCTCGAAAGGATCACCTTCACTGAAGTCCAGTGAAATGATGAGGTCGATGTCTCTCTCTTCTCTCAGCACTGAGAAGTAGGATGAGTTGATAAACAGTCCAGCGTCTATATAGTCTCACTTTCCAGAAGAGCAGAGGGCACTGCTTTATCTGAGAGATCACAGCATTATTATATTCACAATGAATTTCCAGTTAGCATCTGTCTATGAGTTTCTGTTCTCACCTTTCATGTTGTGAAGAAAGTCATATTTCCTGCCCCAGATCCACTGTGACACGCAATCAAAAATACTCGCCCAAAGATCTGTAAAACATAGTGGTTTTTATCTTTAGTAAATATTCTTTAAATTCTGTGTATGTTTTTAGTTGACTATATGGTTCCTTGGAGAAAGTTTGATGTTTAATTATAGTTTAAGCTTTAAAGTACATCATTGGATGTCTAAAGGTTCTTCTGTGACATCAGTCTGTTAAAACCTTTTTTGTTGAAGCTAACTGGAAGATTTAAGGAATTCAACACATTTCAGTTTATGCATTAATCTTGCAAAAAAGTACATTATACAAATCAACACATTGTAAAGAAAATTCAACCTACCAAAAGGCCAGAAATCACTCAATCCTTTAAACAAATTCAGAGTGTATTGTTTCATATACTGTTCTGCTGCTTCTTTATCAGAGGGATTCAGGTTTTTCTTTTGAAAACTCAGCTGATGTTGGCCTTCAGAGATCTCTGTGAAAAGAGGAGAACATGATTGAGTTTATTAATCAAATGCAGGTCTATGCATCTTGTGTTAGAGTTTAGTTTACCATTTAAATGTTGTTGAAAAGCATACTTTTGGAAAATCTTACCGTTCAGCGCTGTTCTGATGGATTTATCATGGGCTGACGGATCTTTGCCATTCAAAACAGAGAGATTCATGTCCACGAGATCCTTGAGCACTTGGTGACTTTTGTCTATGGGAGGGGAGTTTGTATTTTCTGAAGAAACACATCGAACAAACATCAGTGCAAAATGTCTTGAATGGAAGTGCTTTACATCCCCATATCTATTACATTCAGTTATCAGGTGATCATCATCATTATGGCTCACTTTTATTTTTCATCATTAAATGCCCAGTGAAGTGCCTTGAAACTTGAATCACTTGCACGAAACCAGACTTAATTTGCCCCAATGGAAAGCATATTTATACGTTCCATATCCCCTATAAATGTGCTAGCCTGATTTCGTCAGACTTCGTACTTCCGCTCAATTTCAGTTCGCTTCTGTACTCAATCTGAGATAGCGACCCATCTCCCAGTTTTCCTCCGGCCTCAAAACAGCCGGCCAATCAATGAACAGAGGGCGGGCTGAGAGCCGTGACGTAGACGCTGATTGTACCGTGGATGCGTAGATTTACTTCACATAATCTGCAAGAGTCGTTCACAGTGTTTACATACATGTGTTTACAGTGGAAGTTCAATGTGGCTGAGCCGGCTCATAACCAAACGTTATGTGATTGGCTTACGGGTAACCAATGATTTTAAACTATCAATTATGCCCTTCCAGACTCAGTCTACGAAGCAAAGCCAAGTAGCAGAGTTTGGTATTACCAGGCTAATAATGTGCACTGTGCCATTCATCATATAGAAGATAGTAAATGTGTGAACAAGTGACCAATTTCAGCCACAGCTAATACTAAATGCTAATATTTAAACTAAATGCCAAAAGACTTTCTGATTTCATGGGGACTTTAAAAGAGTAATGCTACAGCAGATAGGCTATTCATGAACAGATCATTAGACAAAATAAAGATCAGCTTATAAATAAAGAAAAGCTGTAATGCTTTACCTTTCTCCATTTCCTCAACCATCTTTTCGGTTGGTGGTGCATGTTTTAAGAACTCTGTAAAAAAAAAAAAAAAAAAAAAAACCTTTCCCTCTAAAACCTCACTTATCGGGCTTATGCTACTCTGAATAATGCCTGAACTTCGTATCTGGAGCACTTCTCGCGTTGTTTTTGTTTTTGCCTCTTCATGATGACTAGCTTAATCTAGTCCTAACTTGTAAGTCGCTTTGGATAAAAGCGTCTGCTAAATGACTAAATGTAAATGTAAATGTAAAATGCTTGCTACGGATTCGAAATAATGCAGAAAATTTAAAAACGATTTTATTTTTATTTTTTAATGACGGAGGAAAGTTTCGGAGGGTGTAAACGTGATTGACACAGCGTGAGGTCGTATTTATTTGTTAACGTGCGAAAATTTTGGACGTGAATTTCGGACTCGGTGTGGAAGGACTTGCACCGCCAACATTCCACACTCTTAGAAAAAAGGGTTCATTGGGGTTCTATATAGAACCATAGGGTTCTTTACTCAACTCCAAAGAACCTTTTATGCTAAAAAGGTTCTATAATGACAAGAAAGAACCCTTTTGGCACAAAGGTTCTTTAGGCTATTATATATTACATTATTCTGCAACATTTTGTAGTTGTAATTAAATTATTGTTTATTAAACTGTTGTAGTAACTTAATACCACATTTTAATCATGCTGATTTTTGGAGGAGAAAAACTGAAATGGCACTCTTCGTGTGATATTGATTAACTACATAAAATGATATAAATATATATATTTTCTAACCCCCATATCTTGAATTTTGTGATCATTCACATTCATAAATGCATTTGTATACACTGAATAATGCAGTGAAAGAACGCACTCAAAATGCACACGCGCACTAGTATAACTAGACTTCATCAAGTAACTTTACATTAGCCTAGATGCGTGCACTCTGTAGACACGATTTGTTTAGTTTTTGAAATATACTTGATAATGTTAAAGCGCACATCGTTAAAACAAAAAACACGATATTATCGCAGATGATTATCGCAGATGATGGGGATATTTTGGGGATATTTAATTTTATTCTATCAATCAATAAATTCCACTAGAAACAAACTTTGTTGTATTATTTTATTTTAATACTGTGAAGCTGCTTTGATACAATCTGTATTGTGAAAAGCGCTATACAAATATACTTGATTTGATTTGATTTGATTTGATTTGATTTGATTTAGCTATATCGCACACCCCTATATTGACCTTATCGTCATCATCATCATTATCATCATAACAAGAAATTATTGTACTGCAGCTAAACAATTTTGCATTATGGATTTAAATTTTGTATCTGTTGAACAGCAAACATAAACAAAAAGAAGTAATAAACTCATTATTTTCATTAATTTTACAAAGTAAACAATTTGTTTGCATTTGCGCGAGCATATTCACGCAGCGCTGTCTCGCGAGCGCAGTGCACGTTTTTGAATTCCAACGGTCGAGATGAGACTGATCCTATTCCCCGTCTGCTGATTTAAATTGATGGTCTGACGGAAATATTGTTGTGGTAAGTCAGATAAATACAGATAAATACGATTTTTTAAGTAATTTACTGTTATAAGCTTTAAACCCATTAGTAATGAAGTTGTCAATGTTTCTACAGCGGATTTACACTAAAACACGAAAGAGCCTGGGCCCTCATTTATCAATGGTGCGTACGGACAGATTTGTGCGTAGTGAGTGCGTAAGAACAATTTCACGCAAAGTGTGGGATTCACCAAGTTGTACTTATACGTAGAAATGTGTGTAAATATAAGCACACCTCTGAGCATGCTTACGCAGATAATCTAGTGGTAGAATAGCGACACTACACATAAAAAGCATTTAAGAGTGTCACAGTAAGCATTAAGCAATCCACATATGTCCTGTGTTTCCTTTAAAACACTCAATTTATAATTTGTCTAGTTTTAAACACAATGCTTAATTGGTGTCAAACCCTATAAAAGACAGATGTGAAATATATTTGTCTCAGTGCAATGGCTTATCTTGCGTTATTGGAAGACTTGGCAAACAATGCGCTCCGCAGAGAGCGCGTTTTCCAAGATCGCGCTGATCTGCTTGGCGAGAGCACAGAGTGGCTTCTAAGTAGGTACCGCTTTCCCAAAAATGTACTGCTGGATTTGTGTCGTGATTTAGGACCAGTGTTGGAGAGAGAAACAAATCGCACAAAAGCCATTCCCGTGCACATCCAACTCCTGTCCACCCTTGGATTTTTAGCTACTGGCACATTTCAGCGTGAGGTTGGAGACATATGTGGTATATCCCAGCCATCAGTGAGTAGGATCATGCCGGCAGTGTTGGATGCAATTATTTCCTTGGCCCCAACCTACATCCAGTTCCCTTATCGAAATCCTCAACAAGCCGCAATAAAACGGGACTTTCATGCCATTGCTAGATTCCCAAACATAATTGGAGCTATAGACTGCACCCACATCGCCATAAAAGCACCATCAACCAACGAATTTAATTATGTAAATAGAAAAGGGTTTCATTCTGTTAACGTGCAAATAATTTGTGATGCAAATTTGTTGTTATTAAACGTCGTTGCGCGGTGGCCTGGAGGAACACACGACTCATTCGTTCTGCAGAATAGCTCTGTGGGTGTGCGTCTCCAAGAAGGCGCTGTTGAGGATGGCTGGCTCATTGGTGAATTTAAGGCTACAACATGTTTAAAATGCTATTGTAGGGCTATGTACAATTACTTAAAACTATTTCATCATTAGGTGATCAAGGTTACCCGCTAAAGCCATGGCTAATGACCCCCCTAACCAACCCGAGGACCGAGCAGGAACAGGCGTACAACCGTGCCCATGCGCGCTCAAGGAGCATAGTTGAGCGCGCAATAGGCCTGCTGAAAGGACGATGGCTGTGTCTGTCAAGCACGGGAGGGACACTGCAGTATCAGCCAGAAAAAGCATGCAAAATCATCATGGCTTGCAGTGTGCTACACAACTTGGCCATCAGACAGGGCATCCCTCTGCAGGAACCCCCAAGACCAGACGGCCCTATGCCCGATGCAGTGCCCCTGCCACCTCCTAATGCCGCTGGCATTCAGACAAGACAGAGGATCATACAGACATTTTAGGTAAGTCTGGCCATTGGTCGAGTGCAGAAACATTACAGCGATTTCATTTTGTGTTTTGCAGCTTTCGTGGAAACAAATAACTGAAATCACATTAGTCAGCGGTTTATGGTTTATTAGCAATTGTATTTGCGCAAGAGGCAATCTGTTTCAGAGACTCGTTGATTTGAATCAATACATTCGTTATGTTGCTCAGTTGATCCTTTAGGTCATTAATGGATTTTGTTGTTTCCTCTTGATTTTGTAGCACCGCCTCACTCAGCACTCTTGGCGCACGGCGCATGGAAGGGGCAATGGATGGGCCCGGCTCCTCAAGCTCCTCAGGCACAACGGGTGTCGCTATTAAGGAAACACATGTTCACATTAATTTAATTGAGTTTTTCCTATGAATGATTTCATTAAAAGTTTACAAATTGAAATAAAATGTATGCAAACACAATATCCTATTCCAGTTGGTTTATTTTACCTTCACTTTGGGTGTTAGATGGCCCGGTTTGTTCTGTTGCAAGAGCATCAGTGTCACCGTCCTTAGTAATCCCGGACAGAGCCGTGTCTCCGATGATGCAGGCTATGCGGTTGTCCAATGGGGAAAGTTCCGTTGTTGTCTGTCCTCCTCCAGTTGCGGACATTTCTCGTCTGTGTGCTGTGACACGTTTTTTAGCCAATACTTTAATATCAAACCATTTTTTTTTTATTTCTGGGACAGTTCTCTCCTCAGACCCAACGGAATTAACTGCATTGGTGACATTCTCCCATGCAGCATTTTTTCTTTTATTTGTAATTCCTCCTGCAGTGAATGAACTAAACAATATCTGTTGGTTGGATTCAACTTCATTTACAAGTATCTCTAATTCTGTGTTTGTGAAGTTCCTCTTCTTTGCTCTCTTTGCCATTATTGCAGTGAGGAAAAAACACAATCACGTAATTTTTAAAGGGAAGTGTTGTCACCATATATGGTTAATTGGAGGCGTTTCCGAATGCTAATGACCATGAATGTGAACGAGCATGGTACTTACGCACATGTGGTATTTATCAACAATGATTGCTTACTCATGTGCGTAAGAACAGCGTGCGCATGTTTGATAAATGCGGATTTTCTTGTACTTAGGCACATTCTAAATTTCATTCGTTGGACAAAATATAGAACCTTTTCTACGCACTGTTGATAAATGAGGGCCCTGAACCGCGACAGTGTCACAAGTTGCCTTACGTTTCATCGGTAAGTTTTGTTGTGCTTGTTGCAAACTGTTAAATTGTGTTTAGACAGTATAAGAGGCTTCAACCCCCATATTTTTCGTCTCAGCCCCCCTAAAACTATAATCAGCTATCTGAACGATCAGGCCAGTGCTGCTGCTTCTTCAGTAAAGTTTATCATTCTCTCTTGTTTACTGATAGTGGTTAAATGTACTCGCAGTCTCGCACTTCGGCTCAGAATGCTTTTATGATGCTAGATAATTGTAAACAGCCCAGTGTGAACACTATTGTGATTCACTTCAACCTTTTCAAACTTTATGAATTATTATTTTATATTCAAGTCAAGTGGTGTCTAAGGAACTGGAAGCAGGCCAGGGTATGGCTGTTTCTAAAGCACACACAGCTTAAAGGGATAGGCCTAGTTCACTTTAAAATGAAAATTATGTCATCCTTTACTCAACCTCAAGTTGTTTCAAACCTGTATGAATTTCTTTCTTCTGCTGAACACAAGGGAAGATATTTTGAAGAATGTCAGTAACCAAACAGTTAACTGGAAGCATTGACTTACATAGTAGGAAAAAAAAAATACTATGGAAGTCAATGGTTCCAGTTAACTGTTTGGTTACTGACATTCTTCAAAATATCTTCCCTTGTGTTCAGCAGAAGAAAGAAATATTACATAGAAAAGTCATGCAAATTTTGGGCAAAATGGGGTTGACTAAATGATCATTTTTGATGGAATTTTCTTATAAGTTATTTTATATAAGTTATTTCACAAATAATTTATATGTTTTTCCAACTTGCAGGAATCAGTAAAGCCAACTCCGACTGTAGTTTTTCATGAAGCTTCAAACCCCCTCCATGCAAAAAGAGCCAGCATCAGTATGGAGGGTGTCAACATTGTAAGCGCAGAAATGGATGTGATGGAGGCAATGGAGTGCCTCTTTGCTACTTATTTCGTATTCAGTGTGGAATACCCCAAGCACATCACTCACACGATGAATTTTGTTGAGCACTACCTGTTTAAACTCTCCAGCAGCCAAAAAAAAACTGTCTGTCCCAGTGCTCAAAATGTATAATCAATTATCTTAATACTTTGATATGTCATGAATAGTGCTAATTTAAAGTTGTAAATATGAGGCGATTGATGTTATTCTGAAATGCTGATCTGAATTTTGAATCTGTTATTACAATTCTTTATGAGTGTTATTAATGTAAATTTGTACTTGATGTTCTGAAATGCTGATCTGAATTTTAATCTATGTATTCACATTCTTTATGAGTGATATTAATATGAATTTGTAGATTTGAAGTACTTCTATATCTGTATATTTCCATTGTGACTTATATTAATATGGATTTGTAGTTTTGAGGAACTTGACGTTGTTCTAACACTGATGGGAATTTAGATGAATCTGTATATTTTCATTATTTATTAGTGATAGATTAATGTAATTTTGTACATTTTATGGACTTATTTTGTAATATGTAGGTGAAACTCTATTTTCATTATTTATGAGAGATTTTTTAAATGGTTGATGTTTTAATGTTGATTTGTACATTTAAAGCCTTGAATACTTGAAATTACAGTAGCATTCTTTCAGTAATAGTAATTATTTTTGTTAATATAAATAAATTACTAGTTCTATGCACTTTGGGTGTGCTTTTTTTCAGTATTCAAGGGTGACTTTTTTTTATGTGAATTACATTTTTACATTTTAGGGTCTTGATGTTTGTCAATAATATGAAATATTTAATCCGGAAAGAACAAAACAAATGATAATGAATGAACCCCTAAAAGGTTCCATATAGAACCTTTTTCCTGGTTACAAAGAACCCTAAAGGGTTCTTTTGATTGAACCCTTAAAAAGGGTTCTATATAGAACCTTTTAGGGGTTCCAAATACGTAGCGCCTGATAGAACCTTTTAAGGTTCTATATAGAACCGTCCTTTTCTTCTAAGAGTGCAGGCAACACGATCTCATGAAAGTGCGTATCTATAGCACGAATGATATGTCTCGTCGTATCATTTATACGCCAAAAAGAGTTTTTGCGTTCAAATGATACGCACTGTAAACCCCTTCGGTAGGATTAGGGGTGAGGAGTGCGTGCGTATTACACGCCTTAAAGTAAAGTACGCGAAAACTGCGTATCATATGTACGCAAAAACTCTTTTTGGCGTATAAGGGTGATTCTCCAACTACAGGCACTTTTGTGTCCTTGGCCTTTTTTTGTAAATGAATAAACAAACAAGTGCCGAAATAAACTGTCATTATGAAGTTCAATGCTCCAACATCCTAGTAACCACCAAATCTTGCCCCTTTTTTCTTTTAAAAATGCTTTTTCATGGCGGTTTATTAGCAGATTTTGCAGTTTTATGCTTGTCCCCAACCCAGACTGGCCCTCTTTGAATGTTAGAAAATTATATTAAAGGATCGATTAAAAAATATTTTTTAACATGTTTGTCTTAAGGACAAATAAAATATCATACCATCGAAATTCCATATGTATATCATAATTTTTAATCTATTTTTGGAATGAAATAAGTCTGTCCCCAGGTTTTCCGTCATTTCCACCTTCATCAACAAAATCCACTTTAAATAGATCCACCTTAAATATTTTATTTACTTGGAAATAATAGTGACAAGGACATATTAGTTGAAGATGAAACTTCAGGCTCCTGCTCTTCAGCACAAGAAAATAAATCAAGGTAACTCAAGCTTTTATACAGAGTATTTTTATTCAGTCATTTCCACCTTGGCTGTAGTTCAGTTGAATTATGTACAACAAATATGAAAATGTATTTGTTTACGAGTAAACAACATAAGTCCAAAAGTAGCTAAGCCTGACATGAAGGTGTGCTAATATTGCAGAAAAACTGCTAAAATGTCATTTCCACCTCCGTCATTTCCACCTCTGAGAAATTACAGGTGTAGCTTTGGACATGATATATGCTGTTTTTGTGCGCTATTTGCATGTTCTCATGACATATTTGTGTTTTTGGACTGAGAACTTTATAGGCTTTATCACCATTCCAGTACACTCTAAATTTATTTTTATTTATCTATATTTATATGAATGTTTTGAGTAGGTTCATATAATTTGCATATCATTTATAATCATTATTTTTAAAACTACTAGGCATACTGTTCAACTCATATAGCCTATGTTAAATAATAAAATACATGGTTAAAAATATTTTGGACCGGCAATTTAAGTAAAAATAAACAGAAACAAATCTTTCCACCATGAACCGTCATTTCCACCACTACAGTTTTTTAGAAAAAAAATAAGAATAACCAATGATGTGGATCTAAATGTATTTTAAATCAAGTAGTAATAGTTCATTACTTACAATATATGTGTGAGTGACTTATAATAGACCTGAGCAAAAATGACATGCTGTAGGCAAAAATCCCAACTCGTGGCATTTAGCAACTTTAAATAAAAATGCATTAAGTTCATGAAGTATTAAGATTTATTTTGTTACATGATTAGGTACTGATGTTGTTGACAGATAGCCTACATAATCTTATATAACAGTTTTACAATATTATATTGTAATAAAATACATAAATTGAAAAGTGGTGGAATTTACATCTTTGAAAGCGCTCTTCAGAAAAACTGTTAAAAAAAAAAAAAACTAATCCATGGAATTGTAAAACTGCCCACTGTTATATTGTGTTAGAAGACAAATGAATGGAGCTAGGAAGATTGTTTTAAGAGTGTTTTAAGAGTGAATTTTCCATAAACTCACAGTGCCAAAAGTGCTCCTAGTTGGAGAATCACCCTCAAATGATAAGTGAAATATCATTCGTGCTAGATATGCACTTTCATGAGATCTGGTCGTCTGGACTGCATTGGACCGGTTCTCAAAGTCGGCCGATTTTATTCCCTTGCCTAAATTATCCTCTCGTTGATCACGTCTTTCGCATTCATGGCCTCTAATTTGACGTGGTTTCTGACAGGGGACCCCAATTTATGTCAATTTTGGAAGTAATCTTGTCGGTTATTTGGGGCGCATGCGAGCTATAGCTCTCGTTCAACGTGAAGTTTAGCACCAAAATGGAAATATTTGCACGACTTTCTAACATTTACAGATGGAGTAAGCTAGATATACAGTGAGGAAAATAAGTATTTGAACACCCTGCTATTTTGCAAGTTCTCCCACTTAGAAATCATGGAGGGGTCTGAAATTGTCATCGTAGGTGCATGTCCACTGTGAGAGACATAATCTAAAAAAAAAAATCCAGCAATCACAATGTATGATTTTTTAACTATTTATTTGTATGATACAGCTGCAAATAAGTATTTGAACACGTGAGAAAATCAATGTTAATATTTGGTACAGTAGCCTTTGTTTGCAATTACAGAGGTCAAACGCTTCCTGTAGTTTTTCACCAGGTTTGCACACACTGCAGGAGGGATTTTGGCCCACTCCTCCACACAGATCTTCTCTAGATCAGTCAGGTTTCTGGGCTGTCGCTGAGAAACACGGAGTTTGAGCTCCCTCCAAAGATTCTCTATTGGGTTTAGGTCTGGAGACTGGCTAGGCCACGCCAGAACCTTGATATGCTTCTTACAGAGCCACTCCTTGGTTATCCTGGCTGTGTGCTTCGGGTCATTGTCATGTTGGAAGACCCAGCCTCGACCCATCTTCAATGCTCTAACTGAGGGAAGGAGGTTGTTCCCCAAAATCTCGCAATACATGGCCCCGGTCATCCTCTCCTTAATACAGTGCAGTCGCCCTGTCCCATGTGCAGAAAAACACCCACAAAGCATGATGCTACCACCCCCATGCTTCACAGTAGGGATGGTGTTCTTGGGATGGTACTCATCATTCTTCTTCCTCCAAACACGTTTAGTGGAATTATGACCAAAAAGTTCTATTTTGGTCTCATCTGACCACATGACTTTCTCCCATGACTCCTCTGGATCATCCAAATGGTCATTGGCAAACTTAAGACGGGCCTTGACATGTGCTGGTTTAAGCAGGAGAACCTTTCGTGCCATGCATGATTTCAAACCATGATGTCTTAAGCCACTTTCCGACCGGAGGAACCTTTTCACAGTTCCTAGAACTATTGGCTAAAGTACCCGGATGTCGGCGTGTTCGCACCGCAGGAACTAGGAACGATTTTAGTTCTAGGAACTCCATTTGTAGAAACTAATTTGGGTCCTACTTCAGAGTAGGGTCTAAACCAGCACTATAGGAACTATCCGTGACGTTAGTGTGCGCTGATTGACCGAACGCACGCGGAACACCAGCACCCGCCATTTTTAAAACAGCTAGAATGTAAACACACAGATTATAGCCTATATATTTACTCCATAAACTAACTATACAAACATGGAAAACAGTGATAGATGGGTCTCTAAACCTTTATGCTGAAGAGAAAATCCAACGCAACTTTGAGGGGACCAAGCCAAACATGATTATGTTTATCTGCCCAGCTAGCAACACTGGACATCAACCACACGGCATAGGCTAATAACCTTTTTTCATATACTGTCTACTTTCTATAACAGTTCTATCTAATAAGATATTAAACAGTACTGTTAGATTGCTAACTAATAAACACAGAGAATGTGAGCATTGTTTGCTCTGGCGGTCTCAGTGCCGCCAAAATAAAGGTCTGTCGCGCCGTCAAAATAAAAGTCACTGTGCTTGCGTCACTCCCTTACCCCTCCTACCAGTTCCCAGTGCGAACGCAAACAGCAAAACCGAGTTTGGGGGAGAGTAGTTCTTAGAACTGTTTAGAAGTGGACAGTTCCTAGAACTAAGTTCCTATAACTACTTGATCGGAAAGCGGCTTTAGTGTATTACCAACAGTAACCTTGGAAACGGTGGTCCCAGCTCTTTTCAGGTCATTGACCAGCTCCTCCCATGTAGTTCTGGGCTGATTTCTCACCTTTCTTAGGATCATTGAGACCCCACGAGGTGAGATCTTGCATGGAGCCCCAGTCCGAGGGAGATTGACAGTCATGTTTAGCTTCTTCCATTTTCTAATGATTGCTCCAACAGTGGACCTTTTTTCACCAAGCTGCTTGGCAATTTCCCCGTAGCCCTTTCCAGCCTTGTGGAGGTGTACAATTTTGTCTCTAGTGTCTTTGGACAGCTCTTTGGTCTTGGCCATGTTAGTAGTTGGATTCTTACTGATTGTATGGGGTGGACAGGTGTCTTTATGCAGCTAACGACCTCAAAAAGGTGCATCTAATTTAGGATAATAAATGGAGTGGAGGTGGACATTTTAAAGGCAGACTAACAGGTCTTTGAGGGTCAGAATTCTAGCTGATAGACAGGTGTTCAAATACTTATTTGCAGCTGTATCATACAAATAAATTGTTAAAAAATCATATATTGTGATTTCTGGATTTTTTTTTTTAGATTATGTCTCTCACAGTGGACATGCACCTACGATGACAATTTCAGACCCCTCCATGATTTCCAAGTGGGAGAACTTGCAAAATAGCAGGGTGTTCAAATACTTATTTTCCTCACTGTACATGTGAAATGTAAGTTTTGCTCTGAGGAAAACGCATACAACAGCATAAAATAAATGCTGTTTACTGTGGTGAATCGATTTGATCCATAAATCTCTGGGCTGCTTAAGAAAAGCGTGCACGCGCAATTATCTAGACTAGATAAACCTGGTTCAAATTAGTGGGATTGCGTGAACTTCAATTACCTTTAATGAAACCGCTTTAGCTCCGATTATTTGTTAGGTTCATTCAAGTCAGGTGTTGTAGTTTAATCCCCGCTTTTCTTTGCATCTTTTATATGAAACAGTCCTCAGGTTCATCAACTCCACCTCCCACGATGATCTAGATTAGACTTCAGTTTCAGAGTCCTATAAAAGAGCCTCTTCTGTCTGATCTGAGAGTCGATGGCTGCTGTGCTGATATTGGTGAAGTTTCAGGATTTTGATATTGCCTACAATACAAGAACCGTGAGTAGACTATGTGTTTTTTTAAAAAGTAAACAACAACAACAAAAAACTGTTGCTTAATAATTGATATTTGAGTTATGACTAGTTTTTGTCAAAAGAATTGTAAAGTAGATTTTGATGGATTTTTCCAATCTTTTGGAATGATAGATTTGAACTTTAATGTTTGACTGTTTTTTAGATGGGACCATCTAAACCCCAGGAAAGGTAATTCTGTTCAGGCTCCTATGACTTTGTCTCTATCTCTATCCTGGATAAATCTGATTAACTTTTCTAAAACGGCTGTATAAAATTCAGTACTAGTCTGTCTGTCGCTGCAGTGAAGTGAGAATCGAACACTCTCTGAATAAGAAAGAGAAGGAGTTTGTAGCCAGAAGGAGAAATGATGTTCTGCAAAGCCTGAAGAAACTTCAGATAAACTGCAGTGAGGTAATATTATACTCTGTTTATTTGCTTGGATATTTATAAATGGTGTTTTAGCTGATGAACATCAATTGTTTGGTCATTTAAACTGTATTTCAGCATGAGGTGCCAAACATTGCATTACTGGGATCTGGAGGAGGAGAAAGAGCCATGGTGGGTTTGCTGGGATCCCTGGATCAACTCAAGAAAGCAGGTCTTCTGGATTGTATGCTTTATCTGAGCGGAGTCTCTGGATCCACCTGGTAACGTACATGCACACACGCACACGCACATGTTGAATGTCATAAATGAGAGCATATGTTGTTCCTCTGAAGGTGCATGGCCTCCTTATATCAGGAGCCAGACTGGTCCACCAAACTAGAGACTGTGAAAGACAAGATCGTCCAGAGACTCAGCGGTCCTAGAGTCAGCTGGACAGATGCTAATGCCAAACTGATGAAATATTACAAGGAGAAAGACCTATTCACCTTGACTGACGTCTGGGCAGTGATGTTCGTCATGACAATTGTGAAAGAGGTCTGTAACCATTCATAATACAACACTCAATGATGTATGATCTTAAAGAGCTGCTCACATTCAGTATTAAAAAGTGCTATTTTTAGTGTTTATAATGGCCAAGGAACCTGAAGCACAGGGGAAACAATACTGTAACATTCTTCTGATTACAAATTACTGCAAATCTACATGCAGTGTGGTCCGACGTCTGAGACCATATTGAAAATCTGAAGGTGTGGGTTTTTTTTGGGTTTTTTTTCACTTGAGTTTGTTTGTGACTGCACAAATTGTCCCAGGTCTCTCCAACACCAACATGATAAATAACAGCTGCTGAATTATTTTTTTTCACTTCAGATTGACGAACACCCACTCTCAGATCAGTGGGACCAGAAGAGTAAAGACCCGTTTCCAATCTACACAGCGATCGACAAGCACAGCAAACTGCACAAAGATGCAGGTCTGTGTGTGTGTGTGAGATAGACAGACAGAGTTAATGTGTTTGTGTCAGCTGTTATATGGGTGTTTCTGTCTGCAGACCCCTGGTTTGAGATCACTCCATATGAAGCCGGTTATTCCCTCATTGGAGCGTTTGTGGAAACATCCAACTTTGGCAGCAAGTTTGAAAATGGCCGTAAGATCAAGAACCAGCCTGAGATTGACATGCTGTACCTGCAAGGTAACAGACTCCGTTTTAAAGGAGAGTTTATTCATAAATCTAATTCTGTATTTCTTGCATTCTTCGGATTCTCCTTTATACGTTGACCTTAATAAGAGAAGTGTCAAATTGATCAATAGTATCTGGGATTGATCTGGAGATCAGGTCTGTCAAAACTAAGCCTTTATCATTGCATAGTGATTTAAAGGAAATATAATTTTGCTTAACAATTAATAAACCGTTAATGACAATTATATTCTTCAGTATTAAATACTGCTCCAAGAGTTGGGTGAAGACCCTAATGCAGCTTTGAGGCTAATCCACAATCATAAACCAAATAACAGGTGAGGATCAAAACCACAGGGTAAATGATCCAGATAAAAACAGAGTCCAAGACACAGGAAAATCCAGGGAGACATCAGAAGTTCAAAACCATGAGACGAAAAACCAGAAATGACAGTGTAACGCGTAAGAGTTTGCAATGAGTGAAAATGCAGGGCTTCTAGGCAGAGATTAACCAGATAATGAGACACAGGTGGAAGTGATGATCAAACAATGAGTCTCAGCAATGGGTTATGGGAATTGGAAGTTCATGATGGGAAAGCAGGGGGTCCTCTAGTGGAGATCATGGGTAATCCAGCTGGTGGTTGTATTACACTTTTTTTTTTTTTTTCATTTTTTTTTTTAAATATACATTTATTGTAAACACTTTTAAACTTGTGTTGTGTTTTCTGCAGCTCTGTGTGGCAGCGCTTTAGCTAATGTAGATGAAGAAAAGAAGTTACTCTTGGAAAAAATAAAAGGTGCAACTTCATTTGTTCTGAATATTTAGTTCGGTTTAAAGCTGACAGTCATCAATTAAACTTTAAATATATATTTCTTTTTTTTCACAGAGTTCTTAAATCATGTACCACCAACCGAAAAGATGGTTGAGGAAATGGGGAAAGGTAAAGCTTTTTTTTTTTTTTTTTTTTTTGTCCAATGCATTTCATTGAGCATTTAATGCTGAAAAATAAAAGTGAGCCATAATGATGATTATCACCCGATAACTGAATGTTATAAATTTGGGGATGGAAAGCACTTCCATTCAAGACATTTTGCACTGATCATGTTTGTTTGCTGTGTGTTTCTTCAGAAAATACAAACTCCCCTCCCATAGACAAAAGTCACCAGGTGCTCATTGATCTCGTGGACATGTATCTCTCGGTTTTGAATGACAAAGATCCGTCAGCTCATGATAAATCCATCAGAACAGCGCTGAACGGTAAGATTTTATAAAAGTGTAATATTTATAAAAAAAAAAAAGTAATGGCTTTTCAGCAACATTTAAATGGTAAAACAAACTAAACTAACACAAGATACACAAACCTGTATCAGATTTAAAAAAAACTCAATCATGTTCCCATCTTTTCCCAGAGCTCACTGGAGGCAAACATCAGCTGAGTTTTCCAAAGAAAAACCTGAATCCCTCTGATAAAGAAGCTGCAGAACAGCATATGAAACAATACACTGTGGATGTGTTTAAAGGATTGAGTCATAACTGGCCTTTTGGTAGGTTGAATTTTCTTTACAATGTGTTGATTTGTGTGTATATATATATATATATATATATATATATATATATATATATATATATATATATATATATATATATATATATATATATATATATATATATATACATTTTTTGCCAGATTAATGCATAAACCGAAATGTGTTGAATTCCATAAATCTTCCAGTTAGCTTCAACAAAGAACCACAGAAGAACATTTAGACATCCATTGATGTACTTTAAAGCTTTAACTATAATGAAACGTCAAAAACTTTCTCCAAAGAACCATATAGTCAACTAAAAACATACACAGAATTTAAAGAATATTTACTAAAGATAAAAACCACTATGTTTTACAGATCTTTGGGCGAGTGTTTTTGATTGCATGGACCAGTGGATCTGGGGCAGGAAATATGACTTTCTTCACAACATGAAAGGTGAGAACAGAAACTCATAGACAGATGCTAACTGGAAATTCATTGTGAATAATATAATAATGTTGTGATCCCTCAGATAAAGCAGTGCCCTCCGCTCTTCTGGAAAGTGAGACGAGAGACTATGAAGACGCTGGACTGTTTATCAACTCATCCTACTTCTCAGTGCTGAGAGAAGAGAGAGACATTGACCTCATCATTTCACTGGATTTCAGTGGAGGTGATCCTTTCGAGGTATTATACACACAGAGAATTCACTCATGTTAAAGGGGAAAAATCCATTAGAAATCATTTAAGCAGTGTCTCAGATTAAGGCGTTTGCAGTTTCTATGCAATGTGACGTCACATGTGTAGGCCCCGCCTATGATGGTTGACTGACTCCGCCCTATTAGTATAGACCCCACCCCTCAGTTAACATAGGCCCATCCACGGCAGCTGACTGACTCTGCCCTGTTAGCATAGGCCCCGCCCCTCAGTGAGCTGTACACAGTCCGCCATGTTTATTTCCTCACCAGAGCATTTACAGCAGTATTCAAGTAAGAAACATTCTTATTAAAGCTACTAAAGTAATTTAGTTGAGAGCAGTGAGGGATTTTATTTTATTCATATTAACAGCATATATCGCAGTAGGTGATGTATATTATACTGCTTTCACTTTAATACACAGATCTAATATACACATGCAGTTTCTTTCCCTGTTTACATTCACGGATATAACCAGCTGTGTTTGTGAACTGTTTTTGACATGATCTTGTGTGTATTTGACAGATTAAGTGCAATGAGACATGAAAGAGAATGGTTTAATGCTCGTGAGAACTGCAGTCACGTGAGCGTGACTGCGATAGAGATATAATCAAAACCAAACAGACTTTTTTTTTTTTTTTTTTTTTTTTTTTTACGAGCTGTAAAGGCTCCGCCCTCTTCTGGAAAGTGAGGCGGGATGGACCAGCAGCTCATTTACATTTAAAGATACATGTACAAAAACAGCATGTTTTCCTTCCACTTAAAAATGAGCATTTACAACATGGTAAAATAAATTATCTGTGGGGTATTTTGAGCTGAAACTTCACACACATTCTAGGGACACCTGAGACTTTGTCAACATTAGACACCTGATATTACATCTTGTAAAAATGCTGCTTTCCCCCCTCATGACATTCATAGTGACCATGGTCACACTAACCTAAAATGTAAAAATAAGTGCATGGGTTTATCTAACCATATTTATTTAAAACTGTCTGTCCAACCCTTTTAATCAAACAATGTGATTTCAACCACAGACAGTGACGAAAGCTGCTGAGACGTCCAAGAAACTAAACATCCCCTTCCCTGAAATCAACGTTCCCAATGGACACTCCGAGAAACCGAAGGAATTCTATGTGTTCAAAGGCCAAAACACTCCAACCGTGATACACATCCCTCTCTTTAATGTGGTCAACTGTGGAGGCAAGTTAAAGTCTTAATGTCCTGAATAAAACTGAAATATCAACTGTGTTCTGATTTCAGTATGTTAATGTTTCTTCAGATAAAATTGAGGAATGGAGGAAAAAATATAAGACCTTTCAAGGTTCTTACAGCAGCGATAAGATGATCACTGAACTGATGGAGGTCGCTGGAAAAAACATCACAAACAACAAAGACAATCTGCTGGAAGAGATTCGTCTGGCCGTAAATAAAAGCACAAATAATGAATGATAAATATCAGAGGTGTGCAGCGCTCTGAAACTAGGCGGCAAAGTTCTCAATGTTTGATTTAATGCAGCTGATCCCTTTAATACCATAACACCGACTGAATTACAACTATGGTTGTTGATAAAATATTGTATTACTTTGCTTCTGTTCCAATAAATCGTTGACTTAAAATAAGGTTTTGTCCTGGTCATTTGATATCAAACGGCACAAATGCTCATTATTATGAAACTGATAGTTATGGTCCTGGATGCTGATTGGACAATCCAGAGTTCAAGTGTACAATCTCATAACCCTTTATATTTTACCTTTTTTCTAGTATTTGGACATTCAGTATTTGGTGTGGCCTCTCTCACACAGAAACACGCATTTGATTTCTATATTTGAATCCGCCAATCAAATTTCTCACAGAAAGGATTCAAATATTCTCAGAGATGACACAGCTTTGACATTCAAGGGTACATAAAGCATCGCTTACACCACACAGCTGATATGGAGCAGAGTTTTGCCAGCTGTTTAGACTTTCCTTTTGGTAGCCCTGCCAGTCTTAGTCCACTAACAGTCAATTTGTGGACATGTCCCAGGCTGCCAAATATCAATGCCACAAACTTGCATGCATAGCCTAAGTTGCTGATCTTTGCAAGGAGGGGTTTGTATTTAGTCAGCCTTTTTCCAAAAATGCTATGTCCATATACAGATCATAAACACAACCTATTTCAAGGACTAGCACCTCCTTTCGATCTATATCCACGAGCATAACATCAGGGGTGTTAGGGATGTTACGAAACTCCTCATCAGCGCTGTTGAATCAGTCTGGTGTTATTCGTGAGTGTTTATACATGGGCATATTTTTTGGAAATATGTCTTGAACAGAACTGGCAATGAGATCAACAATACGGTCATGGCGTGCTGTGTATAACCCATTTACAATATGAGCAACTGATTCAAGGTGATCAGAGTTAGAATGCATTATACAGTGTGGATAGTGAATTTCAGGGTACCATAATGCTAGGTTGTATCTAGTTGGTAGCACCTGGGGCCGGTTTCACAAAGCTATTTTAGACCGGTCTATAGTGTTAGACAAGTCTAAAATTTGCTCATAGACTAGTCTAATGCATTGCAGTGTAGTCCTACTTCAGAGTCTTCAGTGCTTTGTGCAACGGTCTGATTTAGATGTCTGACTATCTACTATATCTAAGCCATAGTCAAAGTCTATTTTTGTGAAACCAGCCCCTGTAGTCTGGCCTTGACAGTGAAGCAAAGAATATCCTCCCCTATTGCAGCATTTCTGTAGCCTACATGGAATGAGATGAGAGGTAGAGTGGTCAGCAAAGTCAAGACATGCCAACTTTCCCTGCATTCTTAGTCCAGTCCAGTGTTGTTTTGTGTCCATCTGTTCGATGTTCAGTAAGGATCTTCTTGCTGTTGTGCTCTGTAGTGTGTGATGGGTCTGTGGCCACTGCGTCAGATACCTCTGGTGTAGTCTGTTGCACAGGTTGTTTAGGTCCGGCCAGTCTGAACGAACTCTGAAACCTGCGGCTTGTGTGTCCAGTTTACCGTTGCTTTTCCTCCTGAAGCCTAGGAAGCTGTCTCGGTTGCCTGTGGCCAAAGGGACCTTTCTCTTCCTGAGGTCCAATAAGAGGGAAGCTCTGGCTAGCTCTCTGACTGCAGCATTGTCATTTTTAAAGGATTAGTTCACCCCAAAATGAAAAGTTCCTAATAATTTACTCACCCCAATGCCATCCAAGATATCAATGTCTTTCTTTCCTCAGTGGGAGAGAAATTATGTTTTTTGAGGAAAACATTTCTGGATTTTTCTTCTAACAATGGACTTCATTGGTTACCATCGTTTTTAAGTCCAAATCAATGCAGTTTTAAAAGTCTTTGAAGTGTTTAAACGGGCTGTACGCGATCACAGCTGAAGAAGAGGTTATCTAGCAAAACGATAGGTCATTAAAAAAAAAAAAAAAAAAATTATAGACTTTTTACCTTCAATAGTTCGGATTGAGCTGATCAACAAACGGTCAGGGAACTACGTCATCACATTGAAAGGTCACGCCGGCGCCAGCAATTCTATTTGAACTACTATTCATATTCATCAGAATGTTATTATATTCATATTCACTGAATACTATTACTATATATATAATAGCAAACAATACTATTTGAACTATCCTCCGACGTACGGTCGCATTGTAAACAGTGGGATTGTCACGGAGTGACAAATGGGAACCATAAGAAATGGAACGAGTTCCCATGGGGAAACAGTTCCGGCGGGACATCAGGCCGGTTCCGGTGACCTGTCATGGCCGCCCGTGTTGATGAGCGACAGCTGCAGTGAATCATGAAGTGGCTATTTCAACGTTCGGCGTACAGCGTTGAGTGTTCAGTGTGTGGGGCGGTTGAGCTCAGTGTGTGTGGCGGTCAAAAAGTGCAGTAAGTGCGGCGGTTTGAGAAGAGAGAAGCGGCAGTCGAAGAGGAGAGGTGTAGACAAACAAAGCGGACCTGATCAAAATCGAGGTACAAGAAGACGAGAGGCAGAGGCGGCAGTTTGAAGGCACGAGTGTGCTTTGAGTTGCGGATTGTTGATCGAACTCGATGTCTCCTTTGAACTTGCCATCATAGTGGATCTGCCGGCCCGACGAGTTGAGGTGAAGGTATCCTTTTCACTTTTAAGTGGTGTGTATTGCAGTGTCTGACGATTGAAGTGAGCACGTGTGAAGATTTAAAGTGGTTTGACACATGCACGAGTATTTGAAAGCTTGATGTTACCAACACTCTAAAGCTCGGTCGGAGACTGTCCAGCCCGGTGGGGAGCTACGAATTAATGTGAACAAAGAGAGACTGCTAACTGCCACTGCTGCCTGCCATCACCGTTCTGTGGTAAGAAGACTCAGTTGTAACTGCTGGATTCTGTACTCACTACTGTTGTTCTGTGAACATAGAGAAACTGCTATCCGCCATTGCATGCTGCCTGCCATCACTGTTCTGCGGTAAGAAGACTCAGTTGTAACTGTTGGATTCTGCGCTCACCGCTGCTGCTTTGTGAATACAGAGAAACTGTTACCCGCCACTGCAAGTCACCGTGGTCCTGTGAAAAGAGAAAGCCCATCGTCCGCTGCCACCCACCTGTAGCCCCTTGTGCTCTGCCTGCCACCTGCTACTCTCTGCTCCCCACCGAAAAGGTCCTGGTTCGCTGTTCCATCCCCGTTGCCCTGTGAAAGAGAGGTGACACTCAGTGATCTGATGCTGTCCTGTGAGAAGAGAAACCCCACCGTCTGCTGATCCTTACCCGTGGCCTCCTGTGCCTTGCCCACTACTTACTACTCCCTGCTCTCCACTGAAGAAGGTCCTGGTCCTCCCCCCCCATCCCCGTCGTCCTGTGAAAGAGAGGTGACACTCAGTGATCTGATGCTGTCCTGTGAGAAGAGAAACCCCCCCGTCCGCTGACCTTTACCCGTGGTCCCCCTGTGTCCGGCTTACCACTTACGTTGGTTTGTCGCCCACCATCTACAGGTCCTGGCCTTTGGACCAATCTTTCTCCCGACCCTTCTTCCCTCCTTCTATCGTGATCCGGGAGCAGAGCTACCCAGCCCCCGCTGTTGTTTAGAAGGCATTTCGTCCCTCATCCCTTCTCTCCCCCCCTGTATTGCTCCGAGCAAGTAAGAGACCAACTGGTGGCTGATTGGAGTCTTCCTCCACCGAAGCCCTGCTTAGACAAGTGGCCTTTACGAAGAGTTCTGTGGCAGTGACATTCCTTTAAAGTGTTTTTATATCTAATAAAAAGAACCCCGCTTTTATATCACGTTGTTGTCTGACTCTTGGTGTTCTTGGTGTAGCTCCTCCGGAGTGGTGGTTGTCCTCGGCCCTAGCGGTGACAATGGTACTTCTGCTGGCGCTGGCGTGACTTTTCAACGTGATGACGTAGTTCCCTGTCCGTTTGTTGATCAGCTCAATCCGAACTATTGAAGGTAAAAAGTCTATAAATTATTTAAAAAAAATTTAAATGCTTTAAAAAACTTTAAAAACGCTTTTTTTTAAACGCTCTTTACGGCGTGGCAACACAGCGGGAGGTGCAGGCTCGGAGAAAACTGCCAGGCGAGTCCTCAGAGTCACCATAGGCAGTAGCTCGCAGTGAGGGCAGCCGCCGTCGGCGAGCGCGAGCGCTGCATGATCTTCACCCAGGCAGGAGACGCAGATGACATGGCGGTCTCCCTCGCTGAGTGGGGCTCGGCACCGGATAGCGCAGCGGGAGCGGCAGTAGAAGGCGGCGTTGGCCAGCGGCTTCAGGAAGTGGCTGGTCCCGCTGAGAGGCTTCTTCAGACGGCGCGCGGCTTCTCTCGTGATCCAACGATGCGTGAGCTTCGCTGAAGAGATGAAAAATCAGAGAATCAGCCTCCCAAGCCTTCCTTTATAGGGCTAAGCCACGCCCGTTTCGGAGGGACGTGACGCGGAGGGCGCGAAGCGCCCTCATTGGCCTGACGTCACCTCAGGCCTCGCTCGATAGGCTGATGCAGTTGCCGCAGAGCAGCCAATGGGCGCGCGAGCTGTCTCGCCCATGGCCGCGTGCTGCTGCAACGCGTTTTGCAATAATACAAAATTATAAGGATAATTTTTTGGCTTCAATATCTCGTGGAAAAGAGGTTTTCCCCTAGCGTAAGATACCTTACGCAGTACGAGAGACCTCTCGTAAGAGAACTAAAGTGTGTGTGTAGTCCATAAAATCAGTCATCATGACATTACTAAACACATGCCCATGCAGAGTCAGCTGGCGTTGGTGTTGACATCGCAGACTAGCACCCACTTTTAGCCAATCAGCGATCAGCAGGCAGACGCGATTTAGCGTAATAACTTGTAGCTGTATATTCAAGTGATCACTTATGCCAAAGTGGCATAAATATACAGTAAGTTGTGTCTACAGTAAAGAGTGAGATAGTGAGCAACTCTAAAAATGTGGATTACACATTTGGGAGATGACTCGATGGCTCTTAATAAATATAACTAACTCTGAGAGCACAGTTGAATGACTTGAATTAAAATTGAATATGGGGCGACTCCTGTCCATGGTCATGTGGCCCAACCAGACATCTGCAACTTTTACACCATCCAGACTGCACTCTGGGTAAAATGTTGCTTATCAACCTTGAATGACATGGCAATTAAAATGATATCCAATTATTTTGGTAGTAAAATTTTGGGCAGGGTTTTCTTGGAGTGGGCGGGTTTTGGTGAGCTGCTTTTGGGCTGGAAATCACCGTCCCAATCTGGCAACACTGCCAATGATAAGAGATAAGACATTTGTAGCCTATGTCTCTCTTGTGTATCTAATTGGAATCTAATCTAAAATTATTGACGCCCACGTTGTGTATCGCAATTGTTCAGATCTGATTTGTGTGCCCATGCCACTCTTTAGTTTTCCGGAATATCTGCATTGGTTTCTATGGCAATGAAGTTGCGTTGGTAGGTATACGCCAAAAAACAACAACAACAACCGCATGGAGGGGTTTACAATACAGATTTTCTTATTTTAAACAGGACGATGTGCAGGCGGATTGCAGGACTATTGTGTTTTCTGAGGCAGCGGCAGAAATGTAGGAGGCTGTGTGCCGTAGCTTCCTGTCTCCGCCGGTTTTAAAACATGTCTCCGTTATATTGTTGTTTTCTGCTGGGACTTTGCAACAACACAACCTTACTTCTGCAGTGACTTTCAGCATGTTTCCAATAAGAACGTCTGACGTTTACGTTTTACATGGGGTGAGAAAGTCACATAAACCACTATCAATCTGATCAGAGCAGTCAGACTGAAACTGATTTCCAGAAATGCGATTTGAACACAAAAAACGTATTTGGACTGACAGTCTGAACGTAGCCTTAAGCCAGGATAAAAACTTCATAACTGTGAGCCATGTCACAAGATCTCAGTTGTCATTAATGTCAGACCGAGTTTTACATCATCAATCAATAACAGGTTCGGTGATGTGAGCTGCATTACACGAGGGATTGAAATGTTGGCGTTATCCCTCCAAAAACGTTAATTTTGGTCATGGTTTGTCTTGAAAAATGAAGACAATTTGACGGTCGTCGTAGAATTCACACCTTCTGACACTGCCAGAACTAGGTGGTAAAGGTAAAAAGGTAGGAGGTAAAATGTGACCGCAACGGTCATTAAGCAGTTGTCGGTGAACATGTCAAACTAACGATCAAATACTTCAGATTTTAGCCTATATCGACAGAGCGTAGGCTCACTATAGACCTTATACGCCAGAGAAACGAGTGTGCCGCCATCTTTAGAATATTGTCTTTTAACCTCCGTTTTACGGTCGCTCTGTATATTTCTATGGCACTGCTGTCCAGGAGTAATTAGCTTTTGAAGTGGATTTACTTAAAGGGTAACTAAACCCTAAAACAACTTTTTTTAGTTAATGATCTGTTAGACTGGGGCTTTATTAATGCTGTTCATTGATTCAAGTAATTTTTTTGACATTTGGGTTTAAAGTGTTTTAATTCTACAATATATGTTGTAAAAACGTCTGAGTGCTGCCCTCTTTAGGTTGAACGGTGGCTACTGCAGTTGAATTTTCCTACTGGAAGTTGTGGTACCCTCTGACATCAGAAGGTACCAGCTAACCAGGCCCTTGCCTACAGAGAGACTCGTCTCAGATGCACGCCCCCCCTCCGCTGGGCTCTGCCCACTTTTCCAGCATTTTTCAAATATTGCCAGTGGGTGGAGTCAGGCTCTGACCAGGGGTTTAGTTACCCTTTAATGTAAAGTTAACGAAAGTTATCATGAGGACTGTAATGTTTAAAGCAGATGACTTGACAAATGTCAGTCGACCGGGAAGATTTTAAAACGAGCCGATAAACACGCAAAATCGTTGTGAAAATACGGACCGGAAGTCAAAAGACAACGAGCGCAGCGCTGAAAAGGGGCGGGGCTACATAAGGTCTATTGGCCGGCATCACACGCATCACAAACATGACCAGCGTCAGACAATAGCGAGCCTCCGCCATAAGACATCTAGCCTTTATTATATGATATCTATGATTTTAATGATGTCTTTATTCATTTTTCTGGGATGGCAGATATTGATTACCTAGCAGCCTATGAAGGAAGCCAGCTCTCAGATTTCATCAAAAATATCTTAATTTGTGTTTCGAAGATGGACGAAAGTCTTACGGGGCTGGAACAACATGAGGGTGAGTAATTACTGACAGAATTTTCATTTTTGGATGAACTAAGTACAGTATGTATTAAAGCTGCAAGCAGCGATGAAAAGGGCCCTCGCACCCTTGCCACCGCCACCCGGAGGCTTTAGGAAAACAGAGCACGGTGGGCAGTATGTAAATATAGGAGGACTATGTCAAAGTAATTTGTATTTGCCACACTTTCTGCTACCAGCAGGTGGAGCTATTACTATAACTGAATATTGTCATGTAGATTTGTTCAGGACAGGACTCTTATCAAACATGTGAATTCAAACATGGGAATTCTGAAGTTACAACAAATTCTTGTTTTGTGGCGTCGAGGAAGTTCAAAATGGCTGACTTCCTGTTGTGTTTAGGGCTACACTCCAAGAGACTTTTTTTTAGGTATTGGGTCATTACATGTATGTACCGAATTTCATACCTGTACTTGAAATGTACAGCCGGGGCAATATTGTAGGTGGCGCTATCGAGCCATTTTACCACACCTACATCTGAAACCCATATCACATGTACATTTTCACCACTTCTGAGGCATGTGCAAAGTTTCATGAATTTTCGAGCATGTTTAGGCCCTCAAATAAGCAATCTCCGATTGCAACGTAACAGTGAGGAGAGTAAAGATGGAAAGCTCCTAAAGCTTAGTTCCATATAAATTCACGGATAATTTGTTGTTTTGTCGTTAGTGAAAATCAATATTGACCTTGTATTTGAAAAAGGATCCTCATATAAGAAACAATACTAAAATTCAGAGTCAGTTCATTCGCATTCGGAGATCGACTATTTTTGACTGACAAAATGCTGGCGGCCGGAAACAACAACAGCTTCAGTGAGTTGTTCAAAACCTTTCTTTTTAGTAAACTCTGTGTACACAAACAATGTTGTAAATGCTGGAGTTCATGTGTAGCGCACCTGGTGATACTTCGAGCAAAGTTTCATGTTGTGTCGAGCCTTCTTAGTGTTTTAAAAATAGCGATTTTGATGCTATTCTAGTAGTGCCCCATTCACTCCCATTCAAAAGGCAATTTGACTGAAAACGAAAATACGGTCAATCTTAGAAATGGCGTTTCCATCCTAATTATGCTTTTAAACGATAGTTTGTCTTGGGTAGATTCACAAAAAGACCCTAGGTTGCATTTTGGAGAGAGTTACGCTTTAACATTTTCATATGAAAAGTAGATATATGCTTATGTAACAATATATAGATATGTAACCTCTCTGTTCTTTTTTTGTAATTTCTATTGTATTGTTAAGCATGTGATGTGTTCTTCTGGTGTAGTATAAAAGTTACCCTTGTACATGCTATATGTTGGAAATAAATCATAAAAAAAGAGGAGTAATGGGATGACAGAGCATAAAAAGTGGACATTGTCGACATTAGCGGCCCACTCTGTCTTCCTTGCTAGAACAGTAGGAAGTAGGAACAGTGGTCAGAGACATTTTTAAACTTGTACTGCAATAAAGGATAGCAAAGTTTTTAGACCTGCGTTTTTGGAGCACATGGGAAAAGGTGGACTGGAAAAACTGGAAGAACTTGGAGAGAGAGCTACTCTCTGAGAGAAAAAAGGAAATTAACATTTGAACTCACTCTTGTGAAGTAAGCATCACCATTTGAGACACAAAGTCTCACCTCAGAATACATCTCTTCCCCTCTTCCCCCACTCCCCCTCTCTCATGCTGAGATCACATGAAATTCACCCAAAAATCTATATGGTTTAATGTGAATAATTATCATTGAGTATTATACATGTTTGGTATCACTTGAAATGTCTCAGTGTGACTGGTACAAAGGTCTCATTCCCAAAGAAGTAAAACAAAAGGTAATAAGGTTTTTAAGAGTTTAGAGATAACTGGCACACAAAGGTGGGTGGGTCTCCAGGCAAACAGCCTCCTGTTCTCAAAGGTGTAAACTCAATGTAAATTCCCATCGTTAGCAAATTTGATATAAGGAAATGCAACGAGAAGGATCAGCACGATTCTGTACCTCAGATCAGCCTGTGAATGCAGAGAGCGGACGAGACTCTCAGCATCATTTATTTCCTAATGTTGGGTTCACATCTCTTCTCTTTATTCCAGAGCCTTTTATGTTTTGTATTAATTATCTTTGAACTGATTATGTAATTGGCATGATACATTTACCTGACATAATACATTGTAAACATTTGATTTTATTCTAACAGACTCTGACATAATTTGCAGTAAAGAGATAAAAAAGAATAGTCAAACATTCGCTCACATTTAATGATGCACAGATATCATTAAAAACCTTTTCATTTATGGAGTCAGATGAAATAACGAGAAAATACATATGAGAAAATGTATTTCATTTCATTTAATCAAATTACAAATTACCCGCTGACCGGATGCCTCCATTGGGCCGATCGAGCCGGGCCTTACAACTACAAAGGCCAAATAATCCTGACATCTCAAAAACTGCAGCTTATACTGTACATTCCTTGTAAAATGAAGAACAGTCCTAAGTTTAAAGAGGCACAATAATAGGCACCAAGCTTGAATTCATGCAGATAAAACCATGAAGTTATAATTGACATCAGAAGTGGTAGTCAGAAGTTTTTCTGGTGAAGAAGACTAAGGCACATTAGGAGAGGATTCTTTGGTGCTTTGATTTGGATCATAAACTGGTGCAGATTGAGTCGGATAGAAAACAGGCAGCATGGCATTTGGATTTGGGTAAAGCCCTGCAGCAGCTCCTGGATAGGGCAGCGCTGAAGGGTCATTCAGATTGGGGTAAAGTGCTGCATATGGAGGTGGTTGTCCACCAGGATAGGGCACAAGGTTAGGCTGAGGCGACGGATATGGCTGGAATCCCCCAGGTGGGCCTTGCCAGGGAGGACATTGTTGGTCAGCTGGAAGAATAATCACAGGGAATTTGACTTCTGGATCTGAGGCAAAAGACACATCCAGATAGACCTGAAAGACAACCATGTACAGAATAGTTCAAGCAAACTGAAACTGTGTTGAAGTTACAAATGAGAGAAAACAAATTATTTATTTTTGCTTTACTCTTTGCAAGAAAGTCTTGTATATGCTGTAAAATCAATGTTGTTATAGTCTCTTTTACCACACAAATTAGAAAGCATTTGAGAAATTTGTGACAATTAAAGGAATAGTTACTACTTCCATTTTCTTTTCTTTTAATGGTGAGAAAATGAAAGATTTATTTTTTTATTCTTTATTTATTTAGATTTTATTCTAAATTTCTTCTGCAGAATACAAAAGAAGATATTCTGACATCTGAAGGATATTTCAACGGTTTCAAAATATCTTCTTTGGTGTTCCAAAAAAGGAAAGAAAGTTGTACAGGTTTAAAATGACATGAGGGTGAGTACATTTTCATTTGGAGGTGAACTGTCACTTTAAATATAGCAATACTAAGGAAGATAAAATAGCACCTTGAGCTCATACTGCACTTTTATAATTCTGCAGTTTTCAATGGTGACAGTCAGGTCACGTGGAAGGTTTATGTCCACTACGGATTTTGTCTTTTCTCCAGATGGGATGCGATCTTTAGTTTCTTTGACTATATACTTAAGTCCTCCTTTAGTGCGGCTGCCAGCAATAAAGGTCTGTTTCTGACTGATGCTGTACTTCAGCTTGACGTCACGAGATGAAGAGTTGTCAATATCAACAGAAACTCTGATTTTTTCACCTGCAGCAATGTACGGAATTATAAGGAATTAGATACATTTATCAACAATGGAAAACAAATGCAAAATTACTATGGCAGGGTTTTCCATCCAGGTTGCAAATTTTATTAATGTAAAACCTATTTGCAGATAAAGCAGTGTTTTCATTTAGTGTGTTTAGGAGAACAAAGTAGTCACATTCAGAGAAATTGGAGATAAATATCAATAAAAATATTTACATCCAGAATTTTTATGCAATATCTCAAAATGTGCATAAAAATATGTTGATGGAAACCCGGCCATTGGCATTACAGGCTAGTGTCTTTAGTTTATGCAGCTTTGACTGAGTTGCTTAAGAGCTACACAGATTATCACCTTGCATATAGCCAATTTTGTCAGCTGTTACTGTCATTGACATTTTTCCTGAGCCAAAAAGTTTCATCTTCTTGTCTTTTGTGCCAGATTGTGGTTGCTGTATATATATGTGTATACAAAAACAAATACATTTAAAAAATAAATAAATAAGTAAACTAAAATTACATAACATTTTCTATAAGCTCTAGGTCACAAGCAAATGGTTTAAATCACATTACATGAGTTCTGATAACAGTATAAGCAGTTACATAATCTCTCTATTTATCAAAAGATGAACACCAAAGAGTCAAACATGGTATTATAATTCATACCAGTAAATGATCATTGGTCCCATCATTCCTGGGCAAAAAGGATATTTCCGTACATGTAGTAGATGGCTTCCAAGACCTCTTCAGCTTTACCATCAACACATACTTAACTGAGCCATGCTGTCCTTTAAAAGATGGAGGCATATTTCTGAAATTAAGGTAAAATAAACATCTTTTGGTTTTCAGAAAAGACTGACAAGCATTATTATAGTGCATAATATGGTCCTATATGCACTTTAGCAATTGCAACTGTATGATAAGTTTTAATTTATTCCAAATAACTGTTAGCATACCTGCATTAAATATACTTTACAACTTTTTTATTTTTTTACTTCACATAGGCCATTTGTGGGAACATAGGGCTGTGGGAACATAGGCTTCCAATCTGACATTCGGGTGGCTCTGTTTTTGCTGGACAGGTGGGGAAATCCAGTTTGGTTTTTCTAAATGGTTCAGGAAGCACGGAAGGGAGGGGGAGGGGATAGGAAGAGGAGGAGGGAGGGTCGAGCTAGCCTCTGTTTTGTTTGACAATACTTTGAATGTCAACAAGAAGTGACTTCACCCAACATCGCTTAGAGCACCTTTAATATCCTTCTGGTTCTTGTCAAACTTTTATGTTGGTATTTTCATTTTAAAGGCCCTATATGGTTCAGTCCCAGAGATATGGGGATCTTAATGTGGTTCCATGAGAAAATTGGTCAGTTGTACACATTTTTAGTGGTCGAAAACCAAATGTACAGGCAGCTGTTATACTCTTTCCCTTTAAAGAGGATTATCTGAACAACAAATAATGTTGAAACTAGAAATGCATCTTGTTTCAACATAATTACATACCTGTCTAGAGTGCCATACAAATACTTTTTCCCCAAAGCAATGGAATCTTCATTTTTAAGGAGAACTCCGGTCAATTTTAACATTGAGCTAATTTATTTGTAAATTTGGAGTGCTGTCAATACAGAGAACAACGACAAAAATCGGTGTTGCCTACACCATGTTATCCTCTTTTTAAAATTTGCACCCTGTTGACTTCAATAGGGCAAGTTTTAAACCTGCTTTTAGCCTCTTAACATCCTTGATGTGTCATTACAAGTGCACAGCCAATGTGAGTGATTCCTTCAGAGTGAACACGGTGAATCTGACTTCAGTAGATGTGAAAGATATGAATAAAAATGAAGTTAATTCGGCCAGCGCTCATACCTGTATTTACATCCTGTTTTCGGTCGAAGTCCACAGTAGTCGATTATCGAGTTCACGTGCGTGATCATAGGTAACTAAGCAACAGTGGAGAACTCGACAATCGACTACTGTGGACTTCGACCGAAAACAGGATGTAAATACATGCATAGATATCATATATAAACGCTAGATGTCTCGTGCGCGCTGCTGGCCAATGGAGGTCGACGTTCGCACGTGGCGGCCATCATGCCACAGGCAGCTCGCTCACTCGTTTAATGGTGCATGTACTTTTAAATAACCATAACTTGCTCAATTTTCTACCGATTTTCAAACGGTTTGGTTTATTATAAACGTCAGAGATGTAGTTATGACACTACATACATACACTGCATACATATGAATAATTATAACTTACATGTTCAAGCATTCGGAATTATAGCCACGTTAATAACGTTTGTAAGAAACCAAACCGTTTGCAAATCCGTCAAGATTTCAGCGAGATAAGAGGATTTGTGTGTGTGCTGATCACTCACCTTACATTAAGCCTGCCTGTGACAAGATGGCCGAACGGTGATGCCGGAAGTGACTGCGCCATAAGACATCTAGCGTTTATATATGATATCTATGAATACATGTATGAGCGCTGGCTGAAATAACTTCATTTTTATTCACGTGACTGAGAGAGCGATTTGAGAGTAGCCTGAGAACTCAGCCAGCGCAGCTTCTCAAGAGCGGCTGCAGGAGCTCTGATGACGACACAGCTGTTCCAGAGCCATAGAGAGAAATTTCTCTCTATGGCTACGATCACGTGTGTTTCGTGTTAATTAAAACACCTTTAGTTTCTCTAAAGCTCACAAATCAGTTTTTAATAACAGTAAACACTCTTTTCATGTCGTTGCAAGTATATTGTGTCATGTTTATCAAATTAAAACTGATTAAAAAACGTAGACTCCACTTCATTGATAATAGCTTATGTCGAACTTTATTCTTGTTGCCTTTATATGATATCTATGGACAGACGTTCCTGTAATTTATAGATAGATAACAGACCGCTGCGAAGTATAACACACCGTTGCCATGAAAACGGAAGCGTTGCTATGGACGCGGAACGGACTATTTTTCTTTAGCGGAAGCAATACAATCCTTTTTAAATCAATAAACTCCTTTTCAAATCAATAATTTGTGTCAAATTATGTATTTATTTTGTAGGTAGGTAGCCATGTAATAAGCGGGATAATGTATAGCGAGGCGAAATCCCTTCAGGCTGATTCAAGATCCGCTTCGCCTCGGGGTCCCGTTCAGCCTGTCGGGGTTGTTATTCGCTATAATTATTATCCCTTACATAATATCTCAATATGTTCAAAGTTTTGTTAATAACAATAATTAAATATTTTGCTGAGTGTGTTTTGTGCTGGTACCATGGCTGGTTTAGGTTACGTTAATTTTCAGGGGCTTATATAAGGGCATTTGTTTTAATTACATGTCAAATTCTAACTGTCAAATTATATTCAATTGGAATAATAACAGTGTAGGGCAGTTCCCAATCAAATGAAATCATTATTAACAAAATCCGAGGTGACACAACACATAAATAAAGGCCCGTTCACACCAACGATAACTATAAAGATAACGATAAAGATATAATTCTAAAAATCGTTCTCCATATTAAAGAATAACAGAGTTCACACCACAACTATAACGATAAAGATATGAGGAACGATATCGTTGGGATCACTTTCAGAACGATTTTTTTTCAGCTGTCAAACGATAAAACACTGACAGTCAATCAGAATCCATTCTAATTTAAAGGTCTCGCGCATTTAAAATGGGGCGCGCGCGCGCGTGCTTAGAATAAAAAGACCGTTATCGTTCGTTGGTGTGGACGCATATATAGTTATCTTTGTCGTTATCTTTATAGTTATCGTGCTTGGTGTGAACGGGCCTTAATGCTATGAGATTTTTTTATTATTATTATTCAATATCTAAATATGAAATGATTTCTTCATTTCCCTGGCACTGACTGAGTTAAACAGCTCCACGCTTCTCACAGATTTATCATGCAGAGCTCGCATCCATGCGCTCACGGCGCTCCTTATCAGTAGCTCCTCCATTTCATTCTTGCTTTCGCAGCGCATAAAGGCCAATTTCTTAAATAGCACCATGCTACTCTAAAAAATAAAATTTAGTTAAAGTTTAATTCTAGCACTTTCAATGACCTGTGTTAGTCCTTGAATACATGTGTCTGAAATTCAAGTAGGCTACTTTCAAGAAGCGTGGGAACCCTGTTTCTTCAGAAAAAAAATATGAACCAAATCAAAAGTTTAAGCTGGGAAAGTTTCCGAAATTTGGCTGATTTGGCACGTAATGACCCATAATATTTATATTCTTTATGTTCTTCTTTATATTGTGTTTATCGGCTATTATTTTTAACTGTTCACATATTTACACAATAAAGAACAACTAAGAACCATAGATCGTGTTTTATCACTCACTGTTGAGGAAGCTGAAAACTGAATGGAAAAACATGACATCCTGGTCTAATCACTGGTCCATCTGTGAAACAGAAGGCATGTTGGTGTGGGTTAAAAGAGTGTTGTGTGTTCCTCTTTCAACAAGCATAATTAGTCTAATGTCAGCAAACAATCTTTTCAGGTTTCCTGCAACTTTTATGTCATTTATTTATTAGTGCACGGTATATAAAAACTCATCACTTACAAGTCTCTCCACTTACAAGAGTTGTGTTCTTTTCGCTTTGTCCTTTAGACATCACATAAGAAATAGAAGTCAGTTATTATTTCCCAATCTTATCACACACAAGAAAGAAAGAGAGAGAGAGAGAGAGAGAGAGAGAGAGAGAGAGAGAACTGCCCCTACTTTGATTTGTAAGTTAAATGATTCACACATCTACTACAAGTAACCTACTACTACTTATAATAAATATTTAAAATGTTGTGTTAAATATTAAAAATATTTAAAATAAACTTACCTTTTTTCGAGCTCTTTTGAATGAAGTATTGCTTTAGTTTGAAGTATCTCTCATGGTCGCTGATGGTTGTTTCGTCATCGCCTGATTTTTCAGTCCATCTCACATCCGCATCTCCCGTGAACTTCACAAAAAACTTATCCACCTTTATTTCTTTGGTCACTTCCAAAACAACTCGCCCCTCCACAATATCCCCACTAGTAAAAATATTGCTTTCATTAATGGGGTCGTAATGGAGAATAAGCTCTTTGATGGATCTTGACATTGTATTATTATACACACACAGCAAGCGGTGTCGTCTTCTCGTTCTCATATGTGAAGCGGGGCTAATATTCTTAGCACGAGTTGAGGGCTAGCTTTGAGATTCCCATAACATACTATGCGCCATAATATGGCAAGCCGTTTTAACTTTTATTCATTTCCAGGATATGAATCCTTGATATCAACAATTCAGTTTTCACTAGTTAAAATGATATTGAAATCAGGAATTAGATTTCTACGAGTAACAATGGCTATTTTTGATATCAGAAATTACATTTCCACTAGTAACAAAGCTAATTCTTGATATTCACAATTCAATTTTCACTAGTTAAAATGATAATTCTTGATATCAACAATTGAATTTCAACTAGTAAAAGCTATAATTCTTGATATCTGTAATTGTATTTTCACTAGTGAAATGTTACCATAGGCTTCCATATTAAATCAATTGTTGATATCAAGAATTGATTTCTTAGTAGTTGAAATTCCAATGTCACATATCAGAAATACAATTCTTACTAGTAAAAACCTTTATTTTTGATATCAATAATTCCATTTTCACTAGTGGCAATGTTAATTTCTGATATCATGAATGTGATTGCTAGTAAGAAAGCCATTTTAGATATCTGAAATTATACTGATATCAGAAACACATTTTCAGATATCAAAAATTAACATTTTTACTAGTAGCAATTCAATTGTTGATATCAAGAATAGACATTTCAGCTAGTGACAATTGAATTATTGATATCAGTAATTCACATTTTTACTAGTAACAATGTAATTATTGATATAAAAAATTATATTTCTACTAGTAAGAAATCAATTCTTGATATCAAAAATTGATTTTGAATGGCAGACTGGTGACATTTCACTAGTGAAAATTACATTTACAATTACATTTTTGGTATCAAGAATTCAATTGTTGATATCAAGAATTAAATTGTTGATATCAACAATTACATTTTTGATATAAAAAAAATAATTGTTGATATCAAAAATGTAATTCTTGATATCAACAATTCATATCCTGGAAATGAATAAAAGTTAAAAGAGCTTGCCATACGCATTCCGCACTACACCTACTATATCCAACTATTACACTAGTTTCGTTATGTTCAGCCTTGTCTACATTTTTGTCAACCTAGCAGCGACAACATCACTTCCGGGTTTATTTTTTTTTATTATAAAAACTGCCAACTACTGTACCATTAACAAATGTACTCTACAATATTGTAATGGTGTATTGTTTATGTGATTATTATTATTAATAACCAAAACAATATCAATAGGATAGCCTAACTGTTTATATTGAATTAAATAAAATGTTTTCAAAATAATGTTCTTAAAATAGTTTATACAAACTTTGTTCTTTTACTTTTACTTTTACTCTAGTCCTATGATTTCACCCCTAGCTCATTTCTAAATAAAGTGAGTATTTTCCGTATATTTGTTTTGAGTACATTTTAAATACAATTTTTGTCATTTTAGTCATTTTTATTTTTATTTTTACATATCTTATTTAATTTTCATCCTTATGTATTTAGGAATTTGAATTGCTCAAAATAAAAAATTAAAAAATTAAAAAAATTAAAATGAAATGAAATGTCCTATACAAATAAACTTGCAAACTAAAGCAAATATGTGCTGTATAATCTGGTTTTAAGATTGGATGAGTTTGAACTTTTAGCCCCTCAGTGGTGCCATTTGTCTTCCTTTTTGGACCCTTTTGTTATTCTTAGTTAGTCAGGCATAATTTTGCATTTGTGTCCTTGTTTTTTGGTCTGTTTAAACCTTGAATTACCATATATAAGAATTTTATCATGAAAAAAAATTGGAAAAGAATTGTCATAAAAAAAAATGTATCAGCTACTGAATCCAGAGCATCTGAAACTGAGTCTAATATAGGTTTAATAGAGATCAGATGCCATCTGAGTTCAAGCCTTGTTAGGTATTTGAGTCTAATGTTTGGTTTATCACTAGATGTCTCTATCCACAAATACAAGCTTACTATTGACGAAACTGCTGACAAGCTCTGGTTTATTTACCGTGTTGACATAATTTTCTATTGAAAGTGGACGTCTGGGTGAGACGTATAACTAATATGCCATCATAAATTTACAGCTAAATGTAAGACAGAAAATATTACCGAAATGGCTGTAGAGGAATAACTAAAATAAGCAATATTTACTCTTGTTACCGTCACCATCTGGTTATCATTTGACCTCGAGAGTTTTGTAGGCTACTTTTGATGCTCACAAGTAAGGTAAATATTAATAAAACACCTGTAATGATGGCGAAAATTATTTGTTATTAAAGCATAAACATTCACAAACCACTGTTAATTTAACATAAAAGCAAGCATAGGCTTCTACTGTGTGCATGGTTCGGCATGACAGAAATAGCGCAAATTGCGCTCCCCGCGATGAACTGAGATATCAGCTTGTTAGGAATTATTAAGGGTCCCTTAATAATTCCTAAAAAGCTGATATCTCAGTTCATCGCGATCTCACAAAACTCCGTTATTATCAATGAAGCAGACTGCACAATAAATCTTTCATAATGTCAACACTTCGTTTGTTGTAATCAGAGCGGATTTGCCAGCTTGCAGCACGGAACAAAATCTCAGTTTTGAGCGGTGAGTGGATTCTATCTTAAATGCTTCTCATTGGCCATTGCGCGTTCAAGAAATCAACACACATGTCTGTGATTGGCTACATTGCTCAACGCTGCAAACATGTCATACATTGAAACTCGTTCTGGGGTCCGTTCTTCGTACGTCGCTAACTCACTTAGCTGGATTTGATTGTTGGCGATTTGGCATGATCTTGGATTGTTTGGTTCTTCAACGCTCATCCTGGACTTGCTGTCATAGCAACAGGTGCGCAATCTTAAACCTGCTCGGGAGCAGCTTATTTCATGTTAACAGGATTAGATCCCGTCTTCATAAGCGGAGCTGATACGGGAAGTCCAGCGCAGCGCGATAGTGCACTTTCTGAGAGATATATTTTTTTCTCGTGACTCGTGAGATTGTCTTTTTTGTCGCTTTTAGGTTAAAAAAACAGTTTTAGTTTTTTTTGTGGCATTTCCAAGCCACTTAAGACCCAATGTTGTAAAGCAGTTTTTTTTTAGGCTATCATAATTTTTTATGAAGATCATACAATCATGACCATGCCGATTACAGATATGTCACTCAGGCTTCACTAACGTGATTGGTACCATAGACTGCCATCAAGGCCTCAATGAAGGGGATTATGTGAACAGAAAGGGGGTTCACAATGTAAATGTGCAGCCCAGTTCTATTGTGATTCTTAATATTCCAGATTAATAATATTATATCAAATAAAAAAAGGCAGTTGACTAAAATCTTCCATATCACAAGTGTGAAAGCAAAATGGCCAGGATCTGTGCATGACTTAAGAATTTTCAGAGATTCACATTTATGCACATTATTTGAAAGTGGTAAGGAAAGTTCCACAATTAAATATCAAGCTCACTGTATTACATACACTTATGCTGATCCTAACAGAACTGCATTTTTTCATAGGTGATTATGACATGTTCCTGCAGACAGGTGTTTTATGACCCCATTCCCTGACCCAAACCAGTTACAATGCAGCTCTAGCCAGGACAAGGACACACAATGAAATGAACTTTGGCTAACTAAAGGGAAGATGTCAGTGTCTGAAAAGTCTGAGGGTTGCACACCTGACAGGGCCTGTGCCATTGTTGCATGTGCCATATTACACAACATTGCCAAAAAAAAAACACTTTTCATTAAATGTTTAATAAAAGACAAATATGCTTAGTTCCTTGAGTTTTATTTCAATTGTTCTTTGTAAAGAAAAGCCAGTGGTCAAGTGCCTGCAACAAGAGATATTAGACACATGCCTCATGCAACAAATAAAAAGGAAAAGTGGTCTATACACTGCCCACCTGTAGGCCTATGTCTCCTCTGTCTGTGCAGACTCTTCTGTGGGCCTTTCTGTAGATGTGGAATCCTGCAACTTATATTGCAGCCATAAAGCATACAAGTATAAATTAAGTAAAGTTATTTATGCACTTGCAGGTAGGCTAGTTCCTCCATATGACAGTTATCTGAGAGGGTTTATTCACTGTCCAGTGCAATGGAAACAAATGGACATTACAAAGTCTTATACTTTCTTTCCTTTGGAAAGTTAGAAAATGTCCACTACTGCACATATTTCAGCCACCACTTTCTTGGGACAGATAGTGTTGGTGTATTATGTAAAAGTGCACAAAAGAGGAAAACACAATGTCATTACAATGAACTACACTCAGGAAAAATGTGATCAATAACTCATAGCAAAATATTTTTTACATTAACATAAGTTTATCAGTTTTCACTTTCACAAGTCAAAGCAATTCATCATTACTCAAGATTTAACAGTTGAAATGACTATACAGCCTTAATTTAATGCAGCAAAAATTACAGACAACCATTTATTTAACAGTGCCTTTTATAAAAGAGACTATAATAACTAAAAATTACGATTATGTAGAATATTTTTGTACTTCACTTTTATTTGTTCCCATGTTCTAGTGTGGCGACTCTGACATTACAATGAACAAAGTAATTATGCAATTATTAAAATACAAAAATATAGGCTAATAAGTGATAAAAACATCTAACATGGTCACTTCTAACGGATTTAAATTGTCTGCTACTTTTTGCCAGCCCTCTCTCCTGGTTTTTGCAGACTTTGAGGTGTTCCCTGCCGTTTTGATTAAACATTAAAATTCCGAATAAACTTCGACTATTAGTTCTTGCTCTGCTGAGGAGAAAAACTGAGCCGCTCTTTGGCCACGCTGAGCAGCCAATAGCAGCGTTGATCAATGTTTCTACTATCGATACATATCCCCTTTTAAACCAGCGCATGAACGCGCAATTATCTCAGATAACTCAATCGAGCTATACTAATCATATCCGACAGGTGTGTTCAAAGAACCTAATTAGCCAGATCATGATTAGCACGATGATATCATCTTGGATGTGTAATTTGATCTCAGATGTTTTAAGCAACATACAAAGAACGGGTCCCAGCACAGGACTGCAAACACAGGGAGACTAAATAGGGAAGCAAACAAAAGAGGGTAAGGAGAAAAGCAGGTGGGGCAAATAAATCAATAATCAGGTAACAAGATGGGAGGGGCTAGACAATAGACAGGAGAGCACATGGCACAAGGAAATACATGACAAGCCATGTGCTCACAACTAACCAGACTATACACAAACACATGACAAACCGGGAGTGTCAGAGCTCTGTCACCAAACCAAGATACAAACCAGACAGAAGTGACAGAACCCTGACAATGTCGTCATCCAAAATCCCATTTGTGGCACATCAAAGTGTTGTGAATCATCTCCAAGACTGACACTTAAGATTTAGTCCTACACTTCACTTAAATTACGACTGAGATGCTTGATAACTAACTTTTAAAAGCTGCTCTGAGCCAAGAATTGTTTTACTCTTAAGTCAATTCTTAGCAGTGTTCTTGTGAGTAATTCTCAAAGGCTTGATAAATGAGACCCCTGATCTCCAGATCAATCCCAGATACTATTGATCTGTTATACACTATTCTCTAATTCAGGTCAATGTACAACGGAGAATCAAGAGAATGTAAGTTGATATTATAAATATTAATAAACTCTCCTGTCACAAAGTTTGTTACCTTGCAGGTACAGCATGTCAATCTCAGGCTGGTCCTTGATCTTACAGCCATTTACAAACTTGCTGCCAAAGTTGGATGTTTCCACAAACGCTCCAGTGAGGGAATAACCGGCTTCATATGGAGTGAACTCAAACCAGGGGTCTGCAGACAGAAACACGTCCATATAACAGCTGACACAAACACATGAACTCTGTCTGTCTTTCTCACACACACACACACACACACACACACACACACACACACACACAGACCTGCATCTTTGCTCTGTTTGCTGTGCTTGTCGATCACTGTGTAGATGGGAAACGGGTCTTTACTCTTCTGGTCCCACTGATCTGAGAGTGTGTGTTCGTCTATCTGAAGAGGAAAAAAATCTGTAGCTGTTATTTATCAAGTTGGTGTAGGAGAGAACTGGGACAATTATTCAGTCACAAACAAGCTCAAGTGAAAAACACCTGCTAGTGTAACCGGTTCTCGCTACCCGTTCTGATTCTATCCAGGGTCTCCGGTCTGGAAAGCTAAAGACCGCAGTCTCTATTGTTACTCTTGAGATCAGGGGAGTGAGGTTTACACACACAGCTCTCATTGGCCTACAACAGTTACACTAGGAATCGATTATAAATCTCAGATTTTCAATAGGGTCTCAGACTTTTGACTTCTATATTTTTTTTCCTACTATGGAAGTCAGTGGGGTCCATCATCAACTGCCTGGTTACCGACATTCTATAAAATATCTTCTTTTGTGTTCAGCAGAAGAAAGAAATTCATACAGGTTTGAAACAACTTCAGGGTGAGTAAATAGGGGCTTTCGCACTGGGTAGATCTAGGAACTGGCCGCCAGGATGGTTCCCAAGAACTAATGGTTCCCATAGGAAAGTTTTCCTGGTTGCATTAGCCTCATCAGTAGGAACTCTGAAGTGACGTAAGATAAGACGTATATTGTTGTTGTGACTTTTATTTTGACGACGCTGAGAACGCCAGAGCCCTGAGCTCATAGTGCTCGCATTCTCCGTGTTCATTAGTTAACGATCTGTCTAAAACTTTATTAAATAGAACTGTTATACCTAGAAAGTAATGAAGAGTTATTAGCGTATGCCGTGTGTTTGATGTCCAGTGTTGCTGAGCAGAAATACTTAATCATGTTTCTCTTATTCTCCTCAGAGTCGCGTTGGATTTTCTCCTCAGTGTAAAGGTTTAGAGCTCCATCTATCACTGTTTTACATCTTCGTAGAGTTAGTTTATGGAGTAAATATATATAGTAGGCTATATAATCTGTGTGTTTACACAGCTTTTTAAAACCGGCGGGTTCTGGTGTTTTGCGTGCGTTCGGCCAATCAGCGAACACTAACGTCACGGATAGTTCCTATAGCGCTGGTTTAGACCGACTCTGAAGGAGGAGTAAATTAGTTCCTCCAAAAGGAGTTCCTAGAACTAAAATCATTCCCAGTTCCTGCGGTGCGAACACGTCGACATCCGGGAGCTTCCGGCAATAGTTCTAGGAACTGTGAAAAGGTTCCTCCGCTGCGAAAGCCCCTAATGATGACAGAATTTAAATTATTCCTTTAAGATCATACATCATTGAGGGTTGTATTATGAATAGTTACAGACCTCTTTCACATAATCTGTAACACACATCGCTGCCCAGACGTCAGTCAAGCTGAATATGTCTTTCTCATAGTAATATTTCTTCAGTTTGGCAAAAGCATCTGTCCAGCTGACTGCAGGACCGCTGAGTCTCTGGATGATCTTGTCTTTCACAGTCTCTAGTTTGGTGGACCAGTCTGGCTCCTGATATAAGGAGGCCATGCACCTAGAGCATGCGTGAGTGAGTTTGCGGGTGTGTGCGTGAGTGAGTGTGTGTGTGTGTGTGTGTGTGTGTGTGTATGAGTAAGCGTGCGTGCGTGTGTGTGTGAGTGCGTGCGTGTGTATGTGCGCGGCGTGAGTATGTGTGTGTGCGTGAGTGTGTGTGTGTGTGTGTGTTGTTTGTACCAGGTGGATCCAGAGACTCCGCTCAGATAAAGCACACAGTCCAGAAGACCTGTTTTCTGGAGTTGATCCAAGGATCCCAGCAAACCCACCATGGCTCTTTCTCCTCCTCCAGATCCCAGTAATGCAATGTTTGGCACCTCATTCTGAAACGCAGATTGATTTAGCAAACAATTGATATTCGTCAGCTAAAACACCATTTATAAATATCCAGGCAGATAAACAAAGTATAATATTACCTCACTGCAGGTTATCTTAAGTTTCTTCAGGCTTTGTAGAACATCATTTCTCCTTCTGGCTACAAACTCCTTCTCGTTGTTATTCAGAGAGTGTTCGATTCTCACTTCACTGCAACGACAGACAGACCAGTGCTGAATTTATACAGCTATTTCATATATTTTAGAAAAGTTATTGTCAGAATTATCCAGTTTTTAGATGTTAATTGTGATGCAATACGGTACTTATATATATAATGAAGTGCACAGATTTAATCACAGGAGTCTGAGGAGAATTACCTTTCCTGGGCTTTAGATCCTCCCATCTATAAAAGAACAGAGTCAAACATTAAAGTTAAAATCTTTAATTACAAAACTAATAGGGAACATCTTTTGAAAATCTTGACAATTGTTTGATAAAAATTAGTCATTAGTCATTAGATTATTATGCCACAGTTCTTTTTTTTAAAATGCAAGTTGGTAACTTTAAACTAAAAACTAACTTTAAAACATATACTCACTGTTCCTGTATAGTCTTGTAAAATCCTGAGGCTTCAGCAATATCAGCACAGCAGCCGTCGACTCTCAGATCAGACAGAAGAGGCTCTTTTATAGGACTCTGAAGGTCTAGATATCATCGTGGGAGATGGAGGTGATAAACCTGAACTCCAGAGAACAGTAAAAGTTATGTAATTTCCTTGGGGTGGGTGTGGACCATATAGGGTTACTGTACTGTGTATACCATGAATGCATAGAATATGTGTTTGAACTATATGAAGCAGATCGTTTTCAAAGCACAAACCCAATGAAATCAGAAACATATAAAATTAAATTAAAACTTAAATACTTAAGCAAAAAGCTATTTTTGGTTGGTTTTGCTGTGTTGTGGAGACATTACCTCTGCATCTAAATAGTGTGAAAAGTGTGTTTTACAGTTTTCTTCAATCGATTTGACACACTTCTCCAAATCGGATCACTGCTCTCAAAACAATCAACACGGTGATCTGAACACTTGTCATTTGTAATTTTCATTCATTTCATACAAATTACAAATCATATGCATAATTTTCTCAAAGCAATGGGGGGGGGGGGGGGGGGGGGGGTTCAATAACATCTTTTTATTGATTTTATAAAAATCCATCCCATCTGAGGTCTTGGAGTCTTTAGGTGCGTCATTACAAATTACTGATTATGCAAGTAATTAAAAGCAAGACATAAGAAAAAAATAAAACCTGTCAATTAGACAAAGGTTAAAAAAACATGGAAGGTTTTGTGTTATCTTAATTGTTTTGACAGCGGTGTCCTGAGTTTGGAGAAATTTGACATCGATTGAGAATAACAGTAAGACAAGAGTTTATTTTGTAAAAGTCCACATGTTCAAACCTGCCCAAATAGTTGAAGAAACATCTGTAAACGTTCACATAGCCTCAAGAAATATTGCATAATAATGTGATGCCACTCGCTTCTTCATTTACGGTTAGAATTTTTTTTAAATGGGAGTGTTTTTAAAAGAATTACAATCTGGAAATAACAGAATCCAAAATATCTTACCAGTGTTGTTAATAACTATAGTTTTTCTTAAACAAAAAAAGTTTTCCATGTAATTTCCTTGTATGTGGGGGTTGAGGGTGGGGTTTACATATGAAGAGTTCAGATGCAAAAGCCTCTAAGTGCCATCTGAAATTTTCTTCTAAAATTATCATTTTTATCAAGCTTGTATATTTAAGTTCAGTTATTTCACTTAAATGGCAATGAAAATGACCTATTAATTGTCATTTAAGTGAAATTACTGAACTTAAATATACGATCTTGATAAAAATGATCAATCTAGAAGAACATTTCAGATGGCACTTAGAGGCTTTTGCATCTGAACTCTTCATATAATGTCTAAATGCATAGAGAAAAGCTAATATGTGCTTGAACTATGGAGGGTGTTAAGGGGCAGATAGTTTTCAAATCACAAACCCATTCAGAAACAGACCAAATAAAAAATTAAATACCCAAGCAAAAATAAATTTTTGCCTGGTTTTTATGTGTAGTGGAGACATTACCCCTGCATCTAAACTATGTGTTTTAGGTGTGTTTTACAATCTTTCTCAATCAATTTGGCACACTTATCCAAACTCATATCACTGCACTCAAAACAACTAACACAGTGATCTGAACACTTTGTAATTGTCCTGAACAGATTGTAAGTTTTCAATATTTTCATACAAATTACAAATCATATGCATAATTTTCTCAAAGCATTGCATACAAAATTCTCACATGTGTTCACAACAGTTCACCCAGCCAAACAAACTCTTTTTATTGATTTTGCAAAAATCCATCCCATCTGAGGTCTTGGAGTGTTTAGTTGTGTTGGACTTAAAGCGGCACTGCCCCTATTCAAGTCCAAACACACCTTTTGATAATTAACTGATTAGCTGAATCAGAGTTTGATTATGGAGACATCTAAAATGTGCAGTCGGGGTCCTCCAGGACACAATGTTCTAGCATACAAATGAATGATTATGGTTCAACAGTGTATTTGATTTCCTAGCCAATTAAAAGCAACAGATGAGAAAAAAATTCAACCTGTCAGTTAGAAAAGGTTCAGAAAAAACTGGTATTACACTTGACATTTCTGTCCCCCTCACTTCTGAAATGTGACTAAGAAAAAATAGTTTATTTTCTAAAGATTCACAGGTTCAAACCTGCCCAAATAGTTGAAGAAACTATTCTACAGAATAAACTGTAATTTGATGCCACCCCCTTCAATTTCAGTTTCAGTTATTCTGTATTCAAAACATATTACCAGGGTTGTTATAGTTAACTAAAAAAACAAAAAACATTTTCATTACTTGAAATAAATAAATTAAACATTAACTGAAATCAAATAAAATATTAAAACTTAAACTTTCAGCTAGTTGGGGCAATGTTTCCAATTTTCCTCTAGTTTAACTTGATGTACAAAAATAAACTGAAATAAAAATTAATAAAAGACATACTATAACTAATAAAAACGATAAAAACACACAACACAATAACTAAAAACAAAATTAAAATGGTAAATATAAAAAAAATTCAAAATGTTACTAAAAACTATCTCAAGGATACTAAAATAACAGTGTGTAACACGTTTTCTTTCAGCATCTGTAACATTTCTGTATTCATCTGCTGAAAATTAAAGTCCATAAATGTTTGTTTAATATGTGTTCATTTGGTAACACTCATTAATTAATTTTGGTTAATGCATTAACTAACATTACAGGTTTTTACAATCACTAGGACACATTTCTCACTACTTAGGTCACTTTTTCAAAAACTCTTCACATAGTTCTTCTAATCAACTTTCAGCTTCACAACAGTTAATTTCACATCCACAATGCGCTAAAACTACCAAAACACTTTATACATGACTCAAATCAAGCCATTCTTCCAGAACACTATGAGGTTTTCAACCAACATACACACTTTGTCAATCATAAAACACAGACCCAATTAAACACTAATATCAGGTAGCATTTTCTTTAGTATGGGATTCCATTTGTGCCAAAAATGAGCCGACTGCTTTGTGCTTTGTACTATACATTTGTCCTTGACAACAGTCATTGCCTAGTTGTTCAGATAAATTAGTATATGTTGATATGTATGTTCTCTGTTTATGTAATCTTGCTCTGTCGTCTTGTTCTGTCGTCTCTTTCTGTCATCTTAACTGTCGTCTCTTTCTGTCATCTGGTTCTGTCATCCAGGCAACCTGTAACCCGTGTTTTTCCAACTCGTAACTGGGAGTACATTGATCTAGTACGAGTTCACGGGTGGGAAGTCACGGGTTTGACTGCCGTTCCAGTGCACTTTCACGGGTACACTGTAAAAAGTGATTCTGAGTTTTAGTCAGGTGGACTAGTAAAATCACGTCTTGTCAACTTGCAGTGTCTCACTACACAATAGGATGAGTTATGACAACCTGAACTTGAAGGGAAATGGAAAACTTTCAATAACGTGTTCATATAACAACAAAGCATAGGTTCTATCAACTTTCTGTGTAATGCGCATGTGCCAGAAACTCTACGTCATAATGACGTACTATTTGAACGAATTTGAGGCAGACGCGCCATCGCCATTTTTTTGCACGAGAAGTTGCTGATGCAAGAAAAGACGAAGGAGCCCGCGTTTGAACGAGTACAGGTGGACTTTTATGGACTGCAAATAATGAAATGAGTAAGTATACCCTAATTTGTGCTTTCTTTCATGTTAAATTAGGCTTGTTTCGGTAGCGCATCTCGTCCGTGTTTTGATTCCAGGCACATTTTGATTACATTTGGCAAACTCGATTAACGTTAGTTATCAGGAGCCACACGCACTGCCAGGCAAATTTCTGCTCGCTCGACAGAGACACCGAGCTGCTGTCGAGACGTGAGCAGAAAGAGAAGTCGTCATTATAAGTTAATGTTTATAAATAGATAAAATAGTGTACATATAAGTTTTTTTTAGCGTGTTCTTAATCGGTTCATTATCGTTAGAAACACCTAACCAGTAATGTTAACGTTAAGTTAATATCTGAAGCAGCGCCGCCAGTCCATTTGTGTTTAACATGACAAATAAAAATGCTTGATTGACTTATGTTTCTTAAACGCCCTGTTGTTATTTTTTCAAATGACATAGGCTACCATATGAATGTTTTTGAGCACGTGCAAACGGCGTGTCTTCTATAGGTAAGTTGCGATGTAACTTAAGTTATTAATATAAGTTCATAAATTTTTGTAGTGTAATAATCACATTATTAAACTTATATGTAATTTGTGTTACCTGTGAAGCTCTGAAGAATCATGAAATTCAGAATTACGTTATTTGTAGAAAACATTTTCACATAATAAAAGCTATATTTATAGCATTGCTCACTTTTAGATTGACAGCAACATCATCAGTATAATATTCAATGCATCACCCAGCCATAGAAATAAAAAATGTTGATATTTTTTTCCTCATTGTATTTGGGGAGTAAGATGTTTTAGGGCTACATGATTATGACAAAAATCATAATTTTCCTATTTTGCCTATTATAATAAATTTGTTTACACAACAATTGTAGACACAAACAAGTGCTGTTCTATTAGAAGATATGGGCAAACTTAATATCCTAAGATTATATGACCAGTTCTTTCATGTTGAGTGAAATTAAAATGTTTTAACTTGTTAATGTTGTAAGACTGTCAGTGAGACCCTGGCATCTTTGTTAAATTTGTAAATGCATTTATGTTTTTATAGATCAGCAAAGAATTCACCAGGCTTGTGTCAAAGGACCCGAGCAAGTCCTTTTTGGAAGGCCTCTAGATGGTCATCTCTCAAAGTTATTCAGGTCAAAGCGGTATGAGGACATTCCAGAAATGACTTCAGTACTGGAGAACCTTGATAAGGATGTGAGTCAATTTATTTTAAAGCAGTCTTTCTGTGATCATTTACTTACTTACTCACATCATAAACCTAGTGATAGTGACATCTTTTCATACAATGACTTCAGAGTAACTGTCTAAAAAGTAACCTATACGATTTGTATGTCATATTCAAAGTCTTCTGCCATCATACAATCTCTTTGTATGATGAAAACATACACATTTCAGTCTTTGTTTACAATAATGTTTTATTGTATTAGCTACTACATAAATATCAAGCCTCATTGGTTCTTGCAAGTCTTTTGATCAAATGTCATGACACAAGAACTAATGAGGTTTGATGTTGTTGTTGTAGTATGTCGTAGTAACCTTAACACTGATATGATCTGATCAGTTCATTACACAAAGTTTTAAAACTTTTAAAATAGGCAACATGACTCATCCACTACTTTTAACTGCATTTTTTATAGTGTTGACTTGTCCTTTATAGAGCTTAACAGCCTAGCCATTGTTCATTTATGAATATTTTTGCATGTGTTTAGAGTGGCATGTTGGTGAGTAAATGACAATTATCATCTTTGGTAACATATCCTTTAAAGTGTTGTTACAACCTCAATTCATTTAAGGCAGGGGTGCCCAATCCTGCTCCTGGGGAGCCAAGATCCTGCAGAGTTTAGCTTCAACCCCAATTAAACACACCTGAACCAGCTAATCAAGGTGTTCAGGATCACTACAAACTTCCAGGCAGGTGTGTTGAACCAAGTTGGAGTTAAACTCTGCAATACATTATTGGCCCTCCAGGAGCAGACTTAGAGTGCTTTCACACTGGGGTCATTTGCTGCGGTACGAGCCCGAGCGCGATTGTTCCTGGTTTCACACTCAACTTGATTCTATCGAACCCTGGTGCGTTTGCGTGCATATTACATCATGGCAAATGTGCACGGCGCATGATAGAAAACAGAATGTGGGTCAATATAATTCGGTGCTATTATGCGCAGCTGAGTGAACAACACAGGTTTACTGTGTGTGTGTGTGTGTGTGTGTGTGTGTGTGTGTGTGTGTGTGTGTGTGTGTGTGTGTGTGTGTGTCGCATAAGGTGACCTTCTGCTGCTTGCAAACGGACTCTTTTGAGGAGACAGTGGATTTCCAAATTTGTTGCCCTGATTCCACGCGCTGTGTACGAATACACTGCAGGCTCACTCTCGCTCGTATCCAAGGTAAATCACCAACACTGTCATCCCTTACATGTGTTTTATTTAACTAAATACATCATAATCAGCTAAAACGCATGCGCAGGTCACTTTACTTCCTGTAAAACTGGGTGCGTGCTTGTGCGTTTTAGCTGATTATGATGTATTTAGTTAAATAAAACACATGTCCAGGATGATGGCATTGAAGATTTACCTTGGATACGAGCGAGAGTGAGCCTGCAGTGTATTCGTGCACAGCGCGTGGAATCAGGGCAACAAAGTCTCCTTAAAAGAGTCCGTTTGCAAGCAGCAGAAGGTCACCTTATGCGACACACACACACACAGTAAACCTGTGTTGTTCACTCAGCTGCGCATAATAGCACCGAATTAATAAAAAACACAATATATTGCCCCATGTTCTGTTTTCTATCATGCGCCATGAACGTTTGCCATGACGTAATATGCACGCAAACGCACCAGGGTTCGATAGAATCAAGTTGAGTGTGAAACCAGACCAACGCTGCGGGGAGCGCCGGGAACAATCGCGCTCAGGCTCGTACCGCAGCAAACGAGCCCAGTGTGAAAGCCCCCTAAACTAAACTGCCAGTGTGAAAGCACCCTTAGACACTCCTGATTTAAGTGCCATGAGCGTGTTACACCCACTATTAAATCTTATTTTGGTGCTGAACAAAAAGGTAACAAACAACTGTTGTTGCACCACATCACTGGTAAATTATTACAAAAGTGTACAAATGTAAATGTGCAAATTTGAAATGAATGTTTTTATTTTTTCTAAAAACAAGACAGAGGGAGGGGGAGAAAGGATAAACGAATAAAGAAAAACAAAGGATTGATCCAATAAAGCTGGTACTTTAACCATCCTTTAATTTACAGACAACAAACAAAAGGATGAGGACTGCAGCATTGCTTGGCCTGCCGTGGTACATGCGAGAGATTCCTTCAAAATTCATGAAGATATGTGAGGTAAGCTGAAACCTTTAAAGGAGAACTCCGGTCAATTTTAACATTGAGCTAATTTTTTTGTAAATTTGGAGTGCTGTCAGTACAGAGAACAACGACAAAAATCGGTGTTGCCTACACCGTGTTATCCTCTTTTTAAAATTTGCATCCTGTTGACTTCAATGGGGCAAGTTTTAAACCTGCTTTTAGGCTCTTAACATCCTTTAAGAGGATAGTTAAGGATAGTAGTTAATGGATTGTGAACCAGCAGTAGTGAACACTACCGGCAATGCTAGGGCTCCTTGACAACTATGACAACTTTATGCTGCTCGTTGGAGGATATTTTCTTCTTGGTGGGGGGATCAAGGAACTGACCCAGTTCACTGTACTGTGTCGACAGTATTGAGTTTCTTGCAGCATCTATTAGATGATAACAGGGCGGCCTCCACTTTAAAGGTTTATGTTCCCTGCATATCTGCTTATCACGGCCCGGGTTCTGGTGCTTTCCTGGGGTCTGATAACCTTGTTTGTAGTTTTCTGAAGGGAGAAAGGCGTTTAAAGCCTGTTCCTTCTACTCCTTTTCCTGTGTGGGACTTACCGCTTCTAGAGTTCCTTTGTACACCACCATTTGAGCCATTGGCTGTTGCGGATATTAAGTGGTTGCCCTTAAAAGTGTATTTTTTGTTGGCTGTTGCTTCCACTAAACGTGTTGGTGAACTTCATGCCTTGTCAGTGAGTGAATTGTGTTTGTGAGTGAGTGAGTGAGTGTAAGATTTTCAATCTTATTTCAATCACTCAGATACAGATGGGGGGAGGTATCATCTTCTGTGTCTTCTATCATGTCCTGTACAAGCTTTAAAGTACTATGTTAAGTCTTCCGCTTCTTTCAGATAGTCGGATCAGTTATTTGTTTGTTATGGTGAGGTACGCAAAGGTGCACCTTTGTCCAAACAGAGGCTATCATGCTGGATTGTCGAGAAGATAGAGTTGGCGAATAATAAATCTCATCAACCCTTATTAGTGGTTGTTCCTTGTCACTCCACTAGGGCCGTGTCTTAGTCTTGGGCCGCTTTACGGGGAGTTTCCTTGGCAGATGTGTGCGAAGCTGCTACCTGGTCTTCTTTCACCGGAATATTAAACAAAGAATCAACTTGATTGGGGTGTAGTGAGCTCACATTTGTTCAAATTCAATTGAAGGCCTGGAGCCTTAGAGAAGGAATTAACTAGAGAAATAGCCAGAGGGATTTGGTCTTTGTTTTTTAAAATAACTATTTTATAAAATAACTATTTTTATAAAATAATAATCATCTGCTAGCTGACTGATTGTTAAAGTTTTTTCCAAATACATTTAACTTCTTCACTGATAAATCATGACTAACCAAAGTGGACAACATATCTGACAAAAAATGTGGGGATAGTGGGCAGCCCTGCCTTATTCCACAACTAATCGGAAATCTTTGTGTGGTACCAAAAGGAAGAGAAACTGAGCTATTCATATCTTTGTAAATCATTTTTATAACACTAACCAATCGTTCACCAAAACCAAAATGTCTCCATGTACCTTCGCGCGGTGCTTCAAGGTCAACGTGACTGCTTCCCATTATGTGAGTTCTGCAATCCTTCTGGAGCAACCCTGATGTTTGCAGGTGGGTGGCATTCCTCATGACTGTGTTGATATGCGTTCCCAACTAGTGCTTTGTACTGCCTCTGGTGGTCAGGAGGAATTCACATTCACAGTTATATACGTAACTGGCGTTTCCCTGCCTACGACCCGAGACGCTGGGTAAGACTCCAGCCTCCCCACAACCCTACAGGACAAGCACTTTGGAAAATGTATGTAATGGATGGATGGACGTACATTTCTGTGAGGGTTCTAGTCCTCCCTGTCTCTGCCGCTCTTCTTTCCCCAACAATTCTTGGGGAAAAATTCTTGATCCATGTTTCCAGACAAAATCATTCCGAACCAATATTATTTAATTTCATTGTAAATATTCTGCTAAATTTTCAATATAATTTCTGCAGAAATGCACAGAGTTTATCATCATTCTGATTTCGGTTGTAGCCAACACTCGTTGTTGCGGTGCATTGTGGGATTGAATGAGTGCACTCAATATAACGTCCACTATGGTTTCGGACACTACAAATGGCTGTCCCATTTGGTATAGGGAGCGATTTCGGATTCAGCCAGAGACTAAAGACTTGACCACACACCTGTGAACATGATTAAACAATGAACCAATGACAACATAGGACACATGACAAGGGGGTCACATGGCAGGATCACACAGGGCAAGGGAATCACATGACAAGACAGGAAATATGACTGACTAAACTGCTAAATAAGATGTGAAACAAAAAACAAAACTAGACATGTTTTGCAGATGGTAAAGTATGAATGACAAAAGTGTTCTTAAATTTTGGGAAATGTGGTCATTGAATGCATTTTGTGTGAAAGCAATAAAAATGATTCACAGATTGGTCCTGTTTCACTGAATGTGAGAAGAGTTTTGGAAATGGGACTACAGATTATGTTAGCAAATATGTTAGCAATTGAAAAAAACGAAATACTGCCATTCCAAGCAGAGAAGGTTGGACTTTGTCACCCTCTTGTGGACATCATTCCATCTTCACGTTTTGTCCTTTATATAGGCCAACATTATATAAAATATATCATCCCAGCTGTGTGTGTGTGTGTGTCTGTGTGTCTGCACCAATACTGAATATTCAAAATACTAGAAAAAAGGTCAAATATAAAGGGTTATGAGTTTGTACACTTGAACTGTGGATTGTCCAATCAGCATCCAGGACCATAACTATCAGTTTCATAATAATGAGCATTTGTGCTGTTTGATATCAAATGACCAGGACAAAACCTTATTTTAGAACAACGATTTATTAATAAATTTATTGGAATAGAAGCAAAGTAATACAATATTTTAATCAACAATCATAGTTGTAATTCAGTCTGTGTTATGGTATTATACAGATCAGCTGCATTAAAACAAACAGTGAGGACACCACTGATATTTATCATTCATTATTGGTGCATTTTTATGGCCAGATGAATCTGCTCCAGCAGATTGTCTTTGTTGTTTGTGATGTTTTTTCCAGCGACCTCCATAAGATCAGTGATCATCTCAGCGCTGTAAGAACCTTGAAAGGTCTTGTATTTTTTCCTCCATTCCTCAATTTTATCTGAAGAAACATTAACACACTTAAATCAGAACACAGTTGATATTTCAGTTTTATTCAGGACATTGTAAGATCATAACTTGCCTCCACAGTTGACCTCATTAAAGAGAGGGATGTGTATCACGGTTGGAGTGTTTTGGCCTTTGAACACATAGAATTCCTTCGGTTTCTCGGAGTGTCCATTGGGAATGTTGACCTCAGGGAAAGGGATCTTTAGTTTCTTGGACGTCTCAGCAGCTTTCTTCACCGTCTGTGGTAGAAAAGGATCACATTGTTTGATTAAAATGGTTGGACAGACTGTTTTAAATAAATATGGTTAGATAAACCCATGCACTTATTTTTAAATTTTAGGACACATTTTAGGTTAGTGTGACCATGGTCACTATGAATGTCATGAGGGGGGAAAGCAGCATTATGCCCCTTTTTTACAAGATGTAATAAGTCTCAGGTGTCCCCAGAATGTGTGTGAAGTTTCAGCCCAAAATACCCCACAGATAATTTATTTTACCATGTTGTAAATGCTGATTTTTAAGTGGAAGGAAAACATGTTTTTGTACATGCATCTTTAAATGCAAATGAGCTGCTGGTCCACCCACCCCCTTTCCAGAAGAGGGCGGAGCCTTTACAGCTTGTGCAAAAAAAGTCTGTTTGGTTTTGATTATATCTCTACCAGTCACGCTCACGTGACATTGCAGTTCTCGTGAGTATTAAACCAAGTTCTTTCATGTCTCATTGCGCTTAAACTGTTGTTGACATGACCTTGTGTGTATTTGACAGTTCACAAACACAGCTGGTTATATCAGTGAACGTAAACAGGGAAAGAAACTGCATGTGTATTTTAGATCTGTGTATTAAAGTGAAAGCAGTGTAATATACATCACCTACTGCGATATATGCTGTTAATATGAATCAAACAACTAAAGAAAAACAGAAAATCCCTCACTGCTCTCGACTGAATAACTTTAGTAGCTTTAATAAGAATGTTTCTTGAATACTGCTGTTAAATGCTCTGGTGAGGAGATAAACATGGCAGACTGTGTACAGCTCACTGAGGGGCGGGGTCTATGCTAATAGGGCGGAGTCAGTCACCCATCATGGGCGGGGCCTACGCATGTGACGTCACATTGCATAGAAACTGCAAACGCCTTATTCTGAGACACTGCTTAAGTGATGATTTCTAACGGATTTTTCCTTTAACCATGAGTGAATTCTCTGTGCGTATAATACCTCGAAAGGATCACCTTCACTGAAGTCCAGTGAAATGATGAGGTCGATGTCTCTCTCTTCTCTCAGCACTGAGAAGTAGGATGAGTTGATAAACAGTCCAGCGTCTTCATAGTCTCTCGTCTCACTTTCCAGAAGAGCAGAGGGCACTGCTTTATCTGAGGGATCACAACATTATTATATTATTCACAATGAATTTCCAGTTATCATCTGTCTATGAGTTTCTGTTCTCACCTTTCATGTTGTGAAGAAAGTCATATTTCCTGCCCCAGATCCACTGTGACACGCAATCAAAAATACTCGCCCAAAGATCTGTAAAACATACAGTGGTTTTTATCTTTAGTAAATATTCTTTTTAAATTCGGTGTATGTTTTTAGTTGACTATATGGTTCTTTGGAGAAAGTTTGAGATTTAATTATAGTTTAAGCTTTAAAGTACATCACTGGATGTCTAAAGGTTCTTCTGTGGCATCAGTCTGTTAAAACCTTTTTTGTTGAAGCTAACTGGAAGATTTATGGACTTCAACACATTTCGGTTTATGCATTAATCTGGCAAAAAAAAAAAAAAAAACATTATACAAATCAACACATTGTAAAGAAAGTTCAACCTACCAAAAGGCCAGAAATCACTCAATCCTTTAAACAAATTCAGAGTGTATTGTTTCATATACTGTTTTGCAGCTTCTTTATCAGAGGGATTCAGGTTTTTCTTTTGAAAACTCATCTGATGTTGGCCTTCAGAGATCTCTGTGAAATGAGAACATGATTGAGTTTTATAATCTAATGCAGGTCTATGCATCTTGTGTTAGAGTTTAGTTTACCATTTAAATGTTGTTGAAAAGCATACTTTTGGAAAATCTTACCGTTCAGCGCTGTTCTGATGGATTTATCATGGGCTGACGGATCTTTGCCATTCAAAACAGAGAGATTCATGTCCACGAGACCCTTGAGCACTTGGTGACTTTTGTCTATGGGAGGGAAGTTTGTATTTTCTGAAGAAACACACAGCAAACAAACATGATCAGTGCAAAATGTCTTGAATGGAAGTGCTTTCCATCCCCAAATTTATAACATTCAGTTTTCGGGTGATCATCATTATGGCTCACTTTTATTTTTCATCATTAAATGCCCAATGAAGTGCCTTGAAACTTGAATCACTTGCGCGAAACCAGACTTAATTTGCCCCAATGGAAAGCATATTTACACGGTTTGAATCGTTCCGTATCCCCTATAATGTGCTAGCCTGACTACGTCAGACTTCGTACTTCCGCTCAATTTCAGTTCGCTTCTGTACCCAGTCTGAGATAGCGACCCATCTCCCAGTTTTCCTCCGGCCTCAAAACAGCCGGCCAATCAACGAACAGAGGGCGGGCTGAGAGCCGTGACGTAGACGCTGATTGTACCGTGGATGCGTAGATTTACTTCACATAATCTGCAAAAGTCGTTCACAGCCATGTTCACTCCGGTATTTCGCTCGATGGTTTTGTTTTCGCATCATACATGTGTTTACAGTGGAAGTTAGATGCGGCTGAGCATGCGCATAACACACGCCATAACCAAACGTTATGTGATTGGCTTACAGGTAACCAATGATTTTAAACTTCAGACAAGCGCCCCCGCGAGAAAGAAAATGCTTTTCAATTATGCCCTTCCAGACTCTTTCTACAAAGCAAAGCGAAGTAGCAGAGATTGGTATTACCAGGCTAATAATGTGCACTGTGCCATTCATCATATAGAAGATAGTAAATGTGTGAACAAATGACCGATTTCAGCCACAGCTAATACTAAATGCTAACATTTATACTAAATGCCAAAAGACTTTGATTTCACGGGGACTTTAAAGAGTAATGTAATGCTTTACCTTTCTCCATTTCCTCAACCATCTTCTTTTCGGTTGGTGGTGCATGTTTTAAGAACTCTGTGAAAAAAAAAAAAAAAAAAAAAAAAGGAATTAGTTTAATTGATGACTGTCAGCTTTAAACTGAACTGAATCTTCAGAACAAATGAAGTTGCACCTTTTATTTTTTCCAAGAGTTGTGTCTTTTCCTCGTCTTCATTAGCTAAAGCGCTGCCGCACAGAGCTGCAGAAAACACATTAACAAGTTTAAAAGGGTTTACAATAAATAAAACGTATAAATAAATATGCAAGCTGGATATACACCAGCTGGAGTGCCTATGATCTCCACTAGAGGACTCCCTGCTTTCAAATCATGAACTTCAATTCCCAGAACCCATTGCTGACTCATTGTTTGATCATCACTTCCACCTGTGTCTCATTATCTGGTTAAGCTCTGCCTATAAGCGCTGTATTTTCACTCATTGAAAACTCTTGTAGGCGTTACACTGTATTGGTCTCATTTCTGGTTTTTCGTCTCATGGTTTTGAACATCTGCATGTCTATCTGGATTTTCTTGCATCTCGGACTGTTTTTATCTGGATCGTTTACCCTGTGGTTTTGATCCTCGCCTGTTATTTGGTATGATTGTGGATTAGCCTCAAAGCTGCATTAGGATCTTCACCCAACTCTTGGAGCCATATTTAATACTGAAGAATAAAATTTGTCATTAACTTCTTATTGTTAAGCAAAAATGACATTTCCTTTAAATAAAAATAAATAACCATGTAAGGGATAATGTAGGGCAGAGGTCTGCAATCCTGCTCCTGGAGGGCCACTGTCCTGCAGAGTTTAGTTCCAACCTGCTTCTGCACACCTACCTTTGAGTATTCAAGCGATTCTGAAGAGCTTGATGAGCTGATTCAGGTGTGTTTGATTAGGGTTGGAACTAAACTGTGGCCCTCCAGGAGCAGGATTGAAGACCTCTGATGAAGAGCGAGGCGGTTATAGCGAATACAACCCCGACAGGCTGATCGCGAAGCGGAGGGGTCTTGAATCAGCCTGAAGGGGTTGTATTCGCTATAACCACCTCGCTCTACATTATCCCTCTTATTACATGGCTACCCACCAAATAAATCAATAATTTGACAAAATATTGATTTAAAGGAGTTTGATTTAAAAAAACGATTGTATTGTTTCCGCTAAAGAAAATAGTCTGTTCCGTCTCTACGGTTAGAATCCTGCATCCATAGCAACGCTCTGTTTTTCATGGCAACGGTGTGTTATACGTCGCAGCGGTCTGATCAAGAAATAAGACCGCATTCTACAGTGGAATTCAACCAAGCCATGTAATAAGCAATGATAAAGGTTATTGTTAATACATTTCCAATTGTTGAAATTGCTTTTTAAATGATTTCAACATTTCTAATTTTAATATTCATATTTTAGCTTTGACAGACCTGATCTCCAGATCAATCCCAGATACTATTGATCAATTTTACACTCTTATTAAAGTAGGTAGATATTATAAATGGGAATAAACTCTCCTTTAAAACAGTGTGTGTTACCTTGCAGGTACAGCATGTCAATCTCAGGCTGGTTCTTGATCTTACGGCCATTTTCAAACTTGCTGCCAAAGTTGGATGTTTCCACAAACGCTCCAGTGAGGGAATAACCGGCTTCATATGGAGTGAACTCAAACCAGGGGTCTGCAGACAGAAACACGTCCATATAACAGCTGAAACCAATAACTCAACACATTAACTGTCTGTCTTTCACACACACACAGACCTGCATCTTTGTTCCGCTTGCTGTGCTTGTCGATCGCTGTGTAGATTGGAAACGGGTCTTTACTCTTCTGGTCCCACTGATCTGAGAGTGTGTGTTCATCTATCTGAAGTGAAAAATATTTCTTCAGCTGTTATTTATCATGTTGGTGTTGGAGAGACCTGGGACAATTTATTCAGTCACAAACAAGCTCAAGTGAAAAAGTAAAAAATAAAACACACAAAAAAAAAAAAAAGCTAGAAACTTCAAAAAACCTTATGATTTTCAATATGGTCTCAGACTTTCGGACCACACTATGTAGATTTGCAGTAGTTTGTAATCAGAAGAATGTTACAGTATTGTTTCCCCTGTGCTTCAGGTTCCTTGGCCATTATAAACACTAAACATAGCACTTTAAGACTGAATGTGAGCACCTCATTAAGATCATACATTGAGTGTTGTATTATGAATAGTTACAGACCTCTTTCACACATGTCGTGACGAACATCACTGCCCAGACGTCAGTCAAGCTGAATATGTCTTTCTCATAGTAATATTTCTTCAGTTTGGCATGAGCATCTCCCCAGCTGACCGCAGGACCGCTGAGTCTCTGGACGATCTTGTCTTTCACAGTCTCTAGTTTGGTGGACCAGTCTGGCTCCTGATATAAGGAGGCCATGCACCTTCAGAGGAACAACATATGCTCTCATTTATGACAATCTCTCTCAGTGAGTGTGTGAGTGAGTGAGTGTGTGTACCAGGTGGATCCAGAGACTCCGCTCAGATAAAGCATACAATCCAGAAGACCTGTTTTCTTGAGTTGATCCAGGGATCCCAGCAAACCCACCATGGCTCTTTCTCCTCCTCCAGATGCCAATAATGCAATGTTTGGCACCTCATTCTGAAATACAGTTTAAATGACCAAACAATTGATGTTCATCAGCTAAAACGCCATTTATAAATATCCAAGCATATAAACAAAGTATATTACCTCACTGCAGTTTATCTTAAGTTTCTTCAGGCTTTGCAGAACATCAATTCTCCTTCTGGTGATAAACTCCTTCTCTTTCTCGTTGAGAGAGTGTTCGATTCTCACTTCACTGCAACAACAGACCAGTGCTGAATTTATACAGCCATTTCATACGTTTTAGAAAAGTTAATCAGATTTATCCAGGATAGAGAGAGACAGTCATAGGAGTCTGAGCAGAATTACCTTTCCTGGGGTTTAGATCCTCCCATCTAAAAAACAACAGTCAAACATTAAAGTTAAAATCTATCGTTCCAAAAAAATTGGAAAAAATCCATTGAAATCTACCTTACAATTCTTTCAACAAAAAACTAGTCGTACCTCAAATGTCAATTATTAAGTTTTTTGTTGTTTTTTGCTAGTTACTTTTAAAAATAGAAATAAAACATATAGCCTACTCACAGTTCTTGTATAATAAGCTATAGCAAAATCCTGAGGCTTCACCAATATCAGCACAGCAGCCGTCAACTCTCAGATCAGACAGAAGAGCCTCTTTTATAGGACTCTGAAACTGAAGTCTAATCTAGATCATCGTGGGAGAAAGCGGGGATTAAACTACAACACCTGACTTGAATGAACCTAACAAATAAATTGGAGCTAAAGCGGTTTCATTAAAGGTAATTGAAGTTCACGCAATCCCACTAATTTGAACCAGGTTTATCTAGTCTAGATAATTGCGTGTGCACGCTTTTCTTAAGCAGCCCTAGAGGTTTATAGATTAAATCTATTCACCACAGTAAACAGCATTTATTTTATGCTGTTTTATAGTGATGGGCAGATCGAGGCTTCGTGAAACAATGAAACAGTTGAAGCAAATGTGCCATATTGTGTCGAGGCTTCGAAACAATCCTACACCTGTCTCAACGGTGACACATAATGGTCACTTGCAGGTGTTGATCTGAAACAACCTTGACGAGCCATTAAAAAATGTGGGTTTTTTTTATTATTGTATTTTTCGAATATGTGAAGCTTGTAACCTGTAGGCTCCTCACTGTGCATAATGTTATTTTGGTCATGAAAAATGAATATTGATAAAAGAAATCAAGCCACAATGTCTCACTTTTTTATAGATTTTTATTCAAAAATATAAATTTCTCTGCTGTGGAAGGACTTAGCCTACTTCTTTTTTTACAGATAATTTTTCCAGCCTTTGAAAAAAGGGACACTTAATTTATCTATCTATCTCTTAATCTATCTATGTAGCCTATCTATCTATTAATCTATCTGTCTATATATATTTCTATCTATGCATTAATGTGTCACTATATGTATACTCTGTCTCTGTCTGTCTGTAGCCTATCAGTCAATGTGTAAATTTAAATGTAAGCCTAAATATAACTATCTCAAAATCAAACTCCTCTCATAAAACCCCACAAGGTCAAGATGCGTTGACTTCACTTTTATGCAGATGTATGAGTGTGTTGTGTGTTCCCGACCCTGTCAACCTGTCGAAACACTTGTGAAACACTCCGAAGCTTCATTTAGCCGTAGTCACGTGACATGGGTGTTTTTAATCACGCTTCGGATCAGTGTTTCGAAACATCTGCGCTTCGGATCTCGAAAAGCTTCGGAACGTCAGTTTCGCGTCAGCCATCCCTTCATTTTGGTGCTAAACTTCACTTTGAACGAGAGCAATAGCTCGCATGCGCGCCAAATAACTGACAAATTGTTGACATAAATTGGGGTCCCCTGTCAGAAACCATGTAAAACGAGAGGCCATGAATGCGAAAGACGTGATCAACGACAGCGACCACTGTCTCCTTGGCAGAGGATAATCTAGGCAAGGGAATAAAATGGGCCGCCTTGAGAACCAGTCCACTGCAGTCCAGACCACCGTGTTGCCCTGGGATGGTGGTGGTGCGAGTGTTAAGGTCCTTGCACACGTTAAAAAATAAATACGACCTCACGCTGTGTCAATCACGTTTCACATTGACTTTCACATTCACATTGATATTGACTTTGATCTTAAATGTTGTTTGTCACTTGCTTTGTTTCTTTGGTACTGCTCTCCTCTTTTTGTGTGTTCCAGTGCTCAGAGACTTTGTACAGGGCCGGGCCTGCATCTACACGAAACCTCCTTCGGTGTAGGTGATTTGGGTGGTGTGTACTGGAGGTTGGCACTGAAATAGTGACTTAAAGGTTACTACTTATATGCAATGTATGCTGTGGGGTTTCTTCTGTCTTCTTCTGTCTCTTACAGGAGGTCCACAAGGGCAGGCCCGACCCTCTTGCAGTCTTGAGGAGAGCTAATTCCAACTTCTGTGAATGTTATTATCGACATGTTTTTAACATTTGATGGTTTTATTGGAACAATAAAATTGTTGTCTTTTTACAAACTACATTTGTTGTCCATAATCAGTATTGTGACCTCTAGAGGGCTCCTCCTGCCTTAAATAAGGAGGTGGCGTATCAGCTTATATTTCCTACATTACACTTACATTTCTTTTTATTTTGTAAATATTTACTGAATATGCAAGTCAAGTCAACTTTATTTCTAAAGCGCTTTACACAATACAGATTATTTCAAAGCAGCTTCACAATAGAGACAAATTCAGATTCTGCTGTAAAGCAGCTCTAACAAGCCAATAGTCATTATTCAGCTCAAGTCAGTTCAGTTCATTACCATACATGCACTGTAGTCTGCTGTGGCTTGGTGATGCTCATAAGTAAGGTAAATAAAACACCTCTAATGATGGCGAAAATTATTTGTTAATAAAGCATAAACATTCACGAACCACTGTTAATTTAACATAAAAGCAAGAATTGGCTACTACGTGCATGGTTTGGCATGACAGAAATAGCGCAAATTGCGCTCCCGTAATAATTCCTAAAAAGCTGACATCTCATTTCATCGCGATCTCACAAAGCTCCGTTATTATCAATGAAGCAGACTGCACAATAAATCTTTCATAATGTCAACACTTCGTTTGTTCTAATCAGAGGATTTGCCAGCATGCAGAATTCAGCACTGAACTCAGTTTTGAGCGGTGAGTGGATTCTATCTTAAATGCTTCTCATTGGCCATTGCGCGTTCAAGAAATCAACACACATGTCTGTGATTGGCTACATTGCTCAACGCTGTAAAAATGTTATAAATCGAAACTCGTTCTGGCCTGTAAATCGTTTTTTATTTCGTTTTAGTTATTCTTGTTGCTTTTGTGCAACATACGAATAACAATTTATTTGTTTTTAGATGTTTTATTTTTTATTGAAATTTTTTTACGGCTGAACGCAGACCAGCCACTGGTCATGTGACTATCACTGAAAACTGAGCCACACAGCATTTGATCACTACACAAATCATTTCACTTTTAAGAATGTCATATCTAATCATCTCCTGTCGAACACATTCATTATTATGATTTGTATTATCACTCAGTTAGTCATTTAACTATGTAGTAGGTGTATTAAACTGTTTCTGGAAATCCCCCCAAACTAAACCTAATATATTTACTTGAAGTAAGTTAAGCCCTTAGATTTTGAGTTAACAAGTTAGGTCAAGAATGGAATATGTTTTCTTTCTCTTTGTAATTGTTTATCAATATGGTTGGCCTACAATATTATTCTATTCAAATCAATATGATAAACCTTAAATTTGTAACATAGCAAGAAATCTGTCCATAGGATTCCTCCTCTCTCACGCATGCGCACACACACACGCGCGCACGGATCATCTGATGACGTGGTGCCGTTGGCGTTCGCTGAGCTGCGCGAGAGGATGGCGGACCAGAACAGGCAAATTAAACTCGCTGCAGCCAAGAAAAAGGTACATTTATGTGATTTAACGTAGTCTTTCACTCTCTTTGTAAACAAAAGACAACTGTCGATTGTAATTGAATCGATTCCGAGCGTGTGTGACCCATCTGTCATGTTGACATTCCACGTCTACCGGCCTCTCCCCGGGCCCGCGTCCGGGAATCAAGCACTCTCGGGCGGGCGCGGCTGTCAGGAAAGCTCGGGGATTCAGCTGAAATAAAGCCTGAATATTAACTCAATAGAGTTTGTCTCTCTACACGCGTTTAGAACGATTTTAACAAGTCAGAAATGCTCTAACAGTGTCTGTATGCGAATGTCAGTGTAACTTGGCAAGCTAATGTTGTTAGCCTCTGTGTTTTGTTGTTGTTTATAATTCTGAAACTGACGCCAACAACAACAGTGTGAATTAGTGGACAGTAATTGATTGTTTTTTTGTGTGAAGTCCATGACTTTAGGCTCGTTTAACCACCTTATTAGTGTTAGCTTACTTGCTAACTGCTAGTTAAAATGACAGGTCCAATTGAAACAGCTGGTTGATAATCTTTAACAGTAAAAGTGCTTAACTAATAGGTTTAATCCCCTTATAGTGCACTTTTTGGTTGCTGTTTGAGGTTTAATTGATTAAATGACAGATCAAATCTATGATTTTTAGTGTTTTTGTGCAATGATGCATGTTGAGTGCACTTGATGATGACCAAAAGTGCTGTCTAGATAGGCAGCTCATGTGTACACTAGGTCAAATCAGCTCTATAGCACTTTATACAGTACATATGGTTTCAAAGCAGTTTCACAGTAATAAATAAAAGAGAATCAATAATGCAAACTTCATCATATATGAGACAAATTCCAATTCTCTCTAAACTGACATTATTCAGCTCAAATGTTGTTCTCAGCTAATAGTGTCAGTGCAGTCAAATTGATAGTATTACTGAATATTAAGTGTCATATACACCTCAACTAAGCAGGCCAGAGGAACAGCTGCTGTCTGGCCTGGAACATCAACAACATGTCTTGAAAAAATCAACTTTGGAATTTAAGTTGTGGCTCTGTCATATGAGAGCTTCATAATTTAGCCCCATGTGTCCCATGACAGCTGAATCACAAATCTGACCTACTAGACGAGAGACTGTGTTCGTTCTCAATCTCCATATCGCTGGATCGGACGGGAGCGTCTTCATGAACAGAATGTGCAGTTTGTTTTCTGTCGCGTCACTGGTGCTGTGGAACTTGATTTAGTTATCTTGATTTAGTCTTGATGAATGAGTTAAGCCAGTGTGCTTAAACTGTGGCAGAACTAGGACAGATTATTGACTCGAGTAGTTTCTGCCAGTCAGTGGCACTGGTGCGTTGAGGCTTGGTTTAGTTCAACGGCAGCCAAAGAGTATCAGTCATAATTACGATCAACACAATTCTTTGTGTAGAAATACTTTTCACAACAGAATTGCTAGAAAATTTCACTATTAATTACAAAAAAATGGCATGTAACACGTCGAATTAAAGTAGAAAGACTATTATTTAATCATTTTTATAGTGTAATATCTGATTGTCATTGCATTATATAAAACAATATCAAACAAATGCACTTATCTTCTCGTTTTTGCTCACTAGCTTTAATCTGCAGTGTTTTGGTGCTTGTGTAAATGTAGCAAACAGTGTTTGCTTTGGATCAGTTTTATTAATATTTTGAATTAGCTTTTATTTTTATATTTTTAAGTTAGTTTTTTGTAATTTCATTGTGTGCTTTATTCTTTTTTTCTTTAAATATTGCAATTTAGGTTTCATTTATTTTTTATTTTAGTTCATATTTATTCCCACTCCAGTTAATAATTTTAGTGCTTCAAGTTTTTCAGCTAATATTTATATTTTACTTTATTTCAGATTTATCTGAATCGTTTTAGTTTTAATTAACGATAATAACCCTCCACTTTTAGGAAGCTTTTGTTGTGAAAAGTGAATTATTCCTGTCCTATATCTGCACACATATGTGACTGATACTGTAGCTACTTTTTTAAGTCGATTAAGTTTTAAATATGGATATTTTTCTTACACAAACGCATCGCTTCACTTCAAAAGGCCTTTATTAACCCCAGTAGAGCCATTTTGAGCACTTTAATCACGGATGGATAGCTTCTGATGGGCTTCCAAAATCAAATACCCATTGACTCCTCGCATTATAAAGCTTGGAATTCTTTAATATAACTGAAAGAAGAATGTCATATACACCCAGGATGGCTTCAGGGTGTTTTTGCATATGATTAATTTTATTTCCTCTTCACCATTTTGAGGGACTGTTTTAGCTTAGTCCTACTGTTTTTACAGAACAGCCGGTAATTACAAGACTAGACACCTTTATTTATATAGAGCTTTATACAGTACATATTGTGTTCGAAGCAGCTTTACAGTAATAAAACATGAAAATAAGAGTTCAATTCAGTGACAATAGTAAACAGTCATTATTCAGAGATTAATTACAGAGAGTCTGATCTAGGGTTATTACCAGGGTGGGAATTATGTAATTTTAGGGGCAAGGCCATTTGGCCTCCACCTTTTCTTTTTTTTTAGGGGCACCAAGGCCATATGACAGGGCACAAAGGCCATTGAGTACAATTTGATGGTTTTCCCATTCAGATTGATACCATAACATCCTAATTTGGAATAAGAAATGGATTATGACTTTTTTAATAAAAAAAAACATTTTTTAATGAGAGAGAGAGAGGGCTATTACATCCAGAAGGTATACACCCTCACACAACAATAGAAACAACATAAATGCCAATAAAAGCATTCAGAAACAACACAAATGCCAATAAAAGCATTCAGAAACAACACAAATGCCAATAAAAGCATTCAAAATATTCATTCAGTCCTCTATATCATGTGAGTGTGAGAGAGAGAACCATTTCATCCAGAAGGTATACACCCTCACAATCATTATCGCTCAGCGCTCAACGCAGTTTGCTTCGCGCTCCACTCAAATCGCCCCCCCCTCGCTCCAAAAAAGGAAAAAAATCTACATGTATATCACTTGTAGCGGTCCCCAAGCTTTTTTGCGCCACAGATCGGTTTAATATCAGACAATATTTTCACGGACCGGCCTTCAAGGTGTGGCGGATAAATACAACAAAATAAAAGGATACGAACGGCATAAAAACTGGGGTATTTTTTTTTAGCCTATATAATAAACGTGAATCCAATGTGTAGGCCTACTAGCAACTTTATTAGCAGCGTCCTCTAACATCGCGCCTAAAACAACTGAGAAAGTCTGAACGACGAACCGGCAAAATTAATGATTATGAATATGTAAAATATAGCAGGAGACATTTTAATTGTTTACTAATAAACCAGTTTTTTTTTTTATGTATGTGTCGGCTGGAAAGATGCTGACTCGCGATCTTCGCAGTAGTGAACGGGCCAGAGAGAAATGCACATTTCATACGGATTACATAAGAGAGAAGTCTGTTTTCTTTCGTTTTGAATTGTTCTGTTTAAAAGTAGACATTTCAAGCTTTATATATATGTCTCAGGTCTGTGAGGCAAGTAGGCTATACGCTGAGTTTCGGTTCATTTATGAGACAAGCTCCAGTTTCGCCGGCGCCTTCGTGTCGTGATTATCTATTTTCTAATATATTCACTTCTAATTTATTAAATCCAGACAATTGGTTGATGAAACATTGATTAAAATTAAGATACAATTAATACAAAACGAAATTAAATTTAAAGACAGGCTTTGTGCTTTCTGTTTGAGGTCTCTGTGAAAGTTTTATAAAGCAGTCTTTTAGTGCCGCTTTCAGAGCGCTCGCGTCCGTAACGAAGAACTGTCCAGTCTGTAACATTGTTTTTTTTTTTTGTGAAATAAATTTCTAAATAAATGCGACTTATAGTCCAGTGCGACTTATATTGATAGGCTACACCTGTATGACTTCTCATTTTCCTTTTTGAAGTACTTTTTGAACTCCATTATTGAGCCGAGTTTTGAGTGAAAATAGTCTACTGTTGATGACTGTGCAAGACAGATGGATTCAGGGTCAGGCTTGACTGAACATGCTTCAGACTCGTGGTGTGAGCGGAGCGAAACTGGAGCGGGAAATAGGGCGACGCTCCGTCCTTTTGAAATTGCCGCTCTGCGCTCTGTCCAAGATCCGCCCGCTCGCGCTCCCCGCTCGCTCCCGCTCCACTCCGCTCACATGCTCTGCTTTATACATGGAACTTGGACAGGGCCAGGGCACACAAGCCACTGTGGCCGTACGATGATTTTTTTTTCACGGGGCATGAAGGCCAAAGTGTGGGGCATGAAGGCCAAAGTGTAGGGCAAAGGCGGCCATGGCCGCGTGGCCGCGGTATAATTCCCACCCTGGTTATTACTGTTAACTACAGCTATTAACATTTTTTGTTAATTAAAATAAATCTGATTTATATATATATTTATATATATATGAAGAGTTCAGATGCAAAAGCCTCTAAGTGCCATCTGAAATTTTCTTCTACAAATTTTTTATCCTTTTTATCAAGCTCATATATTTAAGTTCAGTAATTTCACTTAAATGACAATTAATAGGTCATTTTCATTGTCATTTAGGTGAAATTACTGAACTTAAACATACAAGCTTGATAAAAATGATCATTCTAGAAGAAAATTTCAGATGCTTTTGCATCTGAACTCTTCATATATATATATATATATATATATATATATATGTGTCATATACAGCTAGGATGGCTTCAGGGTGAGTAAATCATGGGCTAATCTTCATTTTTGGTTGAACTATCCCTTTAACGCTCCTGCTCTTTGGTTCTGCAGCTGAAGGAGTTTCAACAGAAGACGATCCCGTCCACAGGAAGTGCTGGACCAAAGAAGAAGAGGAAAGTGAAAGGAGGCGATCAGACGGATGGACCTGCTGGCAGACGCTCTCCAGACAATGTGAGTCAGTAATCGATCACGCCGCGTGAAACCAGTGCGGAGGGGATTGAGGGTCGACTGTGTCTGCTTTGCTGGGATTTGGTTGTTTTTTGACGGATCTGTTAGTGGCACTTTCCCACAGCAGGCATTAATCCTCATTTCAGGATCTAATCAGTTTTTGTCGTTTTTGAATTATATTTCCTCTTTTCCACCATTTTGAGGGACTGCTTTAGCTTAGTCCTACTGTTTTTACAGAACAGCCATTAATTACAAGGCTAGACACCTTTATTTATATAGAGCTTTATACAGGACTTGTGTTCGAAGCAGCTTTACAGTAATAAAACATGAAAGTAAGAGAGTTCACAATGACAATAGTAAACAGTCATTATTCAGAGATTAATTACAGACAGTCTGATCTAGGGTTATTACTGTTAACTACAGCTATTAATATTTTTTGTTAATTAAAATAAATCAGGAAAAAAATATATGTGTGTGTGTGTATATATATATATATATATTAGGTATTTTAGATTTAAAAAAAAATAAATAAACCAAAATTAGAAATGTCTCCTTGGCAACTAACTTTTTTGTTATTGTATAATTAACATTTTGTTAATAATATAGCAGAATTCTTTTTATTATTATTAATATTTTGAGTTAAAGCATTAAACTTACTATCTAACTGGAAATAAATACCTAAAACTGAGCTAAAACTAACATAATTACTTAATTTAAAAGCAGTACAGTGAAATAAAAATAAATAAAAATATTGAACTGTGTGTAATACAATTTAATTAAAATAATTCAAATCAGCACAACAAATTGTATATATATTTTTATATATTTATATATTGCTGTACTGCGGTTCATTTAATTAAATATATTTAATATAATAATTTTATACTTTTGCCATTGTAGAGAATTTAAATGATTACTTTAATATATTCAATTAATAGCATATTATAATTAATATATAAAAACCAAAAATAATAAGATTGTTCACAATATTCGGAAAGACTCTAACCGAAAGGTCTGTTTTGCATATAATGGCTGGTTAATCTGGCTCAGGCACTACTAACCCTTCATCTAGTGTTTCCTGCTTCCTTTATCACTTTCTTACTACTACTTCCTCCTCTCTCACTCCTTCTCCTTTATCGTCTGCCTCTCCTTCCCCTGTAGATTGAGAATATTCTCAAAGTTATGGTGTCTGATCTTAGTCTGACTAATGGAGTGTCTCAGCCTCCATGTGTCAACAACAGTCAGGTGAGCTACACACACAGAGACAGACACTCAGGCACCCACACGCTCGCTCACACACTCACTCACTCACTCACTCACTCACTCACTCACACACACACACACACACACACACACACACACACACACTCACGCCGTCTCTCCTCTCCTCCCGTTGTCTTTCCTCCTTCCTCTTTGAGTTCGGTCATCTGTGTTCCCTCGCATGCTGTGAGATCATCACTGGAAAAGATGATTTTTGCATCATCTGCTGCGATTTTTATACTCAACATGAAATCAGAGTCTTTCTTGATTCATGTGCTTGTTGTGAACGATTCATCAGTGCACGCTATTATAAAGAAATAAATGTTTTATATATTTTACCGCAATCATCACATGCTGTTTTTCTGTTTACTTTAATGCATCTTTGACATGCAAAATCCATGTTTCATGCTCTGTCATAATCAGCAGCATTAACGCCTGCAGGGACTGAATGTTTGTGAATATAATTGAATTGAGTAATGCCTGGAAACATTCACTTTTATATGAATGTACCTGATAAATAAAGAGTGAGTGAGTGAGTGAGTGAGTGAGTGAGTGAGTGAGTGAGTCTGTGTGTATGACTCTGTTTGTGAGTGTGTATGTGTGTGCAACAGCTGAGTTTAATGTCTCTGTCGCTGTGTTGCGTCAGGATCGTGTGGATGTGGTGAACCGGGTCTCACAGGAGCTGGAGGAGGCCAGTGCTGATCCTGACCGAGACTCGCCCGTCTCTAACCTCGCTTCGGCTATTAATACTGAGTGTGTAGCTGATAACGCTGCCCTGCAGGTGTGTGTCTGTGTGTCTTAATGTTAGTCACCTGAGCTGCGTTTCAAAACCATCACTGGGTGTTTGATGCCGTCGATGTTGTCAGATCACCATTGTCCGTTTGTGTCTTTTAACCGTTCAGATGTTGTTTGCTCATGTTTTTAATCTGATCTATGCATGTCATTTAATTTAATGTATTGCTTTGTCGGGTATTTTCTTGTGTTGTCACATCCTGTTTTGCCTCTCAAGTTTGTATTTTTCATTCATATGTTTTTCCAGCAGAATTACACAGCTGATGCAAATGGCGACGAACATCCTCTGGAAGAGAAAAGGTGAATTTGCTCTTTATTTCTGAACAATATGGCCATTATACCACGAAAACGCAGCACGACACAATCACAGCCAATCAGAAAGTTTGATATTTTATAGTGCGCAACAGTGACCGCTCAGTTTCTGGAGATATTTTCACATTCATTTTCTAAAGATGCATTTAAAAAAATCTTTAGTAAATAGTTTTAAGCAATAAAATCAAATCAACCAGCTCTGAGACGAATCACAACACAGAGAACAAGCTTTGATTCACAGTGTTATTTTAGTTTTGAAACTATTTGAAATAGTTTTTAATTTGAGTATTTTGTTTTAAATATGCCTATAGTTTTGACTAATAAAAAAAAAAAAAAAAAAAATTGAGTACATCAAGTTAAATTAAAATAATACATTAAATTAAAATGGACAACTGTACAATTTTATTTATTTCAGTAGTAATAATAAGTAACACATTTTTTTTTTTTAGTTTAATTTTAAATAAAATGTTGTTGTTATATCTACATAAATTTTTGTTGTATTACAAAGTTTAATTGCATGTATTACATTGTTGTTATATTTTGTTGTTATTGTTTGTTGTAATTAATAGTTAATTTTATTTTTGTTTTTTAAAGAAAAATGTCTAAATAGTTTTTATTCATTTTTATTTCAGTTTTACTTATTTATTATAACAAGTTAAACTAAATGAAAATAACAAAATGTAACTAGCTGAAATCAAATACGTTTCTTTATGTTTTTATTGTATTTACGTAGTTTTTTTTAATGCTTTAGTTTCAGTTAACTATAATAACCCTGGTCAAAGGCAATGAACTATTCACATATATATATATATATATATATATATATATATATATATATATATATTAGGGGTGGAACGGTACACAGAAGTCACGGTTCGGTTCACACCTCGGTTCAGACATCACGGTTCGGTACGATGGAGGGAAAAGCAAAACAAAAATGCAGAAGGTTTGTGCATGTCTCAGGCTGTTCCACCAAAGGAAAATAAATTACTTAAGCCTTGTATTTTTTAAATAAGTTTTATTAATAAAGTAAAGGCATAGAACCAGTTTATTTGTAGTGCACTGACAATAGTTTTATATAATTAGTTTATTAATTAAATTAAATTAATAAAAAGACAAAAAGACCTTGAGATATGTTTGGTAATTGTACTTGAATGAATTGAAAATGAATTTGCTACATTTCAGATTAATATATTTGTTTTCCTTAAAGTTGTAATTAACAGTAACTTAAACACTTTGCAGTTTGAATGATGTCCTGTATAAACAAAATGACGGAGTATGTTTTTATGTTTCCACTGTTCGATCGCGCCCGCGCCTCACACACACGCACACACAAATATGAGTAAACACTTTGCGACTTTTCGATCGCGGCCGTGCCCCCCCCCCCTCTACATATATATATATATATATATATATATATACAAACACACACATACAGAAATAAAGTAGACTCCAACCAAATACAAAACCTCAGATTTGCATGGAACATGTAGCTTGCTGCTTTATTCTGTCAGTTCATACACTGTTGATTCTGTATGTTTGTAATACATGTTTAGTTCATTGTAACTCTAAATTGTGTAATGCTGAACTCGTGTGTGTGTGTGTGTGTTTGCAGGCCGCTGTCGTCCACAGAGAGCCTGAGACAGCTTTCCCAGCAGCTCAATGGACTTCTGTCTGACGTGAGTCTGCTTGATTTAATGTCTGTGTTTGGGTGGATTATGATTCTATGATGTCATTGGGCGATGTTATTTTTCCTGCCCTGCTTGGTTACATCAGTATTAAGTATTACATTTTTATTTTTTTGATTAACATGCACAGATGAATAATTTGCAATGAGGCCAAGATAGTAAATTATCTATTTTTCATATTTTTAATTTATATTTTTATGCATAATATTTATATTTGATTTGATCTTAACTTTTAGGAACTAAACTCCAATGGTTCCTCCCAAATGAACCAACAATATTTTTTAATTTTCGTGCATTGAGCGAGTTACAAAAATAAAGGAATAAATATATCATGTTGCATGAATAGAAGCTGTTTAAATTCTTAAACCCAAATATCAACCATTTCAGGATGAATTAATCAAATGATTCAAGACGTCCGATTCATTTGTTTTGTTTTGTGTGAACGCTAATTGTTTTTTTATTTCCATCTTGGGTGAAATGCAGTCATCAACATACATCAATGGAGACAGCGATCCACCGGCAGTCAACGAGAAGGAACTGGAGGTATTCGATATGTTTTACTATTAATTTGCCTCTGCTTTTTTATCTTCAACATAAACATCTTTTTTTTTTTATTATATGTGCTGAACTGTATTGCTGTACTGTAAGGTAGTTTAATTTGGAGTAGAGGTTTATAATTAACACCCCATATGGTCACTAATCTCGCTCAAGCAGGATAATCTTATTGAAGTCCTTATGATGGAAATAGCTTGACGTCTGTAGGGGTTTACAGTATTGGCTGATTTGATGGTCTATTTAAGTGCGTCAGTCACTTAATAATAATTTTCACAGTTATATCCCAGATTGATTCCTTCATGGTTTATCAAGAACAATTTAAAGTCCCCCTGTAGTCAATAATTTTATCCTTTAAGACTCTTCTTTGATCACCAAAATGAAATTTTTAAACGATTTTTCCTTGAAAAAACATTTCTTCATACCTGTAAATATCTTGAATGTAACTCAACACCCTTGCCTCATTTAGTATGTGTGGTTCTATGAATATGCAAATGAGCCCCGCCTCCACTCACTCACTCAGCTCAGAGATCCACTAGTTGACAATCACACATTGATCTCAGTGTTTCCCCTAGGTTTACAGGTTTGGGGGGGGGGTTGGTTGGTTGGTTGGTTGGGGAAAATTGACACAGATGCTATCTATCTATCTATCTATCTATCTATCTATCTATCTATCTATCTATCTATGTGTCACATTAATTGGTTGTCTGGGAGGGTAATGCTTTGTAAAAGTTAACACAAAACACAAATGTTAACATTTTTTTAACATAAGATATCTCTTTAAAAAAATTATAAAAAAAACATTTAAATCTTTTTAAAATTGACTTTTGCAAATAACCTTTGTTAAATTTATAGAATTATTTGTTAATATTAATGGACCAGAGCTTAAATAGTTTTATTTTTTAACTAACAACTAAAAAAAGATTTATAAATACTAACAAATATATTGCTCATTCATTGTTCGTTAATGTTAGTTAATACATTTATATGACAAACAAATTTTAAATGGGCTTTTTTTGTGAGAAGTTTTTATTTCTATGATGCATTTATTGGAGAGAATAATCCTGTCAGACGCAGCACTGCTGTGGACGCGCGTTCACGTTTAAACACAATTTAAACAATGTATTATTCAATGCATTACTTCTATATAATTATATATTAAGTTGCTCAAGCAAGTGGTAAAATATTTAACCATGTATTTATATTAAAATCTTTTGCATTTAAATTTTAATACAATAAATCTTGCACGTCACAAAGAACTTGTTTTTCCACCTCCACGAATGTCATTATGTCGCCTTGTTGAGGTAAATTGTAGTTTTCCTTGCTTTACCCCGGTCTTAAAGTGAAAAAAGTAGTATTTAATTAAATAAATTTATGGTGAGATTACTACATTTTATTTAATTAATCGCACTTATGGTGAAATGACTACATTTTCAGGTCAATCTGTGTTCATTTTGACCACGAAACATGCGCTGTCACTTTAATTCAGCGTTTGCAGCGCAGCAGAAATCATAGACAGTATATAAACGGCAAAAGTAGACTCGGTGCGGAAACGATCGCTGCACTGCTGTATACGCACCGCAACTGGAACGGATCGATCATCGACGGACTGCATCCGCGTGCAGTGTGAAAGCTCTGTAAACATGGCATGGGTACGGGAAAAAATACTCACCGCACACGCACTGCAAACGAAATATGTGTGAAACGGGCGTAGACTTGGAGCAGGAGAGCTACTCCGGCTGCTACTCGCAGTAGAGCGAGTGTTGCCATCTTCAGTTCAGCGACATATTTCCAGCCGCGCGCTCTCTGTCCGCTAGTGCTCATCTGTATTTGACGCAAGTGTTTGTTTGTGTGTGAGTGTGCGCGCTTGCGCACTCATTGGGATAATTGTAAACGCGCAAACACAGACAGAAAAGACATGCCATCGTGGAAATAAGATAAATAACATATTAATTAAGGGCTATTTAGTTTTTTTAAAATAAAATAACAAATTGTAATCTGGCGCTATAAAGAAAATCAAATCAAATTTACTTGACTTCAAGGGGGGCGGGGGAAGCCGTTAGGAGGGCGGGGCGCCCCCCTTATATAATGGTAGGGGAAACACTGGATCTGATTGGTTACAAGGTAGTTTGTGACGTCAGAAACACCAGCGATTTCAAAGCGTGTTTTTGAGACTGTCTTTGGTTCACTGCAGTTTTAAGGAGAAAATACTCAGCAATGGAGTCGACTTATGAATTTACACATGCTTTGTCTTAAAGCATATTAAAAACACCACATAGACACATAAACAACATTAAAAGCTGGATTTTCACCACAGGGGGACTTTAAACGTTTTTGGTAAAAATAAAGAATTAAAAAGATCTGAAAGCGTCTTCTCTCTGCTGTGCACTACTGACGTCTTTAATTGGTGTAATTAGTTGTGTATCTCTCAGAATGTGCGTTATTGCAGTGCTGGCATTTAATCCGGCGCTCACATGATCTCCTGCTACACACTGAGCAAACATCCTGTTCCAGCTTCACAAACACGGGCTCGACAGAAAGAGGCTCCGCTTACAGTCTCACTCAAAAATTTGAAGAAAGTCTCTTCTGCTCACCCAGGCTGCATTTATTTGATCAAAAATACAGTAAAAATGTTAAATAATATTGCAGTCTAAAATACCTATTTTCTATGTGAATATATAGTAAAGTGTAATTTATTCCTGTGATCAAAGCTGAATTTTCAGCATCATTACTCCAGTCTTCAGTGTCACATCATGATCCTTCAGAAATCATTCTAATATGAGGATTTGATGCTCAAGAAATATTTCTCATTATTATCAATGTTATAAACAGTTCATATTTTTCTGGATGAATAGAAAGTTCAAAAGAACAGCATTTGTTTGAAATAGAAATCTTTTGTGACATTATTAATGTCACTTTTGATCATTTCAATGCATCCTTGATGAATAAAGTATTAATTTGAATAGAGAGAACAGATTTCTTTCTACTTTAAGAGCTCACTTTTGAGTAAAATGCCTGTTTATCCGCATTCACCCAGTGTTCAGTTACACGTATAACAGATTCTTTGTGTTACACTGTATCACCTCCTGTTTGTTCTCTCTCTCTCTCTCTCTCTCTCTCTCTCTCTCTCTCTCTCTCTCTCTCTCTCTCTCTGCCACGTCAGACTCGCAACCAAGAGCTGTCCGCTGCTCTGGACTCCAGTGCACTAACAAACACCCAGCTCACCTCCAAACTCGAAACACTGGTAAGTGTGTGTGCATGACGTCCTATGATACCTGAGGAGACATTCACACAGGAGTACAATGAGACACACACACACAGCTTGCAACATTGTATTTTAATATGCAATTAAAAATGATAAATTCAAGATTGCATTCTTTGTGATCTTCTCACATCCGAATAAACGCACGTATGATTAGCGTTTATTCAGACACAAGTGCATTTTCCAGTAAGCATCTGTTTTTATACTCATGTCAGAGGTCATGCTATATTGTGAATATACTCATATTATAGCACAGCCTTGAGTGCCTTAAATGTTTGCAATTAATACATAAATCTATATTTCTTACTTTTGTTCTGTTTCATTCTTTTTATTCTATTTTTATTCTTTAAGTATTGGATTGGATTGTACAAGCGAAGATTTTTACAAACAAGATAATCTTAGTTCATATTAATTAAAACACTTACTAAAACATTATTAAATTCAAAAGTTATATCTGTTAATATTTGATGGACCTGAGCTGACATGAACTAACAATTAATAGCTGTATTTTTATGAACTAATGTAAACAAAGATAGATTAATACTGTAAATATATTGCTCATTGTTAAATAATAATAAATAAAATAAAATACAAATATATATATATATATATATATATATATATATATATATATATATATTATATATACTGTATATATTCCCCCTCCCTCATGGCCTTCAGAATGTTTTGAAGCGCAAGATACATACATAAATAAATAAATAAGATACATTTTGAGTTCATATTGTCTTTAATGAAGCACTAACCTGTAGTAACTCTCAGGTTCCTGTTTAACATTTAGGAACGATGTTGTCGATTTTTAATGATTTTCTTTTTTAAAGTTAAACGTTGACCTTTTTTTTCTGTGTCTTCAGACGAAGCAATCTCAGGAGCTTTCTGATCAACTACAGAAGGTAAGCGCGGCCAGCGGTGTTATTATATTGATCATTCATCATTTGTTAATGTGTGACTTCTCCTAATGTGCTTCATCTCTTCTCCTCAGGAGCGGAAGGAGTTTGAGCAGAAGTTCAGTAAGGAGCAGGGAGCGATGCGTGAACAGCTACAGGTGAACAGATATTATATTCACCTGTAAATATTATATATTTACAGTACTATAGGCACGTGTGATTTTGTGTGATCGCATCACACATATTAACATGAAAAACATCACAAGTTAAAGGGGTGGTTGATTATGATTTCACTTTTCTAACTTTAGTTAGTGTGTAATGTTGCTGTTTGAGCATAAACAACATCTGCAAAGTTACAACGCTCAAAGCTTCATAAATTCATCAACTAACCATTCAGAAATGTCCTGTTGCTTCTACATGTCGTCACTTCTTCTTGAGTTTCTCCATCATTGTCTGACTCTGATTTGAACATAAAAGGCTAAAAGTTTTTGAAATTTTCAGTGTGTGTGAGGTAAAAAGGACACAAGCTCTTGAAGCTCCGCCCCCTGTGCCGGGAGCAGCAGCTCATTTACATTTAAAGGAACAGACACAAAACGGCGCGTTTTTGCTCTCCCTCAAAAAGTGACAATTTTAGCATGCTATATAAAAATATCCGTGGGGTATTTTGAGCTAAAACTTCACACACACACACTCTGGGGACATCAGAGACTTATTTTACATCTTGTGAAAAGGGCATTATACCACCCCTTTAAGCGTTTTAAACTTTTTTTTGTCGTCATTTACTCGGCCTCAAACCTGTATGTGAGTTTCTATCTTTTGTTGAACACAAAAGAAGATATTTTAAAGAATGTTGGTAACCAGATATTTGACGGTAGTCATTAACGTCCATAGTAGGAAAAAAAGTCAATGGCTACTGTAAACTGTAAGTGATGACGATTTTCATTTTTGGGTGAACTATCCCTTTAATACAGTTGGCTATTAGCAGGTACTGGTTCTGCAGAATGACAGATATTGTCACTTTAAATGATCAAAGTTGACTGCCACCAAAATGTTTTCAATGCAGGAAAACCCCTGTTAAAGTCAGTGCTGTTATATAAACATGAAGTTTTGTGTGTGTTTAATGATGCATGTCCTCATTCAGGTTCACATTCAGACCATCGGCATCCTGGTGTCGGAGAAATCAGAGCTACAGACGGCCCTGTCTTACACACAGCAGGCAGCACGACAGAAGTCAGGTGAGTGCGTGCATGAGTGTGTGTGTGTGCGTGAATAACACACTGTCAGATTCATTCTCATAACTGCACACTCTCTTAAGTTTATTTTTAACCAGTGTTTCAGCAACACCCCTAAACTTTTAAACAAGTGTGCTGTTAGATGCTTTTAGATACTGTTAAGTGTTTTTCACTAACTTGCACCTACAAAATGTGTGTGTTTGCTTCAATGCTTATTTAAAAGACCATGTCCAGGTCATAGTTCATGTGTAAAAGTATTCAAACTTACTGACTTTGCTCACACAGGGTGAAACGCCTTGCAAAAAAGATTTTGCAAAATTGTGTGATATGATTACACTTGTGGTGTTCTAGATCAAAAATGACTGGCCTACAAAAAAGTTATTGGCAAATATTGGATTCATCTTCAATCTTTTTGTCTACTTGATTTCTTTCAATTAGCACAGGTTTTGTTTGTTTTAAGAACTGATTGATCATAGGCCTCATTGACCTCACTGACGTGAATAAGCTTGAACACTGAATCTGTGATATTAGGCCTAAAAATGTACTTTTTTTTTCTTTATGCAATATGTAATTTATTACTGTATTTCTTTTGATGTATGACCTGCACATATTCTTGCGAGATCCACCTTTTCTTTACACTTACCTGTCCGTGTGTGTGTGTGTGTGTGTGTGTGTGTGTGTGTGTGTGTGTGTGTGTGTGTGTGTGTGTGTGTGTGCAGGCGAGGCAGAAGATCTGAGCTCGCGGCTACAGGCCAGTAAACACCGAGTGTCTGAGTTAGAGAGGACATTATCTACAGTCTCGACACAACAGAAGCAGTTTGAGAAGGTAGCAGATCCTCCATTCATCTTCAATATCAGCTATGTTTAACTAAAAGACAAGGTTAGGTTTAAAAAACCCTTGTTTCCACAGCATAATAAAGAGCTTGAAAAGGAGAGAGACAGTCTACGATTGGAGGTCCTCAGGTTTAAGTAAGTTTTTACCCCTCATTTAGCAGCAGATGTTATATGAATGAATGAGCGTTATTAGATTAGATCCAGCTTTATTGGCATTGTGCAGAGTACAGTACAAAGCCAGTGAGAAACAGAAGCATCTAACCAGAAGTGCAAAGAGCAATAAGAATAAATATGTTTGTATAAATACAATTGAAATAAAGTGCATTTAAGATCCAGACCAGTCAGTGTAAATAATCAAATGTTGTGCTTGTGAAGGAGGTAGAAATGGTGGATTATTGCCACAGTGCAAATAGAAACAGGCGCATTGTTTAGTATTCAAGTATAACAGAAGTACAGTGTAAAGTAACAGATATCATGTAAAACTGGTTCTGAAAATGAGATGTTATATGAATATATTGTGTGTGCCTGTCAGTAATTTGAGCGAGGAGTCCCGGCAGCAGAGCTCAGAACTTTCTGAGCAGCTCAAGCTGAGAGTAAATGAGAACAATGCCTTGAAACAGGAGGTGGATGAGCTTCGCAAGCGGCTGGAGATGGCCGACGACATGCTGCAGCAGGTGAGAAAACACTGTACACACTTCGGGCCAGATTTACTAAACAGGGCATATGAGACTGCAATCCCAGTAAAAGGTTGTGCAGACTCTTGATATAAAATAAAAATTTTGATTTCGCTCATTCAAGTGCAAGAAGACACTAAAGAGAACTCAATTGGCTTTCTGTGTGTGTGCTTTGTATGTGTGTGCGCAAAGAAAACGGAGTGCAAGAGTTAAGGTTATGTCTTAAGTGAACGTAAACGGTTGAGAAAGAAAACTTGTGTAATAGTATAATGGGTCAGTGCATTCGCTCCTAAAGTGACAGCAGCCTAATATACCAGCTGCCGTCTGTCATTAGTTTTAATAAGAGAACAGAAGTCACTTGCTGATCTCGACTGAATAACTTTTGGTAAGGCTTTTCCTCCATTTTATGTATAAAGCGAAGACCATGCAATGCTATTTTACGTTTTTTCATAAATTTGATTTCAGTTTCTGTACCTAAACACTAGACCTACCTGAAACAAAACACTATTCATTGCTAGATAGATTGTTTATTTGTTCTTATTTTATTGCTGACTGTTTACTTGTCTTTACTAGTGTTTTAAATTGGCTAGTTGTTTTTGCTGTGGACTTTTTGTTAAAACCATAGGCAAAAGGTTCTCAGGTTAAGGGTACGTTTACACGACAACGCTGTTCTAAAGTGGAAACGTTTTTCCTTCGCGTTTTTTAAAAGGTTTGTGTACTGACGACAACATTGTCAAAACTATTCCCATTCACGCAGATCTGCGAAAACGAATAAATCGCTGTATTCTGCTGTCAGGCCGTTAGTTGATGTCACTTGGTAAAGAGGCACTACTCGCCTATAGACTGAACACGTAATACGCATGGACAAGATGTCACCATTTTCGCCAGTCCGTGTTTTTGTAGTTTACACATGAAAGAGATGAAAACTGTATGCGTTTTGAAACGTGCTTTCAAAAGTTGGTGATTTCAAGACCCTAAAATGCCGCTGTCGTGTAAATGAACAGCCATAACTAATAAAACTAAATTAAAATTAAATAATTAAAATTAAAAGGTTTTCCAGTTTTAGTAGTCTATCGGCTGCTGATTTTTGTTCATGGTAATTAGCTGAAACAAAATGTTTTGCAAAAAGACAGAGTGAATATGTTTGACATCTAAAGGTTTGACTTAATTCTTTGTTTACCTCATTGGAATCGAAACTGGGAATCGATAAGAGTTTGAATTGCTGTACCCAACTTTTCTTTGGGCAATAAATAATGGTGCAAATACCAGTAAATTGACTACCACAAACCTTAATACTCTCCTCCCATAAATGTTAGGTCCGAAAGGAAAACCCATACAAATGCAAATGCAAAAAGATCAGCCACAAAAATAACCATGTCTTTTCATCGCTAATATTACACTGTGTGTCCTTAGTAGAGCTGGACAGTTGTTGTAGTTTTTTAACGCAAAAAGAGTGTTTGCATGCTGTTAGAAAATCCAGCCCTTACTTTGCTCATTATGTAACAACATCTCATGGAGTAATTCCTCTCTGTTAACATAAATCGTCCAGTTCTCCAGTCAGTCGGGTCCTCCATCAGAACACCAGCAGGTTCAGCTCATCCTGGAAGAGAAGCACCAGTTAGAGGCTCACGCGGCTCAGGTGTGTGTGAAGGGATTGTAGTTTGAGAATGGCTTGTGCAAGTATTTTTCCTCTGTCATTCTGAATTCCCTGTGCTTGGTTTATGTGTGTGTGTGTGTGTGTGTACAGCTGATGGAGTCCGTCGCTCAGCTTCAGGTGGAGAGAGATCAGTACGCTGCACAGATTCAGGAGGAGGGACGAGTGTGGAAAGACAAAACAGAACAGCTCCTGTCTCAGGTAAACACATACTTTGTGTATTTATAAATAATTATAGTTTTATTTTACAGTACATCTATTAGTGATTCTCATTACAAATCTGGTGAAATGGCTGCCACACGTTTCGTTCCCAAATGCACGTTATAAGCGACATGACAGTAAAGTTCAGTCTGAGTCTTTGTGATGGGTCGTTATTTCAATGTGTCATTCAGCCCTTACACACACACGTTCATACTCTCCCGGAGTGTGTTGATTAGGGATGCAGCGATATGAGAATTTTGGCCGATACCGATAACCGATAATTCTTTATATTTGAAAGCCGATAACTGATATATTGCCGATAAATCCAAATTTTTATGTAATTTTTGAGAGCCTGAATACAAAAAGTCTCAACATTAAAATCCATGTCCCAAACACACAATTATAATGATGTTCTCATCATTTTATGTAGCCGATATGACTGTATTTTCTTTTTTTTAAAAAAAAACATTTTAATCATATTTCAAGCAATTCAAAACCATCATGTTGAACAGTGCGCATCTGAAGAGTCTCAGCTGAAGGAAATAATCCATTATTTATCGGCTTTAATATATCAGACAAATTTTCTTATTGGGCCAATAATGATAACATTAAAAATTAACATATATCGGCCAATACCGATATGGTGGCCGATATGTCGTGCATCACTAATGTTGATATATTGTGTATGTGTGTGTGTGTGTGTGTGTGTGTGTGTGTGTGTGTGTGTGTAGGTGCGTCTGATGTCTGAGGAGAGGGACAACACTGCTGTTCAGATCCACGAGCTGCAGGAGAAGATCATAGAACTGGAGAACGCTGCAGGTACAAGACATGAGATCCACACTCTTTACTCCCTAATCACATTGAACACAATACTAAATATGTCATTAAGAACCAAGAGAACCGAACTACAAGTGTGAACACACCCTAAATCACCTACTTTTCCCCCTCAGTTGCCAAAAAACTAAACAAATGCCCAAAACATACACTACATAAATACCACTTCTAGCCGTACTCTCTTCAGATAGAAACATGACAGATTTGTCTTGTGTCCGCAGCTCTGATGAGCAGAGAGCAGGAGCTGCAGGCCGTGTCGCAGGTCTCAGGCCCTTCAGAAAGTGAACTGGCCCTTCAGGAAACCATCAGCAGCCTTCAGCAGGAGAGAGACGCTCTCAGTCTACAGTACCAAGCACAGGTGACCTGCGTTAAACATGTGATGTCATGCATATACTGCGTTTGTCTTACAAAGTTCACAATTCGCTACTCATGTTTATGTGAAAATACTAGATCATGCATTTCTTATTGCAGTATATTTAGATTAATACATTTCCTAAATGCATTACACAAAACCCTTTTGACTCCATCATTCTTCACAATAGCTGTTTCCATCCACCGGTTTTTATGCACATTTTGGAATATCTAAATATATATAAAAAATGCTGGATGGAAATGCTAAAATAAAAAAAAGTGCATAAAAAATGCACTTACATGAGGCGGATACATTTTTCATGCGTACAGACTACAATGAAAACACATTTACTGAGAATATCCCTTGATACGCAACATACAACTTGTGACTTTGCCTCAACAGAGATTGTGATATTTTGTTCTCTTAAACTTATCTCGCTTATTTGCAAATGTTTTATGTCATATTCCAATTTTGCACATAAGTTAAATTCGCAACTTTGGATGAAAACATAGCTTTTGATATTCATATATATCGTTACATCATTCAGTCCTAGCAGACACTCCTTATATAAGTGTTTAGACACTCCTTACATGAACGTTTTCCTAATAATTGATACATTGTAGATAAAACTTAGTTTGAGTCACTATTCTTTGTGCATTCTTAAAAACCTAAAAAATAATAATAATCGAGATATCGCTATCAAATCACAGGCACACGTGAGCAGCTCGTTATCCGGTGTTTTCAGAGGATCAGTCACACAATATGCGTGTTTTATTGTATTTACACATGAATTGCATATGTTTTCTGTTGTGTCCTGTAGGTGCGGGACAACGAGCAGCTGAGCCGACTGGTGCAGGAACAGGAGGTGAGGCTGGAAGAACTGGAGAGGCAGGCTGAACGGGCCGCTGAAGACGCTCAGGATCGACTCCGTATTCTGGAGGACGTCCAGAGCGATAAAGCCACCATCAGCAGAGCCCTGGCTCAGAACCGAGACCTCAAAGACCAGCTGGCCGAGTTTCAGAACGGTTTTGTCAAGCTGGTGAGTAGGGATGGGCGATAGGACTGGGCAAAAAAAAATTGATTTTTCGATTAATCGTTTTTTAAAATGTGGTCAATTCAAAATCGATTCTCAAAGGCCACGAATCGATTTTTTTTCCATATTTTATCTCTCACCCAAAAGCCAGTTTTAGTTTTCCTCCACTGTTCAGCCTCCACGTTACAGCTAATGCTGGGAGATTTTATGTTTGTTTTATCTTTAACATAAAATAACCTGATCCTGTTTGCTGAGCCTGATCCTGAGCCATCTTGCATCAAAATCCTGTCTATTCATTGTATGCATTTGAAATATAGAGTTGTGTTCTGTTTTAATGTACCCAAGTGTACCCTTGTAAACTTATGTTCACTGTTCTTTTTTATAAATATAGAATTTGTATTAAATCTACATTCATTGAGTCGAATCGAGAATCGAATCGGGAATCAAGAATCGAAATCGAATCGAATTGGAACATCTGAATCGATACCCAGCCCTAATGGGCGATATGGACTTCACAATATTTTCTGGTATTTATTGCGATAACGGTATCAATGGCGATAAATTTAGTACGATTCACCACTGTTTTTGTCTTCAAGTGACAGCTGCATGCATTCTTCAGAGCCTCAGAAACACAAAACGTACCCATCATCAAATAGGCTCCTATAATATACCAATTACATAAAAAGAATTTTTAAAAAACTGGCAGAAATGGAAAAGTTGCAGATAATACGTTTCTTCTGTAAAAGTGCAGATGTTTAAATAGTGCAACTGTACTGGAAAACAGCACATAATAATAATTCAAATAAATTACAATTTTGAAATGCAAAAAACTAACAATAATACTAATAATTCAATTTACGTTTATTTGTATAGCGCTTTTCACAATACACATCATTTCAAAGTCCATATTACAATTTACAGTGATCTGTTATCAGAGGTGACTGTCTAAGTTATGCATTTCAGAAATGTGCATAAACAAAATCACAGTTAGCAAAAAATGTATTAATTTAAAAAAAATTTAATTTAATGCAGATACAATGAGTTCAGTGAAGTAATGAATACTTGTTTGTTAACAAATGATTATGACAAGAATAACAATACAAACCGCACTAAGGATTGATGAGCTCCCGGGTTCATGAATATTAATCACGTGCGCATTAGTCTCTGCTTGCTCATAAAGGCTGAATAATTCCAAATGAACAACATTATTTTACAGGAAAATACAACAAATTATATTGTTTACATGTTGTACGTCAATTCAGCGTGTCCCATCCCTACTGGTGAGCTCTAGTGAAAGATGACGAATGCGAATGTGACCTCTGACCTTTCTCCTCCTTCAGACCAATGAGAACATGGAGCTGACGAGCGCTCTGCAGTCTGAGCACCACATCAAGAAGGAGATCGCTCGTAAGATGGGTCAGCTACAGGAAGATCTGCACAATGCCAAAGAACAGGTTTGTGTCCATTTAGAGCCAAGGCTAATCATTTAATGTATCCTATGTAAAATTAAAATAAACAGGCTTGCATGATGTTAGAGTTAGTGATACTTTATTGTCCTTTTACAATAACCGTGCACATGCAACCAACTTTGCACAATATATTGAAACGTCATAAAATCACGCCGTGCTGATTACATTATTTCTACCTTTTACAACTTAAAATATTAATAGATACCTGTGCAAACTTTTTTTGTAATGGTTGCTTTTACATAATGGAACCCTAAACATTTCCCTGACGGTATTAATTGAAACATTGAAGATAAAACATGGCTTGAGTCACTATTAGGGCTGTGCAATTAATTGAAAATAAACCGCGCACGATTTGGCAAAGGCTGCAAAGTATTTTAATTCAGTGCAGCACGGCTTTGTGATCAGTAGTAAATGCTGCTCCATCTGAAAGCCAGATGGCGCTCTAATGCAGAAACTCCATTTACTGGTCCTTCAATGCTAATGGATATAGCCTTTATTACTGTATAGAATACTGTGAAATAATATATTGCCTGCCTTATTCTATGATAAGAAGCCACTTCATCTTCACAGAATGATGTTTTCAAACACTCGATTGACGTTATGAAGTGAGTTTGGAGTAAAAACATGTTATTAAATGTTGTCTTGTACCAGAGTATCAATCACACATTGGGTCTCATTCATGAAACATTCGTAAATATACGAGTAAATATGTGAGTGATTTGCGCGTAAAGAGACATTCCCGAAAATTCTTCTCCTGATTCACAAATACTTCGTAAACGTCAGATTTGATAGTGAAATGTGTGTGTGGGTTAATGAATTCCAATCACTCGTAAATGGGACGCGCGTGCACGCTCATTCTCAATTACCATAAATCCCGCCAATTAAAACCGACTGACAGCTATATATGGGCATCATATTATGACACGAAACGAAGGATTTCAACATGTCTTCTCAAAAGCGAATGCTATTGTATTATTACATGTATAATTTTGGAAAAAAAAAAAAAAAAAAGCGAATGAAGAAGAGAAATTTCTCAGATGCAGAAATTGAAGTTTTATTATCAGAAGTTCATTCAAAACGCCACATTTTATTTTCAAGCGTACATAGTGGCGTATCAGGTCCTAAAAAAAAAGGATTTTTTTAGGTAATAGGCTACATGCTTTAGGTAAAAATGCTTGGCAGCATATTACAGATGCAGTTAATGGAGTTTCATCTTTTAATCGAACAGTCCCAGAAGTGAAAAGAAAATGGTTCGACATGAAGCTTGACTGCAACACTTGTAACTTGCGGACTTGTAAAAAACAAAACAAAAAAAAAACAGCTTGAATATAAAAAATAAAAAAAAACTTGTGGACTTGTGTTCCGTTTGCAGATGCTATTACTGGCTCTCGTAATACAAGTAAAAAGAAAAACCGTATGTAATTACTATATATAATACTTTTTCAAAATGCTGTGTAAATATGTACCCGATTACGTTGAATTAAAATGCAGTTTATTAATGAGCAAAACGTTTCGGATGTTAAACGTACTATTTACGCGTGGCTGGGAGCAGGTGTAGATTTCTTTCGTACCAACTAACATTTGGGAAATACGAACATTTTAATGAATCCGAAAATTTACGCCAGAACCACTTTACACACGATTTACACAAAAATTCGTTCTGCTCGTGTTTCATGAATGAGACCCATTGTGCGTGAGTTTAACTCTATTTACACATTTGCATAATTTCAACAAAAGTAGCATTTCACCAGTAATCTTCCAAAGTAGAAGCTTGAGGATTTGAAAAATGTTAAAATCATGAGAGTTTGAAAGTGCACAATTTAAGACTTAAATATACATTTAATTTAATATTCTAAACAGAATTTAATATTAGCTTTGTAACTTGTATAAAAATAAAAGTATTATTATATACATTTTTTTTATTTTAAAGTGCAATTATAATTTATAGCTGTAATATATTTCTGTTTTATTTTATAATTAGGGTTAAACCTAATAAAAATAATTAGTAGTAATGTTGTTGTTGTTGTTGTTGTTGTTCAATTTGATAAGGTTCCTAAAACATTAGCGTGAAAGTAATGTGGATTGAGACACTATAAAAGAGTGTTAGTCACTTTAAAGTCCAGCTACAAAGTCAAAATAAAATGCTTAATAAAAAGATATTAAAGATTTTATCTGTTAATGTGACCATTAACTGACATCAGAGAAACGTGAACATGCAAATGAGTTTTTAAATTATTAATTTAAATTAAATATTAAAGTCCCCCTGTAATCAATAATTTTATCCCTTAACTCATCTTTGATCAATAAAATTACATATTTAAATGTTTTTTCCTGCCTTAAAATATCTTGAATGTAACTTGACACACTCTTGCCTCATTTAGTATGCGCAGTTCTATGAATATGCAAATGAGCCCCGCCTCCACTCACTCAGCTCAGAGATCCACTGGTTGACGATCACACGTTGATCTGATTGGTTACAAGGTAGTTTGTGACGTCAGAAACACCAGCGATTTCAAAGCGTGTTTTTGAGACTGTCTATTGGTTCACTGCAGTTTTAAAGGAGCCGTATGTAAGATTGTGGCCAAAACTGGTACTGCAATCACTTTCAAATTACTGTAGAGCGGTGTATCCCCTCCCCCTCCCCCCTGACTCGAGGTTGCCAGATAGGCTGCAGGATCCAGCAGGAATGTAGGCTGCTGCAAGGAGCTTTCAACTAGAGCAGAGCTGGCAACCCGCTTTTGTCCCTCTCTGCTATTATAGTTTTTCAAGATGGCGGAACTACATGGAAGCCTCCGTGGACCTACCCGTCCCATGTATATAAAGATAATAAATTCTTCGTTTACGAGGATTAGTCTGATCATTGGCATAGGTATTTGTACACCATTGAGGGCATGTTTATTAATAAAAATATTGATTTTAGATAATAAAATACCTAAAAAGCTACACACAGTCCCTTTAAAGCATATTAAAAACACCACATAGACATATAAACAACATTAAACGCTGGATTTTCACCACACTTTAACTTAAAATCTCAGGGGGAAGATATTTTATGGTTAAAGGAACTGCTGCTTTAAAGGGATATGTATTTGCACGCAGCTTTAGTCATTTTTCCCACCGTAACCTGATTATTGCTTCATCTCATCAGCTGTTGGAGAAGTCGAACGAGGTGGCGTCGGTGCAGGAGCAGAGGGATCAGTATCTGAGCCATCTTCAGCAGTACACGAGCGGATACCAGGCGCTGGTGGCGGAGCGAGAGCATCTGCACAAGCAGTTCCTGCAGCAGGCGCAGCTGATGGACCGACTGCAGCACGACGAGGTGCAGGGAAAAGTGCAGCTGGAGCAGAGTCACATGCAGCTGCAGGAGGCACAGGTGAACGCCACCAGATCAACTTCAACTATCACTGTATTAGCATCCACTAGGGGTGGAACGATACCCTCATGTCACGATTCGACACACATCACAATACGATATTACTGCGATACTACTTTATCACTCACCGGCCATTTTGGCTACAAAATGTTTAAGTTACCGGCCATTCAGAACTTCTACTAGCCAAAAAAAAAGAAGAAAAGAACCAGATTAACTACGTCACAGCATATATATATATATATATATTTATATTTATATTTATATATATATATTTATATATATTTAAAAAAAAAAATTATTTCATACATATTCTTATTCAAACAAAATCCTGTCATCCAGCATCCAGCAACCTCATACTTTTCACCAAAAATGTGTTTTAGGTGGACAGATCAATACAGGACACAGAACATGTTGGATGTTGGAAAATAACAATGTCTTTTCTGTTCACCAAATGCTTTTTAATCTTCACTATTGCTTCAGTGCAAATGAACAAGCGCGCCGTTATTTGTAGTGTAGTGGCGAGTGTGTTCAAGCAAGCCAGATATGAGCAGATTCTGCGTAATAAGCTGTATTTAATATATCGTGATGACTCGTGAGTGTTTGCGCTGAATCTGTGCAGATTTGGCTTACATGAACTTCCCAGCAAAGTGAGCAAACATATTAAGTAACGCGCCAAATTGGCTCTTGATTTGACAGCGTTACCTGCCACAGCTGATTTTTACACGCAGTCGGCGGGTGTTCATTTCAAACCCTGATTGCGATACTCCAAGACATATGGAAAAAGCTCAACAAAAAATTTACTGTTGATGAAAATGGTAAATTTTGTGTTACATTGTGTGTGTAAATGAACAGGCTTTTGGACTTGGTGCTGAAACCCAAAGCACAGGACAATAGAGACACCAGAAGAGAAATATTCATGATTCTGAAGCTGAAAATACTGAATTATTTTAGACGAACATGCTTGTGCTGTCACTGACTAGATCTATTTAAAATAATGTAAGCCGCTTTTTACTGGTAACATAAGACATTTGGCATTATCAGAACCCACAAATATTCCCCCATTGCATTATTATACATTAACTTCAAAATTATAAATAGTAGTTTTATGTATTACTGACACTAAAACTCTGAAAACTTGAATTTTTCACATAGTAATTTTTATTTTGGGTGACTATACACAATACAGATTGTCACTATCCACGATACATATTGTTGCATTTTTGTATTGCGATATATTGTGACACGATATACACCCCTAGCGTCCACACAAGCAACAATAACGTTCTAAACGTATTAGCATGCACTGCAGTTTAAAGGTGCAGTGTGTGATTTTTAGCAGCATCTAGTGGTGAGGTTGTGAATTGCACCTAACATAAGTTACGGTGCCGACAGGAAGTGATGTCGTTGTCGTCTGAGACAGCAGAGAGTAGCCAGTTAAAGAATGAGGTTTCTTTACAAAGATAAATTAAGAAATTAGGTTTACTTAATTATTCAATAAAACGATGTTATTGCGAATATTATTATTACTCGTTCACCATTGTGTCAGTGTTTTATTCACTGACTTTAGCTCGCTTCTTTACACGAAGAACAACATAGTGACGAAACGCGTTTGTCCGTTTAGGGCCACCGTAGAAACATGTCTGCGCATTTCAATGTAAGTGTGTGTGTAGATAGAAATGGCTCATTCTAAGGGAATAAAAACACAACGGTTCGTTAAGTAAGGTATACTTACACCACTGAAAACATAGTTATGTATATGATACTGCATTTCTGTCAACAGATCCTCCTAAATATTACATACTGCACCTTTAAATGCTCGAGGATAATAATCCATCCTGCTTTTCTGTTCCCTGCAGGAGAAACTAAACCAGCTGGCCAGAGACAACGAGGAGCTGAAGACTGAAGTGCAGGAGCTCCTGAACGGGTCTGTCCTGAACACGTCACACAGAGACGAGGGTGAGTCCCAGCTTTCTCTGAAACATCTGCTCTACCACAGTGGCTTTACTGACGATTACCCCACTGATGTTTGAAGGTGATGGGCTGGAAAGCCACTCGCTCCCAGAGAGCTTCCAGAAATCCCAGATTGCCATTCCAGAAGAGTTTGAGACCAGAGAAGACATGGTGAGTTTATTCAAATATGCAGCAATTGAATTGACTTCTGTGACATTGGATATGAAGATTTACAATCAAAATGGACTATTCATTGTTAATTTTTTGTGAAAAAATAGTTTGATTTCACCTTTTGAAAGGACTTTTCTCATCTGTTGAGACCATCAAAGCGGGAGATAATTAATTATATATTATATCAAATTATATTATATCAAATTATAAAGCTTGAGCATTTGAAAGTGCAGAATTTAAGACTTAAATATAAATTTAATTTAATATTATAAACGGAATTTAATATTAGCTTTGTGACTTCTAGTGTAAAAATAAAAGTATTATTATAATTATCTTATGTTTAATAATTTCCAGCAGTAATATTTGTTTTATTTTATAATGAGGGTTAAAATATATTATTTTATATATTATATTATATTATATGAATATATTGTATTGTATTAAATTGTATTAATAAATAATAATAATAATATTAATTGCAATATAAAAATAAAAGTATTATTATAATTATCTTATATTTTATCATTTCCAGCAGTAATATATTTCTGTTTTATTTTATAATGAGGGTTAAAATATATTATTTTATGTATTATATTATATGAATATCTTGTATTGTATTAAATTGTATTAATAAATAATAATAATGATATTAATTGCAATATTATTTTAAAATATATAAATAAATAAAAACATACTTTTCATGATCCAATCACATCCAGAAGCAAAAACTCAACATGTTTTCCTCATTAAATATTAATTTCCACTCTGTGGTGAATTGTTATTTCAGGAGGAGTTTATTCATTCTGCCCTGTCCCGTCTGGAGGATGAGCGAGATGAGATGAGCCGTCGGTTCGAGGAGGAGAGGAGGCTTCATCACGCCGCCCGGCAACAGATGACAGCCATGAGCCACGAGCATCTTCTTCATCATCATCATCAGAGCACAAGTGAAGAGACAGGTGCGGCTTCATCATGAGCAGACATTCACTGCGCTGAAATCCCTCAGACGTCTACACACTTTTGTGAAAACTCATTCACCCGTTTGGTTTTAGGTCTTTCAAATTAAAATTCAAAAAATAAAATTCCACATTTCAATGCAAAGCAGTCCAATCTAATTTTAGGTGTGCGTCAGGCAGCCTTATCAGTGGCCTACGAGATATGATGATGATGTAAAAGTCATTTGTTGCGTTTTAATGTTTTTGTTTGCCTTAATAGTTGAAATGTTGAATGTCGTGTAAAGTTAAAAGAAGTTCAACTTTTAAAAAACTGTTTTAAAAGTTGACTTTTTGGGTTTTTTCCTGTTTTTAAATGCAAAAAGTCGTCTGTGTGATCGACACTTCGGCTCTTTGAATTAAAGTATGCATAAATACATGAAGCTGTTTTATTCAAGTTTTTATGCAATTTACAAAATTATAGTTGATTTATAAACGTTAGTTTAAACAATGCACTTTTTTTTTACCGACAATTATGTTATGTCATTGCTTTTAATAAACAATATAATGCGGTGCATTGATATTTTATTTGTAAAATAAAAAATATAATATTGATAATAATGGCCTCAGGAGACAAGCCAAAATCTTTTTTCCACATTACTGAAATTATGCCTTTTAAATTTTAATATAATTTGAATATTAGTATTAAGTAAAAATGCAAATAAAAAAATACAGTAAAAATATTAAGTGAAAGTGAAATATTATTACAATTTAGAATAAGTGTTTTCTATGTGAATATTTTTACTGTAATTTAATCCTGTGATCAAAGCTGAATTTTCAGCATTCAGTGTCACATGATCCTACAGAAATCATTCTAATATGATGATTTGATGATCAGGAAACATTTCTCATTCATCCATGTTGAAAACCGTTGTGTTGCTTCAGATTTTTATAGAATTTTACTATTTAACGACTTTACTATTTACTACTACTTTTGCCCTCTTTGCTGCACTGCTGATTGTGTGTGTGTGTGTGTGTGTGTGTGTGTGTGTGTGTGTGTGTGTGTGTGTGTGTGTGTGTGTGTGTGTGTGTGTGTGTGTGTGTGTGTGTGTGTGTGTGTGTGTGTGTGTGTGTGTGTGTGTGTGTGTGTGTGTGTGTGTGTGTGTGTCTGTCTGCGTGTCTGTCTGCCTGCCTGCGCGTGTGTGTGTAGGAGGCTCTGACGGGGTTCCAGTGGAGGTGCACGAGGCTCTTCGTGCTGCCATGGACAAACTCCAGGAGCGTTTCACCAAACTCATGCAGGAGAAGGTGGACCTGAGGGAGCGACTGGAGGAGCTGGAGCACCGCTGCATTCAGCTGTCCGGAGAAACGGACACCATCGGTGAGACGCTGCTGCACACACACACACACACTGTCAGCGGATCTGTATCACTGCGTGTCAGATATTTCTTAATTGCTTGAAAAATGCATTATTTTTCATTTATAGTACGTGGCTGTTGAATGCTTGACTCTGATTGGTTGATGAACATTCTAAGGTGTGCAGTTATTTTGCAGTAAACGCACAGCTAAAGTAGTTCCAGCAGGTTTTGTCCGCATTACAGTTCCATATTACTCCGCCAAATGAGTTCAGTTATTTCAAAGGTCCTTACAGCCGACAGAACCAAAACCCACAGCGACACTGACCAAGCAAAGAAATATAGCAAATAAATATGGTAAACAATGGGATAAAAAAAAGACTAATTATTTCATTGTGTTTTGCCACAAAATTGCGTTTTATGTACAGACAGCACACACTCTTTCTCACGCTCAAATGTGTTTTCTGTGTGTGTAGGTGAATACATCGCGCTGTATCAGAACCAGAGAGCCATCATGAAACAAAGACACTTTGAAAAGGAGCAATACATCAACATGCTGGCCAAAGACAAGGAGGAGATGAAGGTACGAGGAGCATCTCTGTGATGATGGTGTGAGGTCTGCGGCGTGATGTTTGACACGCGTGTGTGTGTGTGTTGTTCAGGTGAAGTTAGCCGAGCTGCAGGACCTGGTCATGCGTTTGGTGGGGGAGCGTAACGAGTGGTACAGCAGATACATGAGCGCCGTCAGTAACCCTGACCTCCTGCCATCTGGAGGAGACCAGCCTCGACCTGCTGACCAAAACATGGACAGCGACAGTGTGGACAGTCCAGGTAACAGTCACACTCGTGCAAACCAAGCGGCAACCTTCCCGTCTCTCTCTGACTTAAACTGCAGTTCATCGACTGGCCACTAGAGGCCGGCTGCAGAAGAGAGTCAATCCCATAGACCTCCATGTTAAAATGGCCAACTTTACAGCAGAAAAAAACATGTTTACAGTCTGGTGCAAAAAGTGGTTTTGGTCTATATAGCTAATTTTGCCCTTCATGACGACTGTGAGGGCGGTGAATTTTTTTACAACTCATCTGTTTAAATTACATTAAGCCTTAAAGTTCTGTATAATTAAGGGGCGTGGCCACTTGAGTGACAGGTGGATTGTCGCTGATGTCACTGCTAGCCGTTTGTCTGCTGTCTGTTAGCATCACGTCACCTCAGCTAATCAGCCTCTTTGCACATTTTCGTTTATCCGGGAGTGACGCGCTGCCAAGATGGCGACGGCCGGCTCCGCCCACTTTGGGCTTTAAAAATGCTCTTCAGAGGGGTGACGTTATGGACACTACTCCTCTTTTTTTTTTTTTTTTTTTTTGTCTATGGTACAAACACATGAGCATCAGGATGTGTGGTTCATTTCGTTCGGATGATTTGATTCATTATGGAAACTTTATTATCAAAACTTAAACTGACTTGAGGTAGATGACGAAGCTAGATGAATACAGGGTTTGTACAAGGTGCTTAAAGTACTTGAAATTTAAGTCCTGGAAAACCCTTGAAAACACATTTTTATGAAAAGGTACTTGAAAAGTGCTTGAATTATTGAGAAAAAAATCAGTTTGAATAAGGAAAGCGATATCTTTGTCATAGTATCCTTTCAATAGTTAAAGTTACCCATTGCTGCACTTTAATTGTACCATTTTGTTTTATTAGGTTATTTTCTTTCTTTTTTAGAATTTGAAAGATATTGTTTGATAAGTGAGATCGCTGATTATAGTGCTTGAAAACCAAAAAAGTAGTGCTTAAAGTCCTTAAAAAGCCTGTAAATTACTGTATTTCATTTTACAGTATCTGTACGAGCCCTGTTTACAGCTGACTCATATGGAAGCTTGTTTCCTCCACCTCCACAGATGCTACTTTGTTTAATAATTGATGATTTTTGCTTCATCATCAGTATTATTGAACTGATTTGACCCTTCGCAGGGAGTTTGATTGACAGGCGATCTGACCTATCATAATCCGCCATCCGCCGAATCTGCCATTTTTGTCCGATAAAGCAGTCAGGAGAGTTAGCAGATTAACGTTGCAGGATTTGAACTGTGTACTGACGTCTTTCCGCGGTTAAAACAACATTCCTTCTGATGTTCATTCATGTTTATTTGATGCTATAAATTAACTAGAAGGAAGAGATGATCGGTTCACGAGCCGCTTTAACTGAGCGATCTGTCAGACACATTAAAGAGCTATTTATTGTTTACATTTCTTTAAATAAATGACCAAATTTGAAAGTTTAGACTTTGTTTCATATCAAAAGTAAGCTGGTCTGTCCTGTATCAGTGTGTTGTCAGTGTCTTTGCTCCACGGTGTATTTTTCACTGCGTGAGAACATGGTGTGTGTGAGAGAGGCGTGGCTTGTCGGACATAGCAACAGTAACTAAAGGGGGCGGGTCTTTGCCAACGGTCAATTGAATCATGCAGGAGAAAGTGGATCTGAGGGACACAGTTTTTGCATAATCAGATTAAACGATATTATTTATTTTCTGAGTCCTGTCAGTTTAATCCTAAACTCTTCCCTGTTCCCCCAGCGGTTCTGGACATGAGCACAGCGGTGGACGTGTCTTCATCGGCCCAGTCCAGCACAGACCCCGAGAGTTCAGAGAGACCCGGATCCACGGCGGACCCGTCCCTGAGACCCAGAGAAGACGGGACGGCCCGTCAGATCATGCAGCTCCTGCAGGAGATCCAGAATCCTCAGGCCAGGCCGGCTCCATTCCTGGGGGAAAACCCCTGCATCCCGTTCTTCTACCGGCCCGACGAACACGACGAGGTCAAGATCCTGGTGGTCTGAATCTGAATCTGCTTTCCTGCTCGGCTTCGGGATGTTCGGCGACATGGACTCTTTGTTTCTCTGGTTTTTCTAGAGAAATCTTGATTCTGAAACTCTCCATTTTTGGTTTGTGTGTAAACCAGTTAATCCATAAGAATATCAGTTCTCGCTGCTCTTGTGTCTCCCTGATCAATCTGTGCGATTACTTCACTTTATCAAACATAAGTGCAATAGACCGTTTCCTGACCAATCAGTGACGAGTCATATCAGTAAGATCGTGAACTCGTTACATAATAATCTCATACACGTAACATTATAAGATATGATTAGAGCAGGTCTGGACTAAGAAGATGAAGTGTTTCTGAAAGAATAAGGTGATGAAGTGTTGGTTCGCTTGTAAAGCATGTAGGGCAGAGAGCATTGAGACGGTGAAGTATTCTCATTCGGTACAAAACGAGTTGAAAACAAAGTTATTTTTGCTTCTCTTTGGCCATTATTGGGATTTGTTGAAAGATGTAATCATATTTTTTCCCCACAAACACACAAGCACCTTGTGTTATTCCCAGAACCAGCGTTCCAGATGTTCCTGAGATTGTTTGTGGCGAACTCGTATGACGCCGTCGGCTGAGAGTTCAGAGTCGTTCGTTGATGTCGAGTGAGTGCGAGTTTATGAGAGCTGTACAGAAATGATATTAATAATTCCTCCTGGTTCATCTCTAAACAACATCCTCCACAGTCACACACTTTCAAGAGCATTTATGGGTGTTTGTCAGATGGATTTGATAACACTTTCTGTGACGCCGTTCTCATGCAACTTGTGTTTTTGTACATAATTGCAATGCAGTTTAACCCGTTTCTTTCACGGCTACACCTTTAAAGAGTGAATGCGTCGCATACGGCTGTTTTAAATGCATTCATCTCTTTAGAAGTATATGCATATCACAATCTGCTTACAGGTATTTACAAAAACACTCCACACGTTATTAAGTAGAATGTATATTTACACACATGCTTCATAGAAAGTGTTAGCATATCTATATTCACCGAATGTGAACTTGTAACTGGAATGTTGATAAGAGTTCACATCTGAATACTGTGTTTGGTCTGAAGTACCGGGAGGTATTTGACCCTTAAAGCACTTTTATTGGCCACATCTGTAAACGTCAAGCTTTATGCATTTATATCTGCGTTCTGCGTGTATGAATATATTTTACAGTGATTATTTTGGGGCGTGGGCTTTAATCCGATATTTTCAGATCAAGTTGATTATTTTGCAGAGCTTGTTGATGTACCAGATGTGTAAATAGTGTAACTGTGTATCATACTGTATATTCATGGGGGGGAGGAGAGTGGACGTGATGCTTGCGTTTGCCTGCTGAAGAAGAGAGGAGTCTTGTGGGAAGAAAAAGGACGCGCCGTTTGTGTGGTTTCATACGACAGCCGAACTACAGGAGAATTCTATTTATTTGGGATAATGATGAATTACACACTAATCTGTTTTAATTACGACCGATGGAACACAATGAAGGAATAATGAGTTGTTTCATGTGGTGATTTTCCTCCTAAATAAACCCGATTGAGCAAAACAAAACCTGTTCAGTGTCTGAAGTTAATGATGTGGGAATCAGACATGTGACCCTGGACCACAAAACCAGTCATTTTTTTTTTTTTTTTATGACAATATTTGGCTGAGATACAACTATTAGAAAATCTGGAATCTGAGGATGCAAAAAAATCAAAACATTGAGAAAATGTTCATTTATGTTGGCGATTGTGCTGCATTCACTCACAAAAATACATGTTTTATATATTTACGGTAGGAAATTTACAAAATATCTTCATGGAACATGATCTTTACTGAATATTCTAATGATTTTTGGCATAAAAGAAAGATAATTTTGACCCATACAATGTATTGATGGCTATTGCCACAAATATACCCGTGCGACTCGTGACTGGTTCTGTGGTCCAGGGTCACATGATTTCACGCTTTTTTGATTGTGATTTCAAGTGTTTGTGTTTATAATGGCATAATGTACGATTTTATTCAACTTTCTTTCCATGACCTCGCTGAGAAACTCCACTGCCCTCCAGCTGAGGCGAATCACAACTTTGATTTGAAGCAGAAAAGTATTTGAAAAGACAAAAGTTCGAGACAACGGCAGTGAGGGAAACTACTACAATCCCATGAGGCATTGCAAACAGCACAATCAAAAACAAAACCTTATGTAGTGTATATGTTACCGGCAAAGTGTGAAATCCCGGTATTGTATAGAATGCCTAGGCAATGTATAGAATTCCTGATGTTTTTTGCAAAAAATACATTACCTAATTCTATACATTACCTAGGCATTCTATACAATACCGGGATTTCACACTTTGCCGGTAACATATATAAAAACATTGTAAGTTTATTGCAAAAATATGCATATATGTGTGTGTGTATATATATATATATATATATATATATATATATATGCAAACATATATTAAGTATTTAGAGAGCGTAGACATTTATTATGTCTATGAGCGTAGAGATCTACAGTGGCCAAAAGCAAACACAACAAATTATAAACACAATGGCAAGTCTAAAAAAGTGTAAAAATGTGTATATTTTGTTGTTTTGTTTTTGGATTTGTTATTTTGTTTTTATAATTGTGATTTGTTTTGCACCTCTCGGCCACTGTAGAGATTGTCTCGATTACGTCTTTCGCAGTGATTCATGGGAGTGGGCGGGGCTAATGAGATCTTTTGGCCAATTTTACTTTTTTCGACTCTGATTGGTGGAATGTTTTGTACTGCATCATGGGTAATGTAGTTTTTCACCATGAATTCTGCTGTTAAACACAGAATAAGCTGAAATAATGCAAGCTGATGCAAATATCATAGATTAACAACCTCAAAAATGTCGAAAATATGCCTGTCGTGTAAGAAAGATCATGCTTTGGTAAATAATAGTCAAAATTAGTATGCCATAACTTTTACTTTTTATCTCTATATTGACTCACATTTTGAGATCTTTATCGACTTCATGTCATTATGCCTTTTTATCTCATAATTATGTCTTTTTGTCTACTGACACTTCATAATTATGATTTACCAAAGTATTTTTTTTTTCTTATGTGGCCAAAATGGCCGTCCATAGAAATACAAATCAGGAAAGAAAAACTGCATGGCATATCGATATGCTAAAACAAATTCCCCAAAACCAAAGTTTAGACCAAGAAAAACAGCACAAAAGCAAGGTTTTGTTACACTTAACTTTAATAATGACAGCCCTGCCAGACAAACTGGTGTGAGCAGAGGACACGTTACACACTTTCATTCATTCATTCACACGTTACACACTCAGTATAGTTACACCTTTCTGTCCAAACACAGAAAGAGGCCCGGTTTATTCCTCTAGACTCTCACTTTTCACATGATAATAAGCTTAATTTAAATAAATCACTTAACCATAATAATTTAATATTCAATAATCATACACGTGGGACTACACTAGTCACAATTTGCATAAATGCACCACAAAGATACGCGACACACTTAAGATACAGTATGTCCATGACACACATTTGAACTCTTAAATAACAGTAATTCTTTTCATCATCAGTGGGTTTTACTAAGACTCGGAGTGGATTCGGGGAAGGTTTGGTGTGAATGTTGAAGACAGAAACAACGGCACAGTTGACACCGCAGACGGTCTGGTCATGCCACACAACGTCAACTATTAGCAACAGGGGCTTCATCATTATTATTATTATTATTACAGCAAACCACAGAATCACGAAATACAGTCCACTGGTGGTGTGGAACGTTGCGTTCATATTTTCTCATTTTTTCAACCAAACAAACTATAATGATTTCTATGCATAGACCTGCAGTGATATTTGACTTCATTTTTGCTTTCATAATGAACACTAAATTACAGACAGGAAAATAAAATAAAAAATCGTTTTTTAATGTTTTTCATGCCATAAAATGTAAATAATAATGATATTTTTTTTAGCCACATGCATGTAGATACATGTTGACATGTCTTTGAGAAGGACATGTGCATTTTACAGCACCTTTAATCATATGTGGATATGTTCAGAACATCATACTAGTTAGTATTTCTGGAGTATATAGTATGCACACTATGTGCAATAGTATGCAAATGCTCCGAATTACTTGACAACATTGTTGCCTACTACTGTTTAGCATTGAATAGTGCACTTTCACATGCTGTTTTTTGAAAATAGTATGCAGTATACAGTATAGCCTAGTATTCAATTCCATACAGTCTGTGTGTGGAAAACCTTCCCGCCATGACAGATGTTATAGAGACACTGACTGCTTTGTGAAATAAATTAAACAGGTTTTAAGCGTGTGTGTTCACCCTAAAACTGCACTATTATGTTTTTGATGACATGCATGTAGATACCGATTATATTGCACTCTCAAATTCAATCCAGCCCCACTAAAAGTTCAGATTTAACTAAGCGAACGAATGATTTCTGTGCATGATCACGAAGGGTGAACACACGTCCTCGTACCTGAAAGCTTTATGCATCACAACGTTTACACTGCAAAAAAACCTCTGGTTTTCCAGTGCTTAGACATCTTTTTTACTGGAAAATTAAACAAAAATACAGATTTTTTTTTTGCTGTGTAGGAATAAATGGCTTTTGAATGCTATGAGGAAGTCATTTGAAGGATTTGTTCCAGGGAAGGCCTCTAGTTTCTAGAGGATTTAACCAAAGAGATGAACTCGTCTCTCAAACGCTCAACCAGACGATGAGCCGAGGATTCGGGAAACATCTCGTCTTGTTCTTTTTGCTTGTGTTGCTGGTGGGTTTGTGGTTGTTTTACTCAATGTGGGGGGGAAACCGAGAAGAAGAAAGCGGGAAAGAAGAGTGTTTTAAGGGTCACGTGGAGAGAAGGGGACCGTCGGGGCTGCTCGTGTTTGACCGGCTGAGCCATGAAAGCAGAAAAGGGAAAAACACAGTTAGAATTGAGACAAATAAACCCTAGAAAGTGTCCTCAGAGTCCACACGCTGAGAAGACAAACCCCACGTTCCCTCATCACTAGAAGTGTACTGTTTACAATATAACTTTCATTCTTAACAAACATTTGAATATCATTACAGTTTAGAGATCATTTATAATCATGTAAAAATAGTGGCCACACAATGTATTTGCTCACTTAAAAATGCCTAAATGTCATTAAAAAAATTAAATCAATCAAAAGCAGCTGGATGTTTTCAAAAATATGATTTTATGGTCGCCTGGCCTGACTGAAATGTATTAAAATATGATTTGCAAGCTATAGCAGTGTGTGGAATTCATCTTTTTCGTTATTAAATAATAAATACATAAACTAATAATACATATAATTTATAAATAATTGATTATTGGTTCAGGAGAGATTCCCTGATATGATTGTAAAGCGCTTTGGGTGTACAGTAGTACAAATTAAAGCACTATATAAATGGCTTAATGTCAAAAATGCTTGAAAATTAGCTTGAAAACATTTTACTTGGATGGCTTTCTGAATACTTCATTCTGATTCCTCAATCAAGCAATTAGCAGTCAAATATGCGCTCATCTGGTGTGTTTTTTTTATTTTTATTCCATTACCATTTTAACTGTAACCTACAACAACATTAAATATTGACAAATGTGCTGTATTTTATAATATTCTAGTTAAACCGCTTTACCGGTACTACTTCTCACGTCTCGTATCACTCCGCGTTAATAATTCATTCAAATAGGAAATTGGCGCCAAACGGTTTGTCTGGTAAAATCCCCTCAGAAGACTTTTGTTTTACTTTTATGTTGAAAATCAGACTTCTGACTTAATTTTTTAATTTTTTTTAAATGTAACCCACGTTGGTGCCCACACAAGATTGTGTTTTTAACTTAAGACTTGGTTAACTGTCAAATAACGAGGAAAAATGTTGGAGCTTCAGCATCCCACGGTCGTATCGACAATAGGTAAGACTTTTGGTTTATTATCTGCCGCCGTGCAGTAAATAACATCACTATTAACAAAGTGTTGAATGATTATAGTAGCCTAGGCTCTCTTCTTGTACTTGTAAGAGGTGTTTGACGGCTGGTACAGCGTTTAGCGGGCAACATCTTGCGCATTATTTGAGATATTCAAAATAATAGCCTACCTAATACGGTTTAACTGATCTCGGGTCAGTTTTATAATTTAGATTTCGTTTTAATGTCAAGGACGTGTGTATAATGGAAAATGGGTAGTTATTAGTTAATTGTCTCAAATTGGCATGGTTAATCAAGCCCTTGATCTTTAGCCTGTATATGTTTGTGTTCTCGATAACATTTTTACATAGTTTTAAGTTTCGTTTCCTCATAAATACCCCTGTGATAACACTGTCACTATCTAATTGTCATGATTTCAGTCTGGTGTTTCCTTTTCTTGTGTTTTAGACTCTTATTTTGAAGTATAGTTTTGTTCTTATTGTTCCTGTGTTTTCACTTCCTTTTGTCTCTATGGTTACTTTACTTTGTCTCTATAGCAACTAATCACTAGCACCTGTTCCTTGTTACCTTGTGTATTTAATCCCATGTGTTTCTTCTCTTTTTTGTCTGCTGGTTTTCCGTGCACGTTTGTTTTAGTTTCTGTTTTCCCCATGTCTAGATTATCTTGTCCTTTTCCTGGATTCTTTGGTTATCTGCCTGGATTTATTTTGTTTAAATAAACTTTACGCTGCATTCGGATCCCACGTCCTGTACTAAAATACCATATTACACTAGTGTGATGACATTCAGACATTTAACTGTGGCTTAAGTGTCCAAATATGTTTATGACCACCATATTTTCATGTTTACTGAAATATATGTGAACTACTATGGAAATGATGACTTAATGTTTGTTTTAAAGTTCAACATTTAAACAATTTTCAAGCAGTTTTCTCAACTATGAGGAGCTCACAATGCAGACAGGGAAAGACTGTGGAACTATGGGAAAGTTCATTACCCTTCGGGGAGTTTGGTGTCGTCTTCTGGCCCGTGAGCTCAGGGACCACTGCAGCCCGACACACATACGAAACAAAAACAAAAAAAGCCAAAAGTAATGTACAGAAATACAAATGCACACACGCACATTCCAGAAGATGCAGTTATCATGAGACTCCAGAACACACTTTGGAGAGATAATGCATCCCAGTGGGAAATCAAGCGTCTGCGAACCGGGGCGGGCAGAAAACCAAAAGAAGCTTAAAGATGGCAGAAAATAAAGTGAGAGAAATGCATTCATCAAACCCTTCATATAACTTTTCCTGTCAAGCTTATTCTTTAGGATAAGGAGCCATATATGGTGAATATCATGAACAGTGATCTAAAACTCATCAACCGTCTGTCAAAAGAGTTTGAGTTCATAAAAACATTGTGTTCTAGATCTGGATTTTCCTCAACAGGAGTTTTCAAACTTCTGCCCAAAACATGCCAATAGTTTTCTTTTCTGATTTTTGGTTTGAATGGTTTACATTATCCGCAGTTCTCGAAAAGGATGGTTAAACGGCAGCCTAATGCAGTAATCAATACTTGGCGTTTGAAAAAGTAAAGTAATAAATGGATTACTCTCAATTTTTCTGTAATTTAATTCCAGTTACTTCTAATGTAATTGCATTAAATACTGTTTAAACTATAGAACAAATCTATATACAGTGGATTTAACATAATTTTATTTAATCTAACGTTAATGTAACCATGTCCCTTTAAATACGTTGGTCAGCTCAAGAATAATTTTGCAATTTTATATGATTTATTTGAAAGAATTAAGAGCTGTTTTCATGTCTGTTTTCAACTGGTAATGCAATACTTTTTAGAGCAAGTAATTAGTAAAGTAGCCTAACCTACTAGTGAAGATGTAATTAGAAGCTAATTAATTACTTTTTTAGAGTAACTCACCCAACACTGCACAAGGGTTTTCAAACTAGTGTAAAATATGTTAAATAAATAATAAAAAATATAATTAAACGAACTAAATAAATGTAATAATAAATTAATTGATTTAATTAATAAATAAATACATATATACAATAAATTATAAACAGTATAAATTCAGTATTTTTACATGAAAATATATAGCTGACTTTTAAATTTTAGGATAATTTCACACCAGGATGATCATATTTGGAGGCCCTTGCATCTAAAAGACTGAAAACGTTTGGCCTAACGAACATATGTAATGAGTTTGAAATCCGTGACCTACACAAAATGAAAACTTAAACTTGTGACAGAGGGTTGTAGAGTTGTTGTGCAGTCCAGGTGAACTGTGTGTATTAGTGTGTGTGATGAGGAGCAGGAGGGGGAGGAGTTCTGGCTGGGTGGGCGTGTCCTCGTTGTCGGTCACGGGAATGGGAGGGGCTACTAGTCAAAGAGGGAGGAGTCTGTGGGTCGGTTGGGTCGTGTAGGTGATGCCGGGGGTCGTCGGCTGCCATGGGAACACAGAGAGAAGATGGATGAGTAACACACACACACACACACACACACAGAAAACATTCAGTCGGTGACAGTGTCAAAATTAAAAAATTTCCTTCACATGAGAAAGTAAAAATATTTTGCACTGAGAATTTTTTCTTCTATTAGAGTTTGTAATATAAAACAATAAATTACTGAGCGCATCATCATTCACGATATTTAATCTCATGGTTTTGACAAAGATTACGGTTATGAATCAAATATCTCTAGTTTATTAAATATATTTTAATGTTTAAAAAAAAAAAAAAGCTAAATAGTATTTTTGGCATTAAACAAATTAATTGATTAATAATACTAATAACAGTTGTATAGACCTATAATATCAGTGTTAATTTTGGCAGCCAATTTTGATTTAGTTTTAGTCATAGTCTTTTGACTAAAATGCCATTTAATTTTAGTAATATTTTAGTCATCTGATCTGTTTTAGTCTAGTTTTAGTCGACTAAATATCATAAGATTTTAGTCGACTCGACTGCAGTAGATTTAGTCGACTAAAATCTAATGGGTTTAATTAAACTGCAATGCATCAATTAAGCATTTCTCTAAAATGTTCAAACTTATGATATAGTACTCCTGGAGAAAACATCTATTAACCTGTTAATATGAATAATATTAAGGTTTGGACATGCAATACGGACACAGATTTACTTAACTGCTGTGACGTATAACATGTTTTCATTTATCTTAAAATTAAATAAAACCACATCTCATAAATAAACAAGATATATTTATTTTTAATTAATGAAATGTGCATTCTTTATAACAACTTGCATACAACATTCTTCATTCTTTCAAGCAGACATATTTATTTGTCTAAATTAAATATAGATTAATCCCTACTAAAGTTATTCAGTCAAGAACATCGTTTTAAAACATACAGGATCAAGTTTTAAAACATGTTTCAGCATTCAGCGACCACGCCATGACAGAATGAAATGCCATGAAGAGACACACAACATGGACATCTGACACTTCACCTTTGACCCCACTGTTCAGTTTCACCCTAAAGGTCACATGTGTAGCGTTTGAGTGGATGCTTGAGGTGTTTTTTAGAAAGAGGGATCATAAATGATGGTAAAATCAAAATAAAATTAGTGCAGAGGGCCTGCAGAAGGAAAGGCTTTTCAAAACTTGATTAAATCAAATAAAACTGATAAACATTCAGAGAACTGATGTGATGTTTGCACATTACAGAATCTGTTCTGAGGCGCAATCACCAATCAGCATTCGAGATGTGTACGTCAAAGCTGAACAAGGATTTGATTGGCTTTTGGGAAGGTTTTCACGCTCAGTAATTTAGATGCATGATATGCTGTCAAAATACTGTAATTCTGTTTAACCCTCATCCTTCTCTCGGGTCATTTTGACCCGAAACTCATTAAAAATTGAGGTCCAAGACCCCAGGACTTTTGTCACACTTGAACCACGAATACACAAAACCATTTTTTGAATGAATTCGAGGAGTTTTGTGGTTGAAATAAATAAAAAAAATTAACAAATCCTTCCCTCGCGGGTCAATTTGACCCCCTTAGGAATGAATGGGATGCTCAAAACCTCAAAATGCTCCAAATTCAAACTAAAAATGCTAAAACTTTACCAGAAAAATTATTTTATAATGTCTACATGTGTATCTGAATGCACACTGAAGTTAACTGACTTTAGGACCCAGAGGAACAGCTCATTTGCACCATATAGAGATATAAGGCCATCATGAAATATCATGTTATATTATTATTTTTCCACCAGAGGTCGGCAAAGACACTCAATGTAAGATATTTAGTGCTGAATTAAAAGGGTTATGCATGAAATTGTGAGTTATTTTGAATTTAAGTTGAAAGAATGTGAGGAATATGTGCTTACATTACTATTTATTTATTATTTATTAATCAAATCTAGTAATTTAAAGGTAAATAAAAAAAAAAAAAAAAAAAATTGCATTAAAAATAGAACAAATATTATCAAAATGAAATAAAATAAGCTTTCTGGACAACAACAACAAAAAAAGTATAATTTTAGGGCTTCGGGTCATTTTGACCCGCGAGGGAGGGATGAGTTTCGTCTGACATCTCGTATCCTGAGGGAATATTCGGCATCTCAGAGATCCAGTCTGTCCTTCACAGGGAAGAAGGCAAGAAGTGCATGTGCATATGATCTGCAAATAAGCTGTAGCATGTGTTTATACGCAGGGCGAAGTCTCTAAAGAGTGTGACTGTGGTTACCTGTCCATACAGACTTTACTGCATCTGCTCCTGTCTATACAGGGCCGGATTCACAGAACAGTTTCTTAAACATTTCGGTATTCCCAAAAATACTTCTTAAGAATGTCCTTAACCTTAACACTAGCTACAAATAATACATAATATTACTACTAGGGATTCGCACACGTTCTCTAAAGTGAAACCAATGTTCAGTTGTAAACTAAAACGCAGTGGGTCTCATTTATGAAACGAATGTACGATAGAAAACGTACAACACAAAACTTGGCATTTATCAATATGGACGTGAGCGCTGGTGGCTACCATCAAATCTCACGTCTCAGCTCGTGTACGCTAGTTTTTAAGTTATCGTGAACATGGCATATAGTAAATCTGCTGGAGGATTGTAATGAGAGCATTTTGTTCATTTACCTGACCGACAACCGTTAAGATTATAATGTCAAATTAAATGAAATTAAAATAGATGAGTGTCTGTGACCCATTTTTTCCAGGGCTTTAGCTTTATAAATTCAAATATAACAGCATTTAACAGAACATGAGGATTCTCACACACATCACGCACCCGAAGCGATTCTGTGATCCGAGAAAAGGAATAAAATAAATAGGACTACATGAAATATGTTTCACTTAAATAATTAACAGATTAACAAAATTAAAAATATATCTTAAGTGCCCCTATTATGCTATTTTAAAGGTTCTAATTTAGTTTTGAGATCTTTTACAATATATTTATTTGAATCAAAGGTAAAAAAACATTAATTTTCTTATAATATCCAGTGCACATCACCTCATTTCTCAGAGTCTGAAACCGGTTCATTTGAAGATTCAGTTTCTCTAAACTCCTCCCTCCTGAGAGCCTGCTCTGCTCTGATTGGTCGACTGCTCACAGCGTGTGTTTTAAATGAAACGGCCATTATTATCTGAATCTCGGCTCTTCCTCAGTGACACGAACAGTAACGATGGCGTCGGTTTTTCCGTATCAGTTCCAGTGTGAGTCTCGTTCTCTAGAAGTGCAGAAAACATGAACAACACGAACTAAACTCTTCCAGTCTCAGATACAACTGCAGTGTTTGAGGGCGGAGCAAAGAGATGCTGCTCAGCCAATCAAGAGCACAGGCTGGCATTATGCAAATTTATTACATTGTTGTTACACTGTAACGGGAAGTGAGTGTGAATAACTGACGATTGGTTTCAGACGTTCAGAATCGATTCTTTCTTTAAAACTTTATCGTGCACTTTGATCTTTAAAACTTTGCAGACATTTTACATTCACAAAAATCTGCTATATTACACACTGCATGAAAGGTAGGCTAATATTCGAAAAAAGCATAATTGGGGGCACTTATTTATATTTTTGTTAAGACATTCTTATGAAGATTTTCGTGAATCCAAACAACTGTCAATCATGAACACTGGCTGTCTGAGTGCTTCTTTAGTAGCTGTGCTTATTAGTAAGTTATTTTAGATTAATAGATGATTTCTGGACTGCGTGTGTGTTGTGTGTGTTGTGTGTGTTGAAGGGTCTCAGAGACAGTCGGCCATGCAGAAGGAGTGGGGAATGGCGAGAGAACCACAGACGTACCAGAAGCGTTAGTCCTCATTGGTCACTGATTGTAATTCTGTGAAAAATAATCAATATCAGCAGTAGGGATTGAGCCAGAGCGATGGGGAGGAGGAAGAGAAGGATGTGCGACACACACACACACACACACAGTTAACATGGAGGAGACACAGAAACATGAACACTTCTCCAATCCAAGCTAACCAGAGACTGACGTCCAAAACCTCTCGTTTACTCGTTACTTAGCCAATTATGAGTTTTAATCAGTCACACGGCAAAAAATGCTTTTCTTACTTAGTATTTGTGTCTTGTTTCCAGTCCAAATATCTAAACATTCTTAAATCAAGATGATTTTTGGGGGGGATTTGGGGAAATTAAGTTTTTGACTTAATGGGATAAGAAAAATAATCTTGTTTCTGTTTAAATTAACATTATTTTTCTGACCCCATTGGCAGATAATTTTGCTTTTTTTAAGCAATAACTCGCTTAATTTTGATTTATTTCCCCAGAAAACAAGACAATAATATCTTATGGCATTTTACTCATCTAGTAAATGCATCTTGATTTAAGAATTTTTAGATTTTGGACTGTAAACAAGACAAAAATACTAAGTAAGAAAAGCATTTTTTGCAGTGCACAGTCATCATGATGAATATTTAAAACTGATTTTTGGAGATGTTTTCGGGTCAGAGGTTTTGCAGTTCAGCGTGGCAAATCATTCCTTAGGGACTTCTGCATTACATTAAGGATTTAATTAGGGTTCGAATGAAAGGTGTGTGTGAGTGACTGCTGGGAAAGTGTGTGTGTGTTGCTGTCAGGAAGCAAGCGTTAGTGTTAGAACGAGTCAAATCACACGCAACAGAAGACAAAAGTTCAGCAATGGACACAAAGTAAAACAAACAGAAGAAAGAGAGCAGAACCATCCCTCATGATGACCTTTCCTTTGGACGGTTAGTGAAGCGTGTGAGTGTGTGTGAGATGCGTGTGCTGATGGGATCGAGACGTCCATTCAGTGACATTCATAGATGAGATGCTAAATATTAGAGCTGGGTGATATAGTAGTTAAAGCATTAAAAAGCCTGATATTTATAAGCCTTTTGATGATATAATTTCAAACAACCATTTTAGGAAAAATTCAAAATACTTGTATCTTATTGTATCTTAAAATTGTCATCAATACGTACTTGCATATAAACTACCCCTCAAAAGTTTGGGGACGGTAAGAATAATAATTAAAAAAAAACATTAATTCATTAGGGACGCATTTAAAAATGACAGTAAAGACATTTATAGTGTAAGAAAAGATCTCAAATGCTGTTCTTTTGAACTTTCAATTCATCAAGAATACTAGAAATAAAAAAAATATCAGTTTCCACAACAATATCAAGCAGCACAACATTGATGATAATCATAAATGTTTCTTGAGCATCAAATCATCATATTAGAATGATTTCTGAAGGATAATGTGAAAATTCAGCTTTGATCACAGGAATAAATTACACTTTACTATATATTCACATAGAAAAAAATCTGTTTTAAATTATAATATTTTACAATATTACTGTTTTTGCTGTATATCTGATCAAATAAATACAGCTTTGGTGAGCAGAAGAGACTTTTAAAAAAAAATCTTACCGACCTCAAACTTTTCAATGCTAGTGTATTCATGATAAAACATTTTAATCTATGAATAATGCCATGGAAAGACTTCTGTGAACACTATCCACACTAATCATTCACTCAATCTGAATATTTGAACCGATTAATGGACATTTAATTAAACTTATCAGCTCTACTGAACACACTCATACTCGCGCGTCACGAGACAACAAAACAACCTGAAACTAGTGTAATGACACAATCTTTGACCAATAAGAAAGCACATAAAAAATGTCAAATCTTTTATATATTTTATATATATCACCCAGCCCTACTGAGAACACATTGTGCATCAAACGTTTGAACGATAATAAGAGTTGGCGGCAGACTGTGGACATCTCAATATGATTTGATGGCACTTTAATAACCATAATAATAATAATAATAATGAGTTGAATTTCAGTGATGGTTAAGACTGCGACTGCTTATCGTTTAAACGTTGGTATGGTGAACGGTTAACTCCCGGTTAACTCACCCACACCACTGCACTTATTCCACCGGCTAGAATCTCACAATCCGCGGCTGAGAGCAAACGGATGTTCTTATTAGACGGCAGAAGGTTAGTCTTTTCTGAGCATCATGTTTCATGTACAGTGTTTCATGTTGTCATTTCTGCACCATCAGACGGAGGCGACGTCTGCACTAATCTGGATACATTTGAAAACGCATCTTTTCTCTACGTCTTGGCCTTTTGTCCACACTGAGACGGTCAAAAACTGAGCTTTTTGAAGAGAATTGAGTAGAGCTGCACGATTAATCGTTAAAGTGCCTCGGTAGTCAATCATTTTATCCCTTAAAAATACCAAGAATACACATTTAAACGTTTTTTCCTTGAAAAAAAAAATCGCCATGCCTTAAAATAGCTTGAATGTACTGTAACTCGACACCCTTGCCTCATTTATATGCGGTTCTATGAATATGCAAATTAGCAAATGAGGATTTAGATTTATCGGCTAATTTATCGGCTTTTAAATATAGAGTTATCGGTCTCTGCCAAAATGTTCATATCGATGCATCCCTGTTCATTCAATTTCATCATTAACACTAATAGGTTTTTCAGTGTGGATCGAGTGTTTTGAAACACAAAAGCCATTTTCAAATGTATCTGTATTCATGTAGACATAAGCTGGTATTGGTCGTCTTCTATTGGTTGGAAACCAATGTAAAACAAACAGATTGCATTTCCATTAGGTGGCGCTAGTGCTGCAGAAATTACACACTGTAGCTTTAACACTCACTCCTCAAATCTGAGCGCATTATTATTGTTTTCCATTATTTCATCAGCAGTTTCTCCAGTCAGACGGTCTCACCTGGGCACGCCGGGCGGTGCGCGGTTAGGCCGGGACGGGACCTGAGGCGGGGGTCCAGCGAACGGGTCTGGAGAGGCTCCCGGGCGCGAGGGAACGGGGGGTCCGCCGGCAGCGGGGGGTCCCGGGGCCGAACCACGAGAGCCTGGGCGTGCCGGGGGTCCCGGAGGAGGAGCCCGTCTCTGAGGGGTCGGGCTGGTGGCCGGAGACCTAATGGAGAAATATTGAGAGTAGGGATGTAAAATTTGGCTTAAAAGCTAAATTCGAATTTCTTTCTTAAATATTTGCAAAATTCGAATTATATGCGAATTCTAAAGGCAATACTTAAAGGTGCTGTATGTAACTTTTTCACTCTACTAAAGCATAAAAATACCATGTTTGGGTCAAAGACGGGACGTCACCATTTTTTACATACAAAAAAAAACATTCGAATTTCTTGAAATATTTGCAAAATTCGAATTATATTCGAATTCTGAAGGCAATGCTTGATGTTAAAGGATAAAAGTACTATATTGTCGAGTTTCCTTATCCTAACCCTAACTTGCTCCACTAACTAACATTTGCTTGGGATTTATCATGGATTCACTCGTTAATGGCCAGCAAAGCAACGTAGTGCAATTCGAATAGTATTTTATTTTTCGAATAATAATTACAGGTTGAATATTCGAAAATTCGTGCACATCCTTACGCAATAATACATTTTTTTTTTAAACTGGGTGCAATGATGACATTATTCTACTCACCCTTCAACCATCGAACATTAAAAGGACATGTAGAAGTGCAAAAGCATCAACAAGGTACTTTCAACAACACGAATAAAAGCCCCAAAAGCGCGATTCTTTCCACAGCAATAACGGACGGGTTAAACATCACTGTGATAATATATATATCTGTATTATGTAACATACGTTGCCTTAATCAAAATTTTTCATTTACTTCAGCATTGCGTGATACTATTTCAGATAATAAATTGTATACCTGTGAAAACAAACCTGGAAAGAGGATTTGAGAAGAAAAAACAGGAGATTCTTTGTGCCGTCCAGTGAATTATTAACTTAATGGAATATATCGTTAATTAAATCGGGGGAACAGACCCACAAATGTGAAGTATATGTTGTCCTTTTTCATACTTTTACAGCGGAATGCAAAGGGTATAAGAAAATAATCATGTCATGTTAAAATGTTACGTTATTCTCATGATGTCTGAAAATAAAAAATATAGGAAAATTGTCAAACTAACGGATAAGCTTCATTTCTACGGAAACCTTATGATTTTAAATTATTCGTTTCAGTCTTTTTGAATGGAAGTTCCCCAAACCGGAAGTGCCTCCCAATAATTCATAACGCAAAGAGATCGTCAGGAATAAGGTGGATAAAGATTTGAATAAATATGGTCTTTGGTAGAGTCCTTCACAAGCGTAATAAAGATCCACTTATAAAAAGGATAAAAGACATTTCCATGTTTTGTTTCCTTAAAATAGATTGTAGATAAATTTCCATCTTATCTGGCGCTCTTTTTCTTTTCGTCCTATAAATTATCCTGATTATATTTCATTGCAAGAAACCGCTGGAAACGATTCAAGTGAACTTTCCGAATGAATCAAAAGGAATCAATTTCAGACCTTTTTGTTTTGGTTCAAATTCATTCATGATTCTTAACAGCTGATATGATTTTTGAAATATTGTCTGGGATATTATAGTAATATTTCACAACCGATGCTCATGACCTGGTTTATGTTCTTAATAAATGTCTCTGGTTTTATTGTTCGCAATTCATCAGATATCCAAAGCGACTTACATTGCATTTCAAGGTTCACATTTACATTCTTAGCAGTTCTTGCTTTCCCTGGGAATCGAACCTATGACCTTGGCGTTGCAAGCGCTAACGCTCTACTGTTTGAGCTACAGGAAAGCTATTTTGTAAACTACTAAATATGTAAAAGTTTTACATCACATTTGAAAAGTTAGATCATAATGTGTTCTGAAGGCATTGACTTTAAGAACAGCAACAAAGGCAGAAAATAATAAGAAATCAGCCTTATAATCAGCCTTTCTTAATTTTGGTGAATCTAGAGAATCAAACATGTATAATTCATCTCTAAGGATTCTGTGGTGGCCAAGAAGTTTATTTCACAGCCTCCAGTAGGTGGCACTACTGTTCCAGTCTGTAACTGAGCATTAGTGGTGTATTATTGGATGTAATTTTGTTTTGAACTGAAGTAAGGCTTCAGGCATGAGCTTAGCTCATGAATATTAATGAGTTCCTGATGACATCGCAGGGGCCTTCCTGAACTGTCCTCTAATATTAATGAGCCCAGCATTAACCCAAATAGGACGAGTAAAATCATGCAAATTCACTATGATAGATTATATATAATATGCGCACGTCTTCTTTTTCGGATAAAAAAAATTATCCTCCTTAATTAAGCGCATACGCTTTTTTGAATGCACATTTATGAGCATCTTGGCGCTTCCATCCAGCATTTTTTTTATTTTTTTTATGCGATATCCCAAAATGCACGTAAAAATAGGTGTATGGAAACCTACACTGCCGTTCAAAAGTTTGGGATTGGTAAGATTTTTTTATGTTTTTAAAAGAAGTCTATTGTGCTCACCAAGGCTGCATTTATTTGATTAAAAATACAACAACAACAACAACAATAAAAACTGTAATATTGTTAAATATTAAAACAATTTAAAATGTATTTCTACGTAAATATATAAAGGCTAGTAAAGTGTAATTTATTCCTGTGATCAAAGCTGAATTTTCAGCATCATTACTCCAGTCTTCAGTGTCACATGATCCTTCAGAAATCATTCTAATGATGATTTGATGCTCAAAAAACATTTATTATTGCTATCAATGTTAAAAACAGTTGAGTAATTTTTTTTCCCAGGATTCTTTAATGAATAGAAAGTTCAAAAGAACAGCATTTATTTGAAATATAATCTTTTGTAACATTATAAATGTCTTTACTGTCACCTTTGACCAATTTAATGCATCCTTGCTGAATAAAAGTATTAATTTCTTTTAAAAAATTCTTACTGACCACAAACTTTTGAACGGTTGTGTATAATGTTACAAAATATTATATTTCAAGTAAATGCTGTTCTTTTGAACTTTCTATTCATCAAAGAATCCTGGAAAAAAAACTGTTTTCAACACTGATAATAATAATGAATGTTTCTTAAAGGGGCTATAAGCTTTTTTCTGAAATTTAAACTCGCGACTGACACCTGTGGCCAAAAAACGGAACTGCTCTTCCTTTCTGCTCGCTCTCGTACGTGCACACTTCACAAGTCATCCGCTGCAAAGAAGTCTACATTATGTTTACAGAAGTAAGAACAGTCAAATACATATATTGTTTGAGAAACTAAGTTTGTTTGCTGACTAGAGGTGGTGGCAGAGTGATCTGAAACGTTTAACATGAACGCGCTTGACGTCACATCCGCAGACAGCGCGCGAAAAATCCGACCCGACAGAAAATAGGAATAATAGGATACAGGCTTATAGGTGCACCCGCTGTGAGCTGACAAGGTGTCAGTATGCTCATCAGGAGATGTTTGAGTCATAAATGGTCAAATAAAAAGGCTATTGTTACGTTTATTTTGGGGAAAAAGTTGCATATAGGCCCTTTAAGCAGCAAATCGTCATTTTAGAATGATTTCTGAAGGATCATGTGACACTGAAGACTTTTTTGGGGTATTTTTAATCAAATAGGCTAAATCAAAAGTCGATTCTCAAACCGATCCCAAACTTAAAATAAAAGTATAATTATAATAAAAAACAATTATTTTAAATTGTAATAATATTTCACAATATTATAAATTTTTTTGGTTGTATTTTTAAGAAATTAAATAATTTAAAAATTTTTAATAAATAATTTACAATTAAAAATTTAAATAAATACAAAATAAATGCAGCCTTGGTGAGCATAAGAGACACAAATCGCACCAATCCCAAACTTTTGAACGGCAGTGTAGCGAATGACACATTGAATGCCCAAGACCTTCATCCCCCAGTAAAGACGTGATTTCCTCATGGATTAACCCTTCGCTGTCTCCGTGTTCCCCCGAACGCACCTTCCCCCGGAGCCGGAGCGCTGCACCTGCAGCCAGGAGTCGTCCACGGGCGGAGGCAGGGCCGTGGTGACGGTGGTGGTGCTGATGTCCCCGATGATCAGGAGCGCTTCTTTCAGAGCGTGATACATGCGGAGCATCTCGTCCCGGTGCTGCGCCTGATCCGCAGACTCCTCCATCAGTGTGTTCTGGTCTCCACACGAGTACAGCTGAGCCAACAGCTCCGCGTTGATGAACTCCTTCGTCTGAGAGAGAGAGAGGATTAATATCAGTGTTGTTTTAGTGTAGTGTGGATTAGGGCTGCACGATATTGAAGACAAATGCGATAACTCATAAAATAATGCGATATTCGATATGCGATGTGATAATGCTTAAAGTGTGTGAAATAAATGTAATTATCTTTAAAATATATTTAAAATTACATAACCTACATGCGTGTTTCACAATCTTTTTGTGACAGTAAAACATCCCTAAACTTCTGAAAGTGAACATCAGTGTTTTACTGTATATCAGAAGTGTTATTTTAACATCAGTGTAAACCTCGGGGGTCAGGGGTCAGGTTATCCTACATTAGGGTTATTAACAACACAAACTGAATAATCAAATGTAAAAATAAAACACTGATTAGTTTTTACTGTATGAATTAAATATATACTGATTCTTATTAAAGCTACAACAACTCCTTCGTCTGACACACACACACACACACACAGAGAGAGAGAGGATATTAATATAAGTGTTTTTTTTATATAGTGTGAGCTGTGTTTCAGGCTTTAAACCCCGTAAAGCCTGACATATGGAAATCAATTTATTTTTTATTTTTTTATGTAACCATTTTGTAAACCATTTAGACAAAAAAAATAAAAAAAATAATAAGTGTATCATACTTGATATATCGGGCTTTTATGGCTCATAAACTGAGAATATGGAGGGGGAAAATACAGCTCAATTTAATTCAGAGGCCCAAACAATTTGCAATTTGGTGCAGCTCTGTGTTGATGAACTCCTTCGTCTGACACACACACACAGAGAGAGAGATAAATAATTAAAAACAATTTTTTTTTTTAAATGTAACACGTTTTGTAAACCTTTAGACAAAAAAAGTATCATACTTGATGCATCAGGCTTTTATGGCTCATAAAGTAAAAAAAAAAACAGCAAAATTTTATTCAGAGACTCAAACAATTTGCAATTTGGTGCAGATGCTGATATTTGGACAAAGTAAGATGACATTTTTGAGATCTTTATAACAGTATATCAGACCTAACATAAAATGCATATAAATATCAGCCGTCACTCTATATCGGCCAATAATGCGTCTTAATAAGATGATATTTAAATGCTTCGTTTTTATTATTAAAGCTCTGTAGTTTTAAAACATATAGGCCTAATGCAAATGCAATGTTATACAATGATGACTGAGAGATGAACAAATATTAGGGATGCACCGATATGAACATTTTGGCCGATACCGATAATCGGTAATTCGTTATATTTGAAAGCCGATAACCGATATATTGGCCGATAAATCTAAATTCAAATTTGTATAAAGTTTTTGAGACCCTGATTACAAATACAAAAGTCTCACCATTAAAATCCATGTCCCATGCACACAATTATAATGTTCTATAATTAATTATATGATAATTTTATGTAGCCGATATGACAGACTTGCACTGAACTGTATTTTCCTTATTGAAGTGATTCCAATCATATTTCAAGCAATTCAAAACCATCATATTGAACAGTGCGCATCTGCTTTATAACATCGGCCAAATTTTCTTACCGGGCCGATAAAGATAACATTAATGAACATATATCGGTATTGTGACCGATATATCGTGCATCCCTAACAAATAAACCTTCATCAAAAGCCTGATGGATCATATTTGATACTCATGAGATTTAACCACTAGGCTTCCATAGACCAACATCATGAGCGCTTCAGCTCAACACAGACGAGCCTCTGACGCTGCTTACATTGTTAATCATCAGATGCATGATGGTCTTGGGCATCAGGTCCCGTACAGTCTTGTTGACGATGCTCATGTACGAGTCCACCAGGTTTCGGATGGTCTCCACCTGCCGCTCCAGCTGAGGGTCCAAGGAGTGCATGAAACCGTCCGAACCGTTCTCTTCCCCGGCGTCGCTCTACACACACACACACAAGCACAGAGATCTGGGGAAAGGCACAACGCAAATGTAAAAGATACAGACATAATATAAAATGCTTGTACCTTTTCCTTCTCCTAGTGTGAAGCAGCGTGAGAGAAAGAGAAAAGCACATCTTCATTTATCCTGTCGATCACAGATGCCCAAACTAGGGCCCTTTGATCAGGGTTCGTACAAGGTGCTTAAAGTACTCGAATCTGACTTGTTGAAATTTAAAGTCCTGGAAAACCCTTGAAAAACAGCCATATTTGTGAAGAGGTACTTGAAAAGTGCTTGACTTAATTAAATACAATATATATTAAAATTTTGATTTTTTTTTTCAAAAAAACATACAAATTTTCACGCAAAATTAACACTTTAATTTTAATTATTAACACTTTACTGTATTAACAATACAATATACTTTATTAACAATTTAATAAAAAAAATTAACACTTTAATTTACTGTATTAACAATACAATATATATGAGATTTGAAAAAAACATACACAATCTTATATATATTATATTATAAACCTCATTTATTTTTGGATTAATTTAAATGTTCATTTAGTGGTTCATTCTAGGTGCCGTAGAATGGATTATTTTATTATTTTATAATGTTTCCTGGGGTGCCCTTATAATGTTAGTATGTTTTTTAGATCAAAATTTGTTATAATTTAGAAATAAAAGGCATATTTCCTAGCCTGATTTCATCACCTGGTTTGAACACTCTGTTTGAAGGGGCGTGTCTGCTGTGAGACTTCAGTGTTGTTGCCCACTGCTGTGATTGGCTGACATGCTTGCATATGAAATATCTGGCATTACATGTGGAACTATCTGGAAAACTTTTACTATTACAGCTATTATACGTTTTTACTATTACAGCTATCGGGATTAACGAATCATGAGAAGTTTTTTAAGTATTTAGATCTATTCCAGCATTGAGCAAATGACAGCCTGTTGATCGCGTGAATGAAGATCTTATCACTGCAATGCGATTTACTGATGCATAAACAGTGTTGAACGACTTTGAGAGAAAGATTATCTGTCTGAACTTGAACAATTACACATCAGAAATTCACATAACCCACTGGTTCTTCAGAGGCTCGGATGAAGGAGCTAAAAAAATATTTTTGTGTTCATTTGTAGTTACATCCAAACTGAGCAACTGCCATGCTTCGTTCGCTCGTTTTCAAGCCACGATGTCTCTCGAGGAAAAAAAAAAATATCGCGCTGGATCTAGATAACACAGTGTAAATTATCGTTAATAAAATCACTTCTTACCGCTTGCGGGAATATAACGTTAGTTGAAATTGCCCCCTTCGTCCGTTTGAGACGCCGAGAGAAGCCTGGCTGCTTGATATTGTTCCAGGTTAGAAAAACAGTCCGTGGTGAAATGGGCAGAGCAACTTTCTTCGAATTAAACTGTAGCGGTATCCGATTATAGATAGATTATAGATAGATCTGCCATTTTCCCTATGATCCTCGCTTGTTTCTTCACCTGCAGAACTTCTGATGATTCGGCTGTGCAGTTTCGCCTGGCACTGAGCATGGGCTGGCATATGCAAATTTTTAGAGGCGTACATATTAATGATCCCAACTGTTGCGTCACAGTTGGTGTTATGTGGAGATTCGCCTGTTTTTCAGGGGTGTTTTTCAAAAACGAGATTTAAATAAGAAAGAGAAAACTATGGTGTTTGAGACTCACTGTATGTCATGTCCATGTACTGAACTCTTGTTATTTGACTATGCCAAGATAAATTCAATTTCACATTCTAGGGCACCTTTAAATGTTTTATAATTATGAAATCATAAATCAGGGGGAACCAAGGCTAACCAATTTACATTTAATATAGAAGTTTGATATAACTATCAACATGCACCAATGCTGCATTTTTCTAAATGTCATAATCATTCGTTAACAAACAAGTATTCATTACTTCAATGAGCTCATTGTTTCTGCATTAAATTACTACATTGTTTAAATTAATACATTTTTAGCTAACTGTGATTTTGTATATGCACATTTCTGAAATGCATAACTTAGACAGTCACCTCTGATAACAGATCACTGTATATTGTAATATGGACTCAAGCATTTTCTAATGCATGAATTGAGTTGAATATATATCATATATAAAGTAGCTTTTTTGCATTTTTTTTAATTGCATTTATATTTTATTGTCATGTTTGTTTGCATATTGCGATACAATTTTTATTTTTTTTTCAAATATATATGATTGATGCCAATGAACATGACGATTTAAACAAAAATAAGTAATTTGATCATTCTTGCTTAATAACAAATATTATTTTAAAGTATTCATTTAAAAACCACTATTACCAACAGGAGTATTGTAATGAAATACACACTAAATTGTAATATGGACTCGTGCATTTTCTGTAAAGCTGCAATGAAACGATGTGTATTGTGAAAAGCGCTATACAAATAAATGAAAATTTAATTGAATATAATGCAACTTTTCAAGTTTTTTTAAGTTAGATTTTTGGCCCTTTGTTGTAAAAAGATGAAGTAAAGATGAACACAAACCACCACACGCTCAGGGTAAACGCCGGCGCGCAGGAACGACGCCTTCCACCCGTCCACGTCCTCCTGACTCTCGCAGGCCAGCTCCAGCTGACGGTAGTCCTTGTACACGTTCCTGTCGTGCAACCAGAGGCATCAGATTTTGTGATGGATTTTTTAAATTAATCATAACTAACATTTATTTTTCTTGCAGGAACAACATTCATTCATTCATATGCTTTTGAATCTTAAATGTTTCCAAACCCTTTGGTCGAAAAGAAAACTCGTGACTTTGAGTGTGTGAGTGTATAAATAACAAAAAGGGGAAATGAAACTAGACAGATGTCAGACCTTGTGATTAACAATTAAGTAATCAAGAAAATAGAGTTTGCTTCTACCTAGTAACAGAAGGGTTTGCCTATGAAGAACCAAACAAACTGTAGGGAAATGTTGTAATGTATTGTGCTCCTATTCTATAAAAACTGTTGTATTCCTGTTTGCTGGTGGGATTCTCTCTGAAATTTGTCTGAGATCCTCCGGCCGTGATGAAAGCATATTCGAAGGCGTTGTCTGAAGTCTGTCGGTTATTATTGCAAGTTAGTTAGGGGAACAAGTTAGGGTTAGGAAACTCGAAGCCGGTTGTCGACTGTAGACGCAGAGCTAGAGTATAAAGATTATTAAGTGTCGACGCTTGGCTGTCGATTGTAGATGCCCCAGGTAATTAGGTTCCAGGTACGTAAGAAAAATCTACCTATCAAGTCTTTGGCTTCTGATTGATAGGCTTTTTTAGCTAGTAGTTTTTAACCCCTCAACTGTAACCCCCCTTTTTCAGATGTGAAAATGCACTATCAAACTTAAATTATTGTAATTCAAGAATGCTTTTGGAATATAGACCTACTTTTGGTCTTGTTTCAAAGAAGACACTCAGCAGATTATTACAGCAGATTAAAAAATTAAAGCATGAAAAAGTTGTGGAAGTTTAAATTTACTGTAAAATAAAAAATGTACTGTACTAAGTATTTTTTATTTTATAAAAAAATATTTATTTTACAAAATATGTTTTACTATAAAATCAAAGCCATATGTCTAACCAAGTTGTGTTCCAAATTTGAAGTTGATATCACAAAAATGTTAGTTCAAATGAGATTTTGTTTAGGTGTAATACCAAATATAGCCACCGGGTGACGCACACATTCCAAAGAATTTTTTTTTATGCATTCTCCTGTATCAAATTACTATATTTCTGTCCAAATATCACTGCTATCACAAAATATGGAACCTTGAGACTCAGACCTTTACGACAGTATATTTTGTCAAGATTAGAAAAGGTTTTTTGATTATAAAGTAGTTAAAATAAATGTTGTAGTATGAACCCTGACACCGCCCAATAGGGGATGAGCCCGCAAAAAGAATTTAGATTACCGTTTCTATGGTAACGCAACGTCCAATTTTAAAACAGTTTTCACAGGATGAATTTCGAGTTCGTAAGCTTTCGAATCATACCTAATTTATGATAATTACTAATATGCTATATGAAAAAAGGCGATCAAAAAGAAGGGCTAAACTACGTCACATTACAAAAGTTAAGCAGGGTGTGTAAGACTTTTCATGGTGGCTTTTTCATGTTGTGCTGGATGACCTCTGACCTCTGCTCGGTGTTGAACAGGGCAAAGATGTGTTTGCTGGACATGAAGCCCTTCTCCACGTCTCTGAGCTTCAGATTGTCCACCTGCAGCATGTACTTCTTCTCTTTCTCCTGCAGGGGGCAGAACAGAGTTTACTGAGATTAATGAAACCTGAAAGACTGATGCTGCGTCTCAATTCTCCTACTTATACTACGCCCTAAAAGTATGTACTCTTTTTGTGAAGAAAAAGTGCATACTTTTGAGTGTGTAGCAGAAGAGTAGACAAGCTTTGGGACAAACTATCATCACGTCATACAGTTGCGTCTTTAACAGTTTCTCTCTGTCTCATCCTGTCACAGTAAACTGACCTGTCAATCATCTTGTCACATTTAATTTCCTACCGTATTGTAGAGAAAATATCAGCATACGTTTTTTTTATGCACATTTTTAGAATTTATGCGCATCTTGTTTTTGTTTTTTATCCAATATTTGCATTAAAATGGGTGGCTGGAAACATAGCTAATGATACTGAACTAGAGAAGATATATTAATAAAACAAATGAGCGAAAACCATCGATCTGTGGGATTTTCTTCCTTATTTTGTAAATCATAAATCTGATAACTTAGTAAAGTAACATCACACCTAACAGTTAATACTTAAAGTCCCCCTGTAGTCAATCATTTTATCTCTTAAAACTCATCTTTGATCACCAAAATGACATATTTAATGGTTTTGTCATTGAAAAAAAATTCTTAATGCCTTAAAGCTTGAATGTAACCCGACACCCTTGCCTCATTTAGTATACGCGGTTCTATGAATATGCAAATGAGCCCCGCCTCCACTCACTCACTCAGCTCAGAGATCCACTGGTTGACGATCACACGTTGATCTGATTGGTTACAAGGTAGTTTGTGACGTCAGAAACACCAGCGATTTCAAAGCGTGTTTTTGAGACTGTCTTTGGTTCACTGCAGTTTTAAGGAGGAAATACTCAGCAATGGAGTCGACTTATGAATTTACACATGGTTTGACTTGAAGCAGATTAAAAACACCACATAGACACATAAACAACATTAAACGCTGGATTTACACCACAGGGGGACCTTAATACCCGGATGATGCACTTAATTAAAACGAAAAGACAAAGTGTGTAATGTTGGACACTTCATGCACTCGACTGTCACAGATTTAATTACGTAGCGAAAGGGGAGGAGCCTCAGTATAGTGCGTCATTTAGGACATTAGTGTGAGAGGTTTATTCAGATCATTAACATGAGTGATAATAACAGTGATGAGTGACTATAGTAACAAAGAAAGAGTGCAGAGGGAAAAAACAGCCCCCAGTGTGTGAGAGTGTGTGTGAACTGTGTGTGTGTGTGTGTGTATATATATATATGAGTGATGTTCAGTCTCCGCCACACGCGGCTGGAACTGATTAGAGTCGACAGACCTAAAATAACCCGTCAGGGCGGGCGAGCGGTCGAGTCTGGTCCGCCACAGCGTCATTAAACATCTCTGAGTCTGATTGCAGACGCTGGCAAACTTGAGCACAGTTCAAGATCTCTTCTGAAACTCGACTTGGGGCTTTTCGTCAGTTTCAGGGGTTTTCCGAGTGTGTTCGCTGCTCGTCATCACATATAAAACATACAGTCGCCACGGTGGAGAAGGGATGACGTCATCTATGAAGCCTTAGCAACCGTCTTCTACACACACACACATTTACTTAGCTATCTAAATAGGGACTCTCCATAGACGTAATGGTTTTTATACTGTACAAAACTGTATATTCTGTCTCCTTACACTAACCCGACCCCTAAACCTACACACACACTAAACCTACCCATCACACACACACACACACACTAAACCTACCCATCACACAAAACTTTCTGCATTTTTACATTTTTAGAAAACCTTTAATTACTTTATTTTTATTCCAGATTTACAAATGAGGACGTTTTGAGGATGAGGTTTTTGCTGAGATTTTGTCAGGTTTTGGACACTTCTGGGTACAAATTTGTCTCCAAAATAGAGTTAAGTAGGTACACACACACACACACACAGAGAGTTTCTGACTGGGGAGAAGTTGCTCATGACTCACACTTTTCCTTTTCCTCAGCCAGATTTTAGAAAGAGAGGCTTGAGGAAAGGAGGGAAAAGAGGAAACGATAGAAAGATCATGGCTGCGCTCTTAAAGAAACAGTGATCATTCTGTCATTGTTTCTTCCCCTCGTTTTAACGTTGTTTATGTGTCTGTGTGGTGTTTTTAATATGCTTTAAGACAAACCATGTGTAAATTCATAAGTCGACTCCATTGCTGAGTATTTCCTCCTTAAAACTGCAGTGAACCAAAGACAGTCTCAAAAACACGCTTTGAAATCGCTGGTGTTTCTGACGTCACAAACTACCTTGTAACCAATCAGATCAACGTGTGATCGTCAACCAGTGGATCTCTGAGCTGAGTGAGTGAGTGGAGGCGGGGCTCATTTGCATATTCATAGAACCGCGCATACTAAATTAGGCAAGGGTGTCGAGTTACATTCAAGATATTTTTAAGACATGAAGATTTTTTCTTCTGTAAAGCACAAAAAGCAGAACATTCAATATGATCTTATTTGTACAATGAAAGCAGTGACCAGTGGCTGTCGAGCTCTAAAGCACAGATGAGCATTACATTTACCAGCTTTGTACAGAAAATATCATCTTTTGTGTTCCACAGAAGAATGAAAGTCAAATAGGTTTGAAACTTTGTTCTAAGCTTCATTTTGAAAGCAACATTTCACCCAGTTCTGTAATTTCCTCAGCCTAGTAAACGATGACAATGATCATTTTTTGTGTTACTTTCAAAATAAAAGAACCATTAAAACAGAATCCAGAAACCAAAACACTGACCTGAAAAACACAATGAAATATTAAGAACCCGTATAATCTTGTGAATCGTTCAAAACATGTCAAAAACTCATTTTCACAGAGAACAAAAAAATAAGTCAATATTTAGAACCATTAAAAAAAAAAAAAATCATATTGTGATTTGAAGATTTTGCATTATATTGATTAGAATTAAGCAATTTCACACTGAACACTCAATAGCCGTGTTTCCATTACCCTTCAAATTGCGCAAATTGAAATTGCGAATTGAAAATACAGCCAATGGAAACACGTAATTTTCGCAAAAACTCCCATATATCGCAAAACAGTTTTTACGCTCGCATGACTTTTTTTTTTCCAGGCAATTCGAAAACTAAATATTTCGCAAATCTGCAATGGAAGCATTTACAGTCACCTGACGTAGATGACGCGGTATGTTTGGACAGAATACGAGACAGAGTTCTTCATTAAATTCATATAAGACAAAAGAATGACAGGAATAATGGATTCTGAACCTCAAATAAATGCCACAATCAAGACCTCGAAGCAGAAATGAGGGAGAAACACCTCATATGTGCCGCTCACAAGTATAATAAGAGTCGTTCCTTACCATTAATGCTTGGAAAACACGCATACATCTCCTTCCATTAATAATAATAATGGCCAGTGCAGTGGCTGGGATATAGTGCATAAACCCACCAGCGTCCGTTGCCATGGTTTTTGGAATGATTTTACTAATCGCTAGAGGAAAAAATGAAGTTTCATTCGCATAACATCGGTTAATTAGCCTGGGAAAACCCAGACAACTTCCGGCAAATTTAGATTTGCTCTGCAAGTAGTCTGGCAAAGAGCTCATTCAAGCCCATTTCTAATCCGTCGAAATCGCGGCACCAATCAGAAACGTTGAGGCGGGCTTTACACGATGACGATCGCTCTGATTGGTTTTAGGTCTATCCAATTGCACCCAGAGGCATTTGAGCGACGTCGTTCAACTTTTAAATGCATTATTATATTCAAATTGCAAACGCATGAGGACAGTCTCCATGAAAGACCCTCTGGCACATGAACGTGCTACTACATTTCTCTCCGAAACGGTAGGAAATTAAATTAGATTTAATAGAGGATTTTAACTGTGACAAGATGATTGACAGGGCAGTTTAAGTGACAGGATGCACGCGACAGATCCGTCCGATAAAGATGACGAAGTAGTATGTCCCAAAGCTTGCCTACTTTTTTGCTACACATTAAAAAGTAAATACCTTTTCTTCTCAAAAAGAGTACATACTTTTATGGCGTAGTGTAACTTAGGGACGCAGCATACGGCTTTACACGATGACGATCGCTCTGATTGGTTTTAGGTCTATCCAATTGCACCCAGAGGCATTTGAGCGACGCCCGTTGGTGACGCCCCTTTGGAAATGAGTTATTAATGAAGCTTTGCCAGACCATAAATCAGTTACTACTGAGAATGGTCTGGTTTTAACCAGGCTATCGGTTAATGGAAACGCCGTCATTTTGCAATAGTTTTTTGTCGACATTTAGAAAAAATCGCTAATCTTTTTTTTGTAAAAAAAAATCACTAATCTAATCTGATGTAAAAAAGTTTTACGCAAATCTGTAATGGAAACGCGCCTAATGATATGATATAATGATATATTATTTATATTATATTAAGCATTTCCTAATCTTTCAAAACCTAATTTTTACTAAGAAAAAAAAAGAAGAAGAATTTAAAATCAAGTCAATATTTAGAACATTAAGATTTTTTGTTTTGTTTAAATTTTGCCTTATATTTATGAGAATTAAGCAGATTTCCCACTTAATACTCAATGATATGATATAATGATATATTATTTAAATCAAGAATTTACTTATTATGGTAGTATTTTCTGTGGTGAATTTAATGTTGTTGTTTTTTTAATTAAAAATTAAAAAATCCCTGTAATGGAGTCATTTTCAAAATTATTTCAAACATTTAAAAAAATACATGTAAAAAACTGAATTCTGTAACCTATAAAATGTTAGTATGTGATATTAAAGGAGTAGTTCACTTTAAAATGACAATTCTGTCATCATATACTCACCCTCATGTTGTTTCAAACCTGTATGAATTTCTTTCTTCTGCTGAACAGAAAGGAAGATATTTAGAAGAATGTCAGTAACCAAACAGTTTCTGGGTCCCATTGACTTCCATAGTATATTTTTTTCCTACTATATGGAAGTCAATGGGACCCAGAAACTGTCTGGTTACTGACATTCTTCTAAATATCTTCCTTTCTGTTCAGCAGAAGAAAGAAATTCATACAGGTTTGAAACAACATGAGGGTGAGTAAATGATGACAGAATTTTCACTATTCCTTTAAATGGTTTGATGTGCGATTATTTGTTTCCTCATTTTCTTTTATCATGTCAAGCATTAGAGCTTAAAGTGCAAAAAGCAACACAATAAAAGTAAATAAAAAATACAATAAAATGAACACAATTCAGACCATTTTAATGGTCCTAAAAATCTATTTTCCTCATAAAAATACACTTTTTTTTTTTTTTTTGACCAGGGCAGTTTTCTGTAAAATTCACCCATAAACATCAACTCAAGAAGCCTTTAAAGTTTAAAAATAAGAAAAATTAAGAGTATCTGCTATAAATCTGCCCTGGGAATCCAAACAAACCCAGACAACACAGATTAAAAAATTAGCAGCATTGTGTGTGTGTGTGTGTGTGTGTGTGTGTGTGTGTGTGTGTGTGTGTGTGTGTGTGTGTGTGTGTGTGTGTGTTTAAAGAAAAAACCCCACAGAGAGTCATATATATACAGAGCAACAGACCACAGAGCTGCGACTAAACATAACCTCACGTTACACACACACACACACACACAGACACACGCATGGAAGTCATCAGCGGGTGAGAAGTCAGACATCAGTGTATATCAGTCGTGACCTCTGACCTCCCCAGCTCCCAAAACACACACACACACACTGAATGATTCTCCATATGGTCTTGTAAAGTCTCGATGGCTCTGAGTTTTCTTAAGACATTTTTTGACTCCGACCCAAGAACTCTGGGTAATCACTTCTAGCAACACTCAGACGTCGCTCCTTCATCGTATCGCATATATATATTTATAAAATTAGAGATGTTTCTTTCCTATGGCCAACCACACGGACTGAACTGGGAATATTTTCCATTGTTTTGTTTTTGGTGTGACTAATACTCGCGCGCGCAATTATAAGAGCGGAGGAAGTTCAGACTCGATTCATAAACACTTCGCGCGGTAATGCAAACAAACACGCTTTTAAGACGTGTGCATGTTTACACACGTCCACGTTCATGCGTTCGCGTCAGAACCGACATATAGAGCCATAATGGTATTATATATGTAGAACTGAACCAAAAACGTATTATATATGAACTGAACCAAAAATGAAGCGGTCTGAAACAGAAATGTGCTGCGTTAAAAGTGTGTGTGTGTGTGTGTGTGTGTGTGTGAGACTGGGTTTGCATCAAAGAGACGTGGAGAAGCATCTGGGAGCAATAATGCCGCTCTAACCCTTCATTACCAGAACGACTGCGCCTTGAGCTCAGGCCAACGGCAATTTTCTAAATGCATGGTTTTTCCCCCCGTCTTTTCTGTCTTTAATTCACAAAAGGAAAAAAGGAAAGCGTCATTCTGTGCAGAACGATCCCTCGTACAGCGCTTGGTTTTGGAGAAGATGCTTTGAAATGTAAAGATGCGAAACGACTCCACAAGTTACTCACAAAATGATCTGAAACTTCTCTGAGGCTTTTTAGTTTTTATACTCAGAGGAGTATTAATCTGGGGATCTGAGGGCCGTAGGATTTCAGCGAATTTCACTGAATTTGCCAATTTTTTTTATGAATAAATAAAAAGCAGGTCTGTACACTTATCAAATCTTGATATAGGCTAGTGTCTGTGAATATTAAACCACTTAAAGACTAAATATGAATCCTGCGTGTCTCTGTGAATGAATGGCGCAGAAACTCAAGTCTTCACGGCAACCCGTCAAAATAAAAGTTCAGTTTAACTTGAGGAAATTGTGACAAATATATTATTGTTGTACAGTAGAATTTGCTACATCGCAATGTAATAATACTAACACTAATAGTAATAATAATTACTATTATTATTATTATTAAAACAATTTAAGGAATAATCAAGATTTTTCTTTCATGTTTTACTTTTAACAGTAAAGCTCTGCTGTGCAGCACTTTGTTTAATTTCATATGAATAAAAGATTAATTAAATTAGTTAATGTTTTATGCTTTTCATTTGATGGCAAGAAAAATTTAAATACAAAACAATTTCTGAATAAAAAAAAAAATTCGAAAAAAATTATAGATATATTTTTTAATGATTACAATTTAATTAAGCCATTAAAATGGAATCCAGAAAATTTAAAACAGAATTTTATCAAAATAAAACAGAATTTGAGGGGGGAAAAAAGCATTTCAAAGGGCCCTAAACATATATTGTTTGTTAAACCTTTAATAAATTGTTGTTAAATTGTAAAAAAGTTTCATGATTTCAATTAATTAGACATGCTTACTAAAAAAAATAAGTATTAAAATAAAAAAAAATAAAAAAATTTTTTTTTTTTTTTTTTTTAAGGAATCATTGGAATCATCATTTAAAAACTGGAATTTGGAACAAAATAAAATGGAATTTGGGAAAAAATAAAACGGGCCCTAGGATCTGTGACTGACTAAAATAGCCTTGTCAAGAACAAAAAAAGACAGAAAGCTGATATTTGTTATTTAAATATTTTGCCATACAAAGAAGCACATGAATAGGGTTAATTTACTCAAGCCAAACAAACTGATGTAATAAAATATGCAAGACCGTCTGTGCAACTGAATGCAAAGTAAATCCAGTGATGTATCATTTGGAAAAGCTCCTATGAAAATACTGACACGCTACAAAAAGAAGAAAGAGATTTCCCCCCAGCGTCGTAAAGCTGAAGGCCTTTTGCTGAGCTAATATGATTAGAAAGAAAGAATGCGTCTTTGGTTGGAGCAGTACGAGAGAGGAGGTCTGGTTTGAGTTGATGGTCCCGAACCCTCTGAACACACACTGATGTCTACAGCAGCGACGGCTCTGCTAAACACATTAACCCCTCAGTGTCCCGCTCTAAAGTCTGCAGGCAAACAGCCTCACACCAGGACGACCTCGACCCCCCCATAGCCAAGGTCAAGCGCTGACTATACGTGCACTTCTGCATCCGTGTGCTCACTCTTATCTGGCAGTCTTCAAGCGTTAGTTCACCCAGAAATGAAAGTTCTGTCAGTAATTACTCTCCCTCATGTTGTTCAACCCCGTCAGACTCTCGTTCATCTTCAGAACACAAATGAAGATATTGTTGAGTAAATCTGAGAGCTGTCTCACTCCTCCATAGGCTTCTCTGTTATTGAAACTTGCCGGTCCAGAAAGTTAGTAAAGACAATGTTTAAAATAGTCCAGTGACTACAGTGGCTCAACCTTAAGGTTATCAAGCGACAATTTCTGTGCGCAAAAAAACAAAAATAACGACTTTATTCAACCATCTCTCTTCCATATCATTATATGATATATATTATAGTGAGCCTCCGTTCTGACGTACAAGCATGGGCGGTGTTGTGTGGTGCTGTGCTGCGTCTCGCCATGTTTACCTCTACTTCTTGTTTACTTCCGGTATACTGCACGCGGGCTTTTGTATGCGCCGTCTCTACTCAAAAGCATAGATATCATATATAAACGCTAGATGTCTTATGGCGCAGTCACTTCCGGCATCACTGTTCGGCCATCTTACCACAGTGAAGCTGTGTATTAGGTGAGTGATCAGCATGCACACAAATCCTCATATCTCGCTGAAATATTGACGGATTTACAAACGGTTTGGTTTCTTACAAACGTTATTAACGTGGCTATAATTCCGAATGCTTGAACATGTATGTTATAATTATTCATATGTATGCAGTGTATGTATGTAGTGTCATAACTACATCTCTGACGTTTATAACAAACCAAACCGTTTGAAAATCGGTAGAAAATTGAGCAAGTTATGGTTATTTAAAAGTATATGCACCATTAAACGAGTGAGCGAGTCCACTGTGGCAAGATGGCCGCCGTGTGCGGACGTCGATCTCCATTGGCCAGCAGCGCGCACGAGACATCTAGCCTTTATATATGATATCTATGCTCAAAAGACCAAGATTCCTTGCGAATAGAACATGCGCAGAACACAAATCAATGTTCCTTTTGATGGGGATATGCCGATACGCGTTTACATGACCAAATATTCGGGTTAGAAAAGGGGTACCCCAGGTATAATATCCGGGTTTTTAAAAACCGGGATATGAGCATATCCGGGTTTTTGCCGGTGTTTACATGGCCGTGCGCGACCGGGTTATTGCTAATATTCCGGTTTTGAACGGGTTATTGGCTGCATGTAAACGTAGTCATTGATTACCAAATCTCTCTCTCATATTGCTCTTCATAACCACTGAAAACGGTCAAAAAATCGAACCAAAAGTCAAATTATTATGGACGTAATCTGCCATTAAGCGTTTCTGCTTCACATTTTCAGCAGGGCATGGGAGCGGCTGTGAGTTGACTCCCCACGGTTCTCATGGGCTTTATATAAGTACTAACGTGAAAAAGCTTTACGTGGTTTAATGTACCCAAACAACGATCACCAAATCTCTCTCATATTGCTCCTCAAACCACTGAAAACTGTCAAAAAAATCTAACCCAAAGTCTAATAATTATGGACGTTATCTGAAAAAAAAGTGGTTGGTACAAAATGACTCATGACGAAATCTGGTGGGTACGCCGTCATCGACGCCTATGCGTACGACCCAGAAGCGATGCGCTGTTACACTACGTGAACTCACTCGGACACATAGAAGAACATGAAGAGTTGAATAAAGTCGTTATTTTTGTTTGTTTTTGCGCACAAAAAGTATTCTCGTCGCTTGATAACCTTAAAGGGCTGGTTCGGAGTAAAATCAACCTATGGTCCTTTGCACCATGACCTCAGCTTAGACTAGAGCTGCTCCAGCAGGGCTCAGTGCTGAGGATCGGGTCAGCGGTTCAAATGTTTGTCAAAACCAGTGAAATATCAATTATTTAATCCAATTTTGATACTACAACAAAAACTACCAGCCTAATTAATGTGAATTTAAAACAAGTAAGCATTCAGTAACAAAATAAGAACAAACAATCGAATTACAAATAGGACAAATAAATTTACCGCTAACCCGGACGTCACTTCAGTGGTTTGGGAAAAGCCCGTAAAAGTCCTGGCAGAAAGCGATGCATAAGGATGTAGTGTAACGACGCCCAGCTCCAGGAATGCACTAATATTTTGTTGGTAGTACCAGTTTATAACAATTATTAGTTAAAGCTGCCGTCGGCAACATTTTTTTGATCAAATTCAGTGAAATTGACACTATAATCCGACAGAACAACATAAATAAGGTGGTTTTAGAAAAAAACCGAGCTTCTAACTCCACCTGGAGCGTGTTATTTGTTTTGCAAAAATCCACCGCTCCCGTCTCATCGGGTCCAATCAGCGCAGGGGAGTGTGAGATCTGACTGTCAATCACAGTTCGTGCACACGCCACAGATCCCCCCTCCCTCGCGCAGACGCGCACATTACAATATCACATGCACACGACACGCCTGAAGTTCGCCTGAAGATTGTACGAAGCGTGATGGCGGAGAGAAAATCTAATAACAAGCTTCCAATTCCTCGGTTATTGCTATCTATGGGTAGATTAGCCAGGGCAGCCTACCTCCGAGTCCATGGTGTTGATCGATGCTGAAGAGACGGACGCGTTCACAGAAAATCAGGTACACACGCACTGACGATGGGCGGGTGCTCGTTGGTAGTGGGGGAGGGGCATGAGAGTTGTAAACATTCAAAATTTTGGCCAAATCCACTCAATCTGCCAGACTTGCCGACTGCAGCTTTAACACTAAGTTGTCAACACTTCAAAAAAAAAAAACTTGGATATACTGGCTTTCTGCAGGACTTTTATGGGCTTTTCCCAAACCACTGAAATGACGTCGACGTCCAGGTTAGCGGTAGCATTAGCCGTCAGGCAAGTGTTATTTAAATAATCTCCTGATGTACTTACAAACTTTCCAACGCCTCGTTTTATGAGTACAGAACCTATTTGTACTACTGTAGAAGTTTGGTGCCATTCTGGCCATTATTAGTGCGGTAATTTACCAGATACAGCCTTGGATCCATTAGCGCCTGCACTAAACCATCCGGCTGATATCTCTAGAAAAAAGGCTTCTGGGGGGTGTTTGGCTCGAGGTCATGGTGCAAAGGACCCTAGGGTGATTTCACTCCGAACCATCCCTTTAAGGTCGAGCCACTGGAGTCACTTGGACTATTTTAATGGTGTCTTTACTACCTTTCTGGGCCTTGAAAGTGTAAATGACGTTGCTGTCTATGGAGGGATCAGAAAGTGTCGGATATCATCAAAAATATCTTAATTTGTGTTCTGAAGATGAACAAAGGTCTTACGGGTTTGGAACGACATGAGGGTGAATAATTACTGACAGAATCTTCATTTTTGGGTGAACTAACCCTTGAAGCAAACATTGCATATTGCACGTACTTGCATAGAATATTTTCCAGGACTTCATCTCTGTGCGCTTGCGTCTTTGAAGTTTGTTTCACCGACATTTATGCATGCTTCTATACATCACATTCAAGGTAAACATCTCATCAGTTCATGAAAGACTTTAGAGTGTGTTTTGGGTTCGCAGACGGAAATAAAACCGAGCCAGAATGAACTGAACATACTGAACTCTATCATTGGCTCCCTCATAAAGAACACGAATGTTCCCGGCGGCCCGGGGGAGTTTAATGAGAGGACGATGGTGTCGCAGACAGAGGCTTTTTCTGCCGCTTCACAGTCGACGGCCGTGAAGTTCAGCGTCTCTGAGAGCAGGTTTACAACATTTCCATTCTCTCATGCTAAATATATTAATGTAATAATACAGTGTTTCCCACAGGATTGTGTGAGTGTATGTGGGGGGAGGGAGGGATCACTTTAACAGTGTTAACTGAGAGTTGCACTGGATACAGTTTTATGCATTGCATGTTTTATTTGCTAAATTCACAAACCAGATTTCAAATAAAACTTTTTTTTTTTTTTTTTTAGATAGAAAAAGGGTCAAACTTGATCCAATAGTGCATGTGATTATATAAACTAATAATCAATTAATCAATTTACATGAGGAAAATAATTTAAAAAAAACTGAAAAAAAGTTTGTTTTCCAAGTAAAGATCCTTATTGTTTAGTAAAGATGTTTACATATTTTAACTGGAAAAATCCATTTGCATGAGAAAAAAACTAAAAAAATGTTTATTTAATTTATTCATTTAATCATACGCACTAATCTGTTCAATTTTACATCTAAAATCTGCTACATTGGTTTAATTTCAATTAAATTACAAATTTTGTTTTTGTGAATTTTCCAGTTAAAATGTTTTTAAAAAATAAAAATGTAACTAATTTATTATTTAATTAATTATATGCATTGTTAAATTTGACATCTAAATGTGTTCATTTAATTTAAAAAAAACATTTTGTGAATTATTCAGTTAAAATGTTTTAAAAAATGTAACTATTTAATTTATTAATTTAATGAATTATATGCACTGTTAAATTTGTCATCTAAATTTGTTAATTTAATTTAAAAAAATATGTGTGAATTATTATCCAGTTAAAATATTTTTAAAAAATAAAAATGTAACTATTTAATTTATTATTTATTTATTATTATTAAGATCAATAAATTCGAGGCTTTTTAAGATCAATAAATTCGAGGCTTTTGGTCATACCTAGGATATCCAGATCAACCAAAGGAGGGAGAGCATTTTCACATTTGGCTCCGAAACTCTGGAATAGTCTTCCTGATACTGTTCGTTGCTCGGACTCGCTCTCCCAGTTTAAAACTAGATTAAAGACGCATCTTTTCAGCCAGGCATTCATATAATATTGTTAATCTCACAGTTTCAAACTACAATCCGGCCTCTAGTTCATAAATGCCAGAGGAGAACTCAAGGTTGTTTTTTTTCTCCATTAGGTCACTTGGAGTTTTTTCGGTTCCTTGCCACTGTTGCCTTTGGCTTGCTCAGTTGGGGATATTTGGGGGATATTTTATTTTATTCTATCAATCAATAAATTCCACTAGAAACAAACCTTGTTGTATTATTTTATTTTAATTTAATACTGTGAAGCTGCTTTGATACAATCTGTATTGTGAAAAGCGCTATACAAATATACTTGATTTGATTTGATTTATTAATTTAATGAATTATATGCACTGTTAAATTTGACATCTAAATGTGTTAAAAAAAAAAAAAAAAAAAAAATTTTCAGTTAAAATATGCAAGCGTCCTTAAAACAAGACAAAAATATCCACAAAGAATGTTTTTTGGTTTTTTTGCAGTGCAACATTGAGGACTTCAGGAGTGCTGAGCCAGCTCCTCGCTCGGGTCCGAGAGGAGAAACCGTAGCTAAAGCAAACACAGTCGCCACCCAGAGCTCCTCCCGTGACACACACACACACACACACACCACATCACTGCACACCACAAGAACGGGTGGAGATTCAATAGAGAAAAAAAGAATCTGAAACGACCTGATTTTTACATAAAAAAAGCATTGCTAGGTGGTTTTTTATACTGTACTTCACGTCTGGAGCAGAAACGCTGAAAACACACACGCTGAACTGTAATGCTCAGTGTTAGAGGTGTAGTGTATCATGTTTAAGTAAAACTACAGTACACGGCCATTTAAAGGTTTTTGATCGTTTAGATTTTTAATGTTTTTAAAAGAAGTTCTGCTCATCAAGGCTGCATTTATTTGATTAAAAATACAAGAAAACAGTAATATTGTGAAATATTATTACAATGTAAATCAAAGTTAAATTTAATGTTTCTTGAGCATCAAATCATCATATTAGAATGATTTCTGAAGGATCATGTGACACTGAAGACTGGAGTAATGATGCTGAAAATTCAGCTTTGATCACAGGAATAAATTACACTTTACTGTATATTCACATAGAAAAAAGATGATTTACATTAGAATAATATTTCACATTATTACTGGGGTTTTTTGTATTTTTAATCAAATAAACTCAGCCTTGGTGAGCAGAAGAGACTTCTATTAAAAACATTAAAAATCTTACCGATCAAAAACCTTTAAACGGCAGTGTAACTAGTAAGATTATCATAAGCTTTACACTATTTCCATTCCCACACTTTAATCATCACAGTTACAGTGTTAAACGCTTTCGTAGTTTCTCCGACCGGTGATGGAGCGTCTCTATGTGGGTCGATCTCTGCTGCCTCCCACATCAAATCTGGTCCTGATTTCGACTCAGTTGCCCAACGTTTAAGTGTGTGTGTGTGTGTGTGTGTGTGTGTGTGTGGGAGAACGGGGGGGTCGTCCAGCATAAAGGCCTCTTTATTCACGCCGGACAGGGAAAGGAAATCGGCTTCAGAAGGAAAAACACAGTCCCGCACATCTGGAGTTATTACAGGCCCACCGTCATGCCAAGAAACTCCGACATTCCTGCAGCGCTACAAAGCCATGCAACTCACACTCACACACACATTTGGCAGACGCTTTTATCCAAAGCGACGTACATTGCATTTCAAGCTACACATTTACATTCTTATCAGTTCTTGCTTTCCCTGGGAATCGAACCCATGACCTTGGTGTTGCAAGCGCCAACGCTCTACTGTTTGAGCTCCAGGTAACCTCAACACATCTGATGAACTTAACACACACACACATACTCACACACTCACACACACATTCACTCACACTCACTCACACTCACTCACACACACACAAACACACACACTCACACACACACTCACACTCACACTCACACTCACACTCACACACACATTCACTCACACTCACTCACACACACACAAACACACACTCACACACACACATTCATTTACTCACACACACACTCACACATGCGCATTTTCCACCCGAAACGATCCCGCTAGAAAGAATTAAAAGAATTTACAGGGACATCATTTTAATTTAAGAATTTACCGGGACATAAATACTATAGATGCAGTCAAATACATGTACAGAATCATGGACCAGTGGCACACTCACACACACACACACACACACACTCACACACACACTCACTCACACACATACACTCACACACACATACACTCACTCACACATACACACACACACACGCTCACACATGCGCATTTTCCACCCGAAACGATCCCCCTCCCCGAAAATGACACAACACATGCGGCAAATTAATGCGCTTCACTTCCTGTTGACCTTTGACCATCAACTTCCTGCTGCCACCCTAAAAAAAGCAGGACCGAAACCCAGACGAGGGAAGAGGAGCTAAGCCCCGCCTCTTTCTCCTCTCCGCTCCCTCACTCGCTCACTGGTGGAGTCAGTGACCAGTCGTGTGCCACGTCAAGCCTGCGAGTCCACGCACCGAGGCGCTCATCAGACGCCGGCGGGATGATAGGGAATGTGTTCGGGAACGCCATGGGGAGAAATATGAAGAGTCTACAGCTGAGACGTCCAGAGTCGAGGAAAACTGAGAAATACTGGGAAAACTGACACTCAGGAGGACAAACAGCAGGAGATGAGGTGCAGTATATTCACCGCCGTTTGATGATGTTTCACGTTTAGAGGCGATTCATATTAATATTTCCAGCTCATCTGTTGTTAATTGTACAGCAGAACTTTAAAGATAAAGGTTCAGATCATCAGATGTGATGAAGATGTGAAACAAGAGTGTGTGTGATTTATCAAAGTCAGGTTACAAAATCAATCACTAAATGACCAGAAATCTATATAAAGCTCAGATATATAGATGGATGGATGGATAAAATGTATTGATCTAATCAAATTAATATATATATATATATATATATATATATATATATATAGCCATATAATTTTATTTGATAATTCAAAATTATTCACTAAATAACCAGAAACCTATAGATAGATGGATATATATATTTTTTTTAATGACCAGAAACATCAATCGTATGTATCAAAGAAGTACATTTTGAAGTTAATTAGAGCCATAGACGAAATATTTAAAACAGAAAACACAGATTTTGGTTAAAAAATGTAAAAAATAAAGCTGAATTTAAGAGGGAAAATTAATTTCAAAGGACTCTAAACATGTAATGTTTGTTAAACTTTTAATAAATTGTACAAGTTTCATGATTTCAGTTAATTAGACATGCTTACTAAAATTTAATTTAACTATTAAAATAAAGTACAAAAAAAAATTGAACGAAAAAAAAAAAATTTAATTTGGGAAAAAATTAAACTTATTCTATATATGTATAAAGGTGTCAGAAATGATTTTGCGGTCTGCACTAAACCCGCTACGTGCAGCAGAGTTTTAGGGAATTTCTGAGTGAAACCTGAAACCACAGGGAACGCATCATCACTCTCCCCGGAAAAAGGGAAGCATCCAATCAGAACGCATCATCCTCATCATCATGTTTGTCTGACCTCCATATTCTGCCTGTTTCAGACTCCATCATCATCATCATCATCATCAGACTCGCACCGGGTGAGTTTAGCGAGACGCCCGTCACGCCTGCCCAGTGTTCAGACTACCTGTTCAGGTCGTAGTGTTTGTACAGTAGTCTGCACATTGGTTAGGCTGGACGGGGAAGCTCAAGACGGATGAAGAATCATCATCATCATCATCATCAGAGGTTCAGTAGACGACTGATCTGTTCAGCATGTGTTCGTGTCGATGATGTAATCAAGGAATAAAGTTTACGTGTGCAAAGAGTGTCGTTTTATCTTAACTTATTGCATCTGTGTGTGTGTTTCTCCAGACTCTGAGTCAATAGCATAGAGCTATAAAATGAATTTGATTAGAAATGACTTTTTAATAACGGACAAAATTGTCGAGAAACTCATCTAATGATAATATTCCTCAGAGGTTTAGGAGAAACAACTGGGATTTGAAAGCGATTATTTTTCCTTATATTTATATATTTCCTTTATATATATTTTCATCTGTATCCGGTTAAATAAGATAATAATTCATGTAAATGTAATCAATGAATAAAGTTTACGTGTGCAAAGTGTGAAGAGTGTCGTTTTATCTTAAAGGTGCAGTGTGTGATTTTTAGCGGCATCTAGTGGTGAGATTACGAATTGCACCTAACAGAAGTTACGGTGGCCGACAGGAAGTGATGTCGTCGCCTGAGACAGCAGAGAGTAGCAATGAGGTTTCTTTACAAAGATAAATTAAGAAATTAGGTTTACTTAATTATTCAGTGAAACGATGTTATTGTGATTATTATTGTCACCTGTTCATCATTGTGTCAGTGTTTTATCCGCTGACTTTAGCTCGCTTCTTTACACGAAGAACAACATAGTGACAAAACGCGTTTGTCCCTTTAGGGCCACCGTAGAAACATGTCTGCACATTTCAATGTAATAAAAACATAATGGTTCGTTATGTAAGGTCTTTACACACCACTGAAGACAGTATTGTATATGATATTGCATTTCTGTTCACAGATCCTCCTAAATATTACACACTGCAGCTTTAACTGATTACATCACCGTCTCAGAGTTTCTCCTGCACTTCCAGACTCCAGTGAGTCAAGAGTATAGAGCTTTAAAATGAATTTAATTAGAAGTGTTTTGAGTGTCCCTGACTTCTGACTGCAGACTTTGGCATTTTCGAGATCTGAAACTCGTCTAATGATGATATTCCTCGGAGGTTTAGGAGAAACGACTGGGATTATTTTCCTCTTGTGTTTTCATCTGCTTCTGGTTAAATAAGAGCGAGTCGAGAACGAAGACGAACTGCGTCTCGGATGAAGATCTTTCACACGCTTGCAAACATCCAGACAAATGAAAACCAGACGAGTGTGTTTCTACTTAAGACCTTTCCTGGATCACAGAGTTTCCTGATCCGCTGCCTTTACTTCTGCTTACACACACACACACACACACTCAGACACACACACACACTCATAGACACACACACTCAGAGACACACACTCGCTCACTCTCTCTCAGACACACTCACACAATCTCTCTCTCTCACTCACACACACACACACTCTCTCTTTCTCTCTCTCACACACACACACACACACTCTCTCTCTCTCTCACACACACACACACACACACTCTCTCTCTCATACATACACACACACACACTCACTTATGCTGTTTTATGGGGACTTTCTATAGACTTAATTATTTTGATACTGTACAAACTGTATGTTCTCTCCACTTACACTAAACCCTACCCATTACACACACTAACCCGACCCCACAACCTACCCATCACACACACACACACACTAACCCGACCCCTAAACCTACCCATCACAAACACACACACACAAACACTAACCCGATCCCTAAACCTACCCATCACACACACACACACTAACCTGACCCCTAAACCTACCCATCACACACACACACTAACCCGACCCCTAAACCTACCCATCACACACACACACACTAACCCGATCCCTAAACCTACCCATCACACACACACACACTAACCCGACCCCTAAACCTACCCATCACAAACACTAACCCGATCCCTAAACCTACCCATCACACACACACACACTAACCTGACCCCTAAACCTACCCATCACACACACACACACTAACCCGACCCCTAAACCTACCCATCACAAACACACACACACAAACACTAACCCGATCCCTAAACCTACCCATCACACACACACACACTAACCCGACCCCTAAACCTACCCATCACAAACACACACACACAAACACTAACCCGATCCCTAAACCTACCCATCACACACACACACACTAACCTGACCCCTAAACCTACCCATCACACACACACACACACACACTAACCTGACCCCTAAACTTACCCATCACACACACACACACACTAACCCGACCCCTAAACCTACCCATCAAACACACACACACACTAACCCGACCCCTAGACCTACCCATCACACACACACACACACACACACTAACCCGACCCCTAAACCTACCCATCACACACACTAACCCGACCCCTAAACCTACCCATCTCACACACACACACACACACACACACACACTAACCCGACCTCTAAACCTACCCATCTCACACACACACACACACAAACCCGACCCCTAAACCTACCCATCACACACACACACACACACACACACACACACACTAACCCGACCCCTAAACCTACCCATCACACACACACACAAACACTAACCTGACCCCTAAACCTACCCATCTCACACACACACACTAACCCGACCTCTAAACCTACCCATCTCACACACACACACTCACACACTAACCCGACCCCTAAACCTACCCATCTCACACACACACACTAACCCGACCCCTAAACCTACCCATCTCACACACACACACTCACACACTAACCCGACCCCTAAACCTACCCATCTCACACACACACACACTAACCTGACCCCTAAACCTACCCATCTCACTCACACACACACACTCACACACTAACCTGACCCCTAAACCTACCCATCTCACACACACACACTAACCCGACCCCTAAACCTACCCATCTCACACACACACACTCACACACTAACCCGACCCCTAAACCTACCCATCTCACACACACACACACACTAACCCGACCCCTAAACCTACCCATCACACACACACACACTCACACACTAACCCGACCCCTAAACCTACCCATCTCACACACACACACTAACCCGACCCCTAAACCTACCCATCTCACACACTCACACACTAACCCGACCCCTAAACCTACCCATCTCACACACACACACTAACCCGACCCCTAAACCTACCCATCTCACACACACACACTCACACACTAACCCGACCCCTAAACCTACCCATCTCACACACACACACTAACCCGACCCCTAAACCTACCCATCTCACACACACACACTCACACACTAACCCGACCCCTAAACCTACCCATCTCACACACACACACTAACCCGACCCCTAAACCTACCCATCTCACACACACACACTCACACACTAACCCGACCCCTAAACCTACCCATCTCACACACACACACACTAACCCGACCCCTAAACCTACCCATCTCACACACACACACTCACACACTAACCCGACCCCTAAACCTACCCATCTCACACACACACACTCACACACTAACCCGACCCCTAAACCTACCCATCTCACACACACACACTAACCCGACCCCTAAACCTACCCATCACACACACACACACTCACACACTAACCCGACCCCTAAACCTACCCATCTCACACACACACACTAACCCGACCCCTAAACCTACCCATCTCACACACACACACTAACCCGACCCCTAAACCTACCCATCTCACACACACACACTCACACACTAACCCGACCCCTAAACCTACCCATCTCACACACACACACTCACACACTAACCCGACCCCTAAACCTACCCATCTCACACACACACACTCACACACTAACCCGACCCCTAAACCTACCCATCTCACACACACACACTAACCCGACCCCTAAACCTACCCATCTCACACACACACACTCACACACTAACCCGACCCCTAAACCTACCCATCTCACACTCACACACTAACCCGACCCCTAAACCTACCCATCTCTCACACACACACTCACACACTAACCTGACCCCTAAACCTACCCATCTCACACACGCACACTAACCCGACCCCTAAACCTACCCATCTCACACACACACACTCACACACTAACCCGACCCCTAAACCTACCCATCTCACACACACACACTCACACACTAACCCGACCCCTAAACCTACCCATCTCACACACACACACTCACACACTAACCCGACCCCTAAACCTACCCATCTCACACACACACACTCACACACTAACCCGACCCCTAAACCTACCCATCACACACACACTCACACACTAACCCGACCCCTAAACCTACCCATCTCACACACACACACACTAACCCGACCCCTAAACCTACCCATCACACACACACTCACACACTAACCCGACCCCTAAACCTACCCATCACACGAAACTTTCAACATTTTTTTAAAAATTTTAATATCACTTAGTCTGATTTAAGCTGTTTTCCTCAAGGGGAACAAAAAATGTCCCAAGGATTTTAGATATTGGCATGTTTGTGGGGACATTTTATCCCTATAATGTTGGGTTTACCAGGACACACACACACACACACACACACACACACACACCTTAGAACAAAAAGCTTAAATGGGGTTCTGTTTAGAACTCTAGGGTTCATGATTCAATTTTAAAAACCCTTTATGCCTGAAAAGTCTTTAATGATTGCATAATACTTTCATGTTTAATGTAATTATTTCAATTATATTTTCTTTTTCTAGTGATAAAGTTTGTGAGCTGTTTAATTCATAGAATTTAATTAAAATAACAAAAATGAATTAAAGCTAAATCTTTAAAATGATCCCATGAAGGGAACCTCTAAAAGGCTCAGTACACACACCAGTGCCTGACAGAACCCTTGTGGTGTTCTCTCGTTGAGTGTAGAAAATGTGTTTGTGTTTTTATTTCAGCACTTCACACAACATCACACACACACACACACACACACACACATCTTAAAAACATGCCGCTCAAGGTTTGAGATGCTGTAAAAACAACACAATACGCAACACACACACACTATTAAAATGGCCTCCATCATGATTTAAATAGTTTGTGAACCAAATTGTATTAAAAAATCTGACAATCAGCTTTAAATATCTGTGATGTGTCTTCATGTTGAAAGCATGAGTGTGTTTGTGTGTGGACGTTTGATTGACAGGCCATTGAGGCCATCGCAGGGTTTCTGGTTCATTTGCTTCCAGGTTTTTCTTCATTCATGTCTTTCGCGAGTCACTGTGTGTGTGTGATAATAGGAAGCAGATCTAGTATCACCAGCGCTGCCTGTTTCCCCAAGAACACCAGTGTGTGTGTGTGTGTGTGTGTGTGTGTGTGTGTTTGTTTGAGGACACGTCTATAGAGATTCATCTGCACTGAGACGATTCAGGAAGTGATGTCACTGAGACGCTTGTTGATCATTTAGACAGAGAGTGATGTGGGTCTCGACCTCAGCGGAGAGGAAGACGTGTGTGTGTGTGTGTGTGTTTGAGGACTCGTCGTGTTCAGACACACTCGTGGAAGTGTTTCTGCTGCTCTCTGAGCTCATTAGTGAGTGTTTTACTTCAGAGTCGGACTGTGTTAGTTTTGGGGCTCTGAGTGCTGGGAAACTGACATCGCCAGCCCACGGTAAAATAAATACATGGGAGTGTGTGTGTGTGTGTGAAGGAGACTTTGTGTTCGCAGACAGATGAAAGTGGACTGCAGCACACACACACACACACACCCTCGCTGTCTCTGCCCCACATGCTCCTAGTTAGACTGACCTAAACCAGCTAACCACACACACACACACTCTCTCTCTCTCTCTCTCTCTCTCTCTCTCTCTCTCTCTCTCTCTCTCTCTCTCTCTCTCTCTCTCTCTCTCTCTCTCTCACTCACTCACTCACTCACTCACTCTGTCTCTCTCTCTCTCACACACACACACACACACACACACACACACACACACACACTCGTCAAGAGAGGGCTGCTCCTCATAAAACCATTAACTTTCAAAGAAATAGTGTGTGTGTGAGTGTGTGTGGCAGGTCAGGCTCTGGTATGCACATGTGTGTGCCAGCTTTACACGATCCCTAGTGAGAACATTTCAAAGTCAACAGAATGCTCTAAAAATACTATAAAGATACATATGCTTACACTACCAATAAAAAGTTTACAATGTTCTGTTTAAAAAAAGTCTCTTCTGCTCACCAAGGCTGCATTTATTAATCAAAAATACAGTAACAAATAGTGAAATATTATTATAATGTAAATCATCTGTTTTCTATGTGAATATATAGTGAAGTGTAATTTATTCCTGTGATCAAAGCTGAATTTTCAGCATCATTACTCCAGTCTTCAGTGTCACATGATCCTTCAGAAATCACTCTAATATGAGGATTTGATGCTCAAGAAACATTTATGATTATTATCAGTGTTAAAAACAGTTGTACCTGCTTCAGATTTCTGTGAAAAACCTAATATAATACAAAAACAAAACTTTTTTATTGCAAAAATATTCTATTTCAAATAATTGCTATTATTCTATTCCTCAAATAATCCTGAAAAAATTAAATATATCACAGTTTTCACAAGCACAATTGTTTTCAACATTGATAATAATGATAAAATCATCATATTCTACTGATTTCTAAAGGATCATGTGACACTGAAGGCTGGAGTAATGATGCTGAAAATTCAGCTTTGATCACAGGAATAAATTACACTTTACTGTATATTCACATAGAAAACAGATGATTTAAAATATTTCACAATATTACTGTTTCTACCCTTTTCTTCATAAATATTCACCCCCGATCGAAACATGATTGAGCTTAAAATGTAACAAGCATCATCATCCTGTAACGTTTGTTTTTTTTGCGTTTCCTTTCTGAAAGAGAAAACCTCTCGGATCCTGCAAGCTTCATTTAGCAGGAAAACCTTCCAGTGCTGGAAAACTCTCCGGCCAGAAACACGCCGAGGGGAAAAAGAGAGTCAAGTCAGCAGAAACGGCTTAAAAATAACCGAATTGAGATCATTTCTTTTCTATTGCGGAAAACTGATATAAATAATTCCACATAAAAGCGTGGCGTTAAAGCTGAAGGGAGTGATGATTGGTGAGAAGCCGTCGCGCCGGCGCCGGTGTTCGACGAAGCTCGCGGGACGCTCCGAGGCACATCTCCAACGTAAATCAAGACGATGTTGCTTTAACTTTGATGCAAACGATCAGTTGTGATGCGGTTATGAGACAATAATGTTGATTTGAAGAGCTGAGTTGAAAAGAATAATACAGAATCGTCCCATATTTTACATAGACCCACTCACAGGTGAATAAACAAATAAGGATTTTGCAGTGTACTATTATACTAACAGTAATTATAACACTGTAATCAATGGAGAAGTTCAGCTGCTCGTGATCGCGTGCTTTTAAAGGCCTATTGTTTTTTTTGGATAATCTCATATACATATTTTTAATATCATCATAATTTTTCAGCAGGAATATTAGGCTGCTGTCACTTTAAGACCTGACGCACTGATCCATTACACTGATGCGTTTTCTTTCTCAGCTGTTTACATTCACTGAGAACATGACTGACTGTTTTTTTTTTTTTTGGGATAATCTCTTAATATAATATTCCATACATTGTCAGAACTTGGTAGACAGGAAACTATTATATTTGTAGACGTTATTAGACAGATTAATTAATAGATTATAATTAATGTTATTTAATGTGCATAATAAATTATGGTCCTATCTGTCATACACAATTTATGGCATTTAAAAAAAAGTTTAAAAAGTGCTAAATTATTTAAATAAAAATGCAAATTACATAATAATGTAGTCATAATTTAAGTAGTAAATAAATTAACAATTTAAAAATGATCCCATCCACGCAGAATTGTCAAAAACATGATTACTGGTTCGGACTAACATATACTGAAGTGTAGAAATAAATAAACATTTGTTTGGTTTGAAGATCCTAAACGACCCAATACAGCAAAACCGGAACGAAACTCTCAATCTGAAGCCAAAGACATGGCAAACGTCTCACCTCGTCATCCTTGTACCAGGACAGCGATTCGGCCGTCAGGACAAACCAGTACTCTTTAGCGCCGCCCTTCATGATGCCGATGTTGTTAATGGTCAGCCAGCCCTTCCTGATCACCTGAAACACACACACACACACACACGTCGTGTGTATTACTGCATAATGCCCACTGACAAACACAAGAGTCTGTGTGCAGTGATGAACACTTATAAACCACACAATTAATCAGACACCAGATATATATTTCTTTACTAGTGTGATCAGGACACTAGATCATTTCTGTGAGTGAGGAGAGCAAAATACAGTAAACTGTGACATATTATACCCAATAATTCTTCATACAGTGACTACCAGTGACATTTATAACAATTCGGGCCCAATAATGATTCAGACACTTTGACCTGATCATGTTTTGCTGAAGTGTGTTTTGTCTTTAATTGCTAATGCTCTTGTTACACACAGACTGAACACAATGAAGCATTGCTTGGTGATTGGTTGAGCTAAACTGGTATTATCTAATTGTGTAGTTAAATTTAACAGCTGACAGATATTCAACATAATTCATGTGTGAGACAGTCTAACAGAAGGACGGACAAAACCAGTCAAATATCCACTGAGTTCTGCTCATATTTTATTACTGTTTTCTAAACTATAGCGAATAAACTGTGATAATGTGAGAAATGTTGAAGAAATGTTGGTTTGACTGTATAAACACAATCAGGGCTTGACATTTTGCTCATCAGCAACTCTGGCTAGTGGTTTTCCAAAGTTACAAGCCACTCAGCATTTACACTGGCCACAATTTTAACATCGAAACTACAGGGAAAAACTGCCATATACATATTTTTAATATCATAATTTGTCAGCAGGTTTATTAGGCTGCTGTCACTTTAAGACCTGACGCACTGATCCACTGATACACATGCGTTTTCTTTCTCAGCTGTTTACATTCACTGAGAACACCGTGACTGTGTTTACGAGAATACTCGCCAAGAACGGCGTTTCGACATTATTTTGTGAGTATTTGACCGTTTAAGCGCAATAAGAAGCGAAAAATTATAAAATTTTAAAAAAGAGTAAAATTATGTGCAATACACGCAATCCCACGCCGAAATTCAACTCATATTTATTTACTTATGTTTAATGTAAAGAACAAAATGCAATGAAAAAAAAAAGAATAGTCCTAAAAATATATATATTTTTTATTTTCTACATAAAGATCAGAGAGTTCTTGGCAGAGCAGAAAAAACACTAGTTTTAACTAAAATCAAGAACACGCTTGTGGCATGAAGATAAAAAGAAACCCTTTGTAATGCACACTACACACACTACACTACACACACTACACACTACACTACACACACTACACACTACTCTACACTACACACTACTCTACACACTACACTACACACACTACACACACTACACACTACTCTACACACACTACACTACACACACTACACACTACTCTACACTACACACTACTCTACACTACACACTACTCTACACACTACACTACACACACTACACACTACTCTACACTACACACTACACTACTCACACTACACACTACTCTACACTACACACTACTCTACACTACACACTACACTACTCACACTACACACTACTCTACACTACACACTACTCTACACACACTACACTACACACACTACACACTACTCTACACTACACACTACACTACTCACACTACACACTACTCTACACTACACACTACTCTACACACTACACACTACTCTACACACACTACACTACACTACACACTACACTACTCACACTACACACTACTCTACACTACACACTACTCTACACACTACACACTACTCTACACACACTACACTACACTACACACTACTCTACACTACACACTACTCTACACTACACACTACTCTACACACACTACACACTACTCTACACTACACACTACACTACACACACTACACACTACTCTACACTACACACACTACACACTACTCTACACTACACACACTACACACTACTCTACACTACACACACTACACACTACACACACTACACACTACTCTACACTACACACTACACTACACTACACACACTACACACTACACACACTACACACTACTCTACACACACTACACACACTACACACTACTCTACACTACACACTACACTACACACACTACACACTACTCTACACTACACACACTACACACACTACTCTACACTACACACTACTCTACACTACACACTACTCTACACACACTACACACACTACACACTACTCTACACTACACACACTACTCTACACTACACACACTACTCTACACTACACACTACTCTACACTACACACTACTCTACACTACACACTACACTACACACACTACTCTACACTACACACTACACACACTACACTACACTACACACTACTCTACACTACACACTACTCTACACTACACACTACTCTACACTACACACACTACACACACTACTCTACACTACACACTACTCTACACTACACACTACACTACACACACTACACACTACTCTACACTACACTACACTACTCT
>NC_139967.1:1602500-1625000 GCF_963993115.1 Abramis brama | reverse complement strand
GTTTTTCTATGTGTACTGAAGCATTCCTCACATCCCATTCATTCCTAAGGGGGTCAAATTGACCCGCGAGTGAAGGATTTGTTACTTTTTTAAATTTCAACCACAAAACTCATCGAATCCATTAAATTTTTTGTGTGTATTCGTGGTTCAAGTGCGATAAAAGTCGTGGACCCCTCTGATGAACTCTTTAATTAAAAAAAAATTAAAAATCCGGGTCAGAATGACCCGAGGGAAGGATGAAACACGTTCAGATCTCGTGACGGGACGGGACTCACCTGATCTTTAGTGCGGCTCTCACGGTCTCGGATGTGCTGAGTGACGATCCGCTCCATCTCCTCTCTCAGCATGGGATACTGGGCCAACTGTGACACAATCACACGCGCTTGTGATGCCAATAAACCATACGACCAACACACTGAGTTTGCAACAGGTGATCACTACACCCTTTACTTAATAATGAGCGTGATTCTAAAATGAAGCTATTATTGAGAGAAAACCTGTTGCAAAGTCTGTGAAATCACAGTATCAGCATAAAGAACACTATTCTTGCAATATATAGGCTATGCATGCATGTCAATCATGTTCATATGCACAGACAGGGCCTAAAACTTACTTTCTGCCACACATACCAATAGCCGGGTAAAATTTAGCGGCCATAAATATGTTTTACCGGCCATGAAACAGTTGCGACACCTGACAATTTTCAGGTACAGAAATTGAATGAAGTATGCTAATCAAATGTAAAATAACACTAGTCACTGTATAAATTAAACACTGATGAATCCTTATTAAAGTTACAAAAGTTATTCAGCCAAGAGCAGTGAGTGATTTATCATTACTGACAGACGGCAGCAGGAATATTAGGCTGCTGTCACTTTAAGAGCGAATGCATGGATCTAATACACTGATACACACGTGTTTACTTTCTCAACTGTTCACGTTCACTTAAGACTTAACCGACTGTGTTTACTGTGTTTCATTTACTCGTCAACTGGCATTTGTTAATTATAGGCCCTGTGCACAAACATACAGCATGTCACATGACTCTAAAGTTCAATGCATTAAAATAGTTAGCTGTGAGCCTCTTGGCTTTGCAATGTCCAGTGATTTAGCTAGGGATGCACCGATATGAACATTTTGGCCGATACCAATAACCGATAATTCTTCATATTTGAAAGCCGATAACCGATATATCGGCTGATAAATCTAAATCCAAATTTTTATATAATTTTTGAGAGCCTGATTACAAAAACAAAAGTCTCACCATTAAAAGTCATGTCTCAAGCAAACAATTATAATGTTCTCGTGATAAATTCATGTAGCCGATATGACAGACTTGCAGACAAAATACTAAACTGTATTTTTATCATTTAAAACCCTCATGTTGAACAGTCGCATCTGAAGAGTCTCAGCTGAAGGAAATAATACATTATTTATCGGCTTTAATATATCGGCCAAATTTTCTTGTGGGCCGATAACGATAACATTAAAAATGAACATATATCGGCCGATACCGATATGGTGGCCGATATATCGTGTATCCCTGACATTTAACCAAATACCAAGAGTTTTGCACATGAATCATGCTGATGAATCATTCACAATAAGACCAGGAATGAGTATTAAGAAAGTTAATAGTGATTTGATTTTGAATACTGCAATTTTTGCAACATAAATGTTATCCGAATCTGAACACAGTCAGGATCTGTGTTTGCTTGCTGATGCATTGGAACTTGAAGCCAGTGTAGAATTAAATAAATCAACCCACACACACACACACACACACACACACACCCACAAACATACAATCGCAAAAACTACACCAGCAGAGTTTAGGTTCGCACTGGGATGCAGTGATGGGCGTCTAGCAGTGAAACATCACATGATCAGGGTTCTGTAGAAATGAGTGTTTCTAGAGGAGCGAACAGGCATAACAAACGAGCTCAGAGATGAAGATTACAGAGAGAACGAGAGGAGAAGGGTTGAGTCCTTGTGTGGATTCACACTGCGATCCTTCAACCTTCAGAGGAACTCGCACACCGACATGCTGCATATATTAAGCCATTTGATTTATTACGTTATTACGTAATTTACTCGTGTCCTTCCAAACACGTAAGCTGCTCTTTTTTTTCTGTCCTAATTCCTTCATGCAACTCTTTCTCATACAACAAGTTATTCGACTGTCAAGCTCCAAAAAGGACGGACTGAATAATTGTATTTTCTACCTTATTTACCAATGCATGTGATCCATATGTTTGAATATGCAGGATTTGAGAATTGAGCAAATAACATCTTCATTTTGGATCTGGTTCCTCACACAAAGCTTCAGAAAACTAGTGATACTGACTGATGTTATCATACTTGTATGATACTTTCATGAGGGGTTTTGAGTCCATTTAGGAGCTTGAAGATTTTTCAAAAAAAATGTCATATTGCGCTTTAGAAAAAACAACAACATATGAATTTGGAAGGTGAAGGTGAGCAAATAATGACAGATTATTTTTTTTATTTTTTTGCATGAGCCATTACTTTAACATGTTTTTTTTGGACACAAAACTCCATACAGTCCAAATCCACAGAAGCAGAGTATTTCTGAGGGACACGTGTGATGATGAAATGATATGAGAGAGAGGGAATGAGAGAGAGAGATAGAGACAGAGATGTATGACTGTTAGTCTGCTGGTGTAAGAAGACCTTCCAGCTCGAAGCATCAGTTATAATACGAGAGTCCTTATTCTCACGCTAGAACTAAAACACACACATCCGACAGAAAAACACACTGAAAAAAAGGGGCCATACGAGGGAGCATGCGTTATTAATACAAAAACAAATTTGGATCAAATGTCTACGGCTACTGTTGTGTGAAAAACGACACAAATACTTAGTAAATTAAATTGACACAGACAAAATAAACCAGGATGAAATCTGAGTGGTAAGGATAGACCGATCGTTGCTGGACTGATGAATCCTAATAAATCTGTTCTGCACTAAATTTGAGAACATGTTGATTTATGTGTAACAGTGTTATTTTAGTATTTCTTTATACTACACACTACACTAAAAAATGCTGGGTTGTTTCAACCCATGTTTGGGTCAAATATAGACAAACACAAACGTTGGTTTACAATTTTTTAATTCAATTTTAAACCGAACGGTTGGGTTTGTCCATATTTGACCCAAACATGGGTTAAAACAACCCAGCATTTTTAGAGTGTAGTGTAGTATTTATCAATATTTTGAATGTTTTTATTTTTATATATGCAGTTTTAATTTCAATTTTAGTGCTTGTCATTTTTATTTCACACAAATCACAGATTTGGCTCATTTATTCTCTCATCGAAATTTGGCATTAAAATAATGTCACATTGCAACAAAAACAACAACAAAAAAGGCTATATATATAATATATATATAATAAAATCTATAATATTAATAAAATAGTAGAGTAGAGTGGCCAAAAGTGACGCCCGGATGCCATATTTGTTTTTATTTGCCCTAAAAATTAGATTAAACCCTAAAAATATGAGGAAATTATTTGGTAACACTTTATTTTAAGGTGACGTAGTTACATGTTAGTACATGCACTTACTATAATAATAACTACAGTGTATTATGCATAATTATAAGTAACTAAGCCTAAACCAAACCCTAACTGTAACTCTATAGTAAGTACATAGTTCATTAATATTACTCAGTACTTATTCGAGTAGTTACAATGTTACTACGTCACCTTAAAATAAAGTGTAGCCAAATATTTTACAAATTAAATATGAGGGAAGATCAAAACACTAAACTTGGTTTAGGTATTTATCTGACAAAATTATTTGTTTAAAAAAGGCAAAGAAACTACAGCTACAGGTTTTATTTTATTATGCAAAAAAATGCATAGAAGAACAAAAAGCTGACTACAACATTATCAGTTATTAATATTTCACTGGTTCTTGTTTGTCATGTTTCATTGTGTTATTATCACAAACAAAACAATCGACTCCAAGCACAATTACTCAATATGCTTACAAAGTCTTTAATAATATTTGAAATAAAGGATGAAGATGTAAATTGTCCTTGGCTGGGCATCACTTTTGGCCACTACTGTATATGATTAATTTGTCTTCTGATTTCAGGTTAAATATGACCTGGACATGTTTTGATATTTCACATATTCCTGTTACAGAATCTGCACATGCAGACACTGATATACGCCTGATGTTATTGTTATTCTGTCATCATTTACACACTTAAAGAGGTTTGGAACCTGTGAGTAAAGGATGACAAAATACTCATTCTTCCTTTAAACTATCGTTGAGATTGTTTCAGACCCTAAAAACATCATATTTATAATATTACCACCTTAGAATAAACAAAACTACATTCACATCTACGACTTTCGCTATTAAGTCCAGCCATCGGTCTATCCGTACGTTTAAGATAGACGTGGACGAACGGAGCTTCGTTCCTCTTTACCTTCTCACTACATTTGTGAATGGTGGAGGAGAGTTCGCTCACAACCATATCTATACATTTGAGGCACGGCCCGTTTAGCTTTTGGATCTGCTTTTTCACTATGGCCTCAAAGGCCAGGTCAGGGGTAAACAGGCCCGTCCTGCAGAGGAAGAGTCATGGAGGAAGAGAAGAAGAGGTGGAGGGATGACAGATAGACAGGGTCGGAGGGCAGATAGATAGACAGCACAGAGGAAAGAGAAGGCAAGTGAGACATTTGGTTTCTCCTCAAGCCACCCGACAGCGAGCCGAAGAGACGTCGACCCGTCGCCGAGACCCAAGCCTTCAGAAAGCAGAAGCGCAAACCAAAGGCAGTCCAAGAGCTGATAATACGAGCCTTTAATAATTATAGATTTTATACACATTACACTGTGTATATTTGTTCTGCTGATTGTTTTACAGTTGTAACGGTTGCTGATTTATAAAAAAAGATATTATATTTAATAGAATATTACAGTAATTCAAATCTAGCTGTTTCTTCTTGTCAGTTATGTACATTAAAGTTTTTTGTTATATTAATATTTGTTGCATTATTTGAGTGTAACGGACTGTAAAAAGTATGTTTTACAATAAAACACTATTTCAGTCTTTTATGCTTATTTTAATGTGTTGCAATTTTTGTTTTCTTGCCATTTCGGAGTAGTTGGCGATAATAGTTACATTTTGCGACAAAATAAAAAATCTCTCGGTTGGCATTTGCTATATATTCATATCGTTCAGTTGTAACATTTTCATCAACTTTTAAGTTTGTAACTCTTTGTTTGTGGTGTTTCCTTTTTGTTTCTATGGTTTCTAGAATGTTCTCATCTGTTGTCATAGCGACTCATTGTTTGATTGATTTGATTCACCTGTTCCTTGTTTAGCCCTTTCTGCTGCCAACAGTGACAATATTATATTTCTTTTGTATCTAATTGATTGAGTTTTTAAGTTTTGAAACTCTGAAGTTGTGAAGTTCAAAGTGAACAGAACACACTGTAGAAATTATTTTGTAAATCAGAGAGATATTGGAATTCTGTTACTTTCCTGTTTATTACTGTGAAGCTGCTTTGAAACATTTTCTATTGTATAAAGCGCTATATAAATTAAGGTGACTTGACTTGTGATTTAGCCTAAGTGTCCTCGAGAAGCTGCACTAGATTTACTGATCAATATCTCTGAGTGCCGTTAGCCACATCTCTGCCTTCCTCAAAGCTTCTGTCTCAAATAAACAGAGCGTTTGGACGCTGAGGTCTGCTAGATGAACTCATGAAGAACAGTGTCAGCTCGGGGTTTGGATGCTGATGTGCACGGCTTTGCTCTGAGCTGTTATGCTGAAAAAAATAAAAAATAAAAAAAAACATAATTTTAACGGCAAAAAATAGGGCTGCACAATATGTTGAAATTATCGAAAATATATGCATCCGAACCAATGCATATCAGTTTATGTTGATGCAGATAGAAGAGAATAGATCAAGTTCGGCCGGTCAAGATGGCATGAAATCGTTGGTCAGTTTTGGAAATCTGTAGTACGTTAGTTACGGAGCTGCACGATTAAGCGCTGAAAGATCACAATCTCAATTCAAACACCCACACGATCTTATTCCTAATTGTCAACGGTTCGTCTATTGAAAACTTTGACAAGTACGATCACAGCGAACATTCAAATCTGCATTCTGACCCAGAGAAAGCAGTTGTCATGTATAGATATGAAAACAGCGTCTTTTCGATCACACAGTATCATTATTTTTGTGTTACAAATATTCAAATGATCACAGAAGTTCTGGGATACAAGTTTATAGTTTGGATATTAACACTGATGTCTACGGTAGCAATGAAAATAGAGTTAACCAATAAAGATTGTATCATTGCATGGTTACACCAGTAGGTGGCGACAAGTGACTGTTAAAAAATGTTTGTCATTGAATCATTCATTCAAGAGATTCGTTCAAAAACACAGATTCATCCAGTAATGAAACATGTGGAGTCTTTATGAGAGAGTCATTGAATCATTCACTCAGTAATTAATTCAAATTAATTAAATATATTTTTTAAATAGACTGCAGTATTTAACATTTTGTCAGAAGCTCTAGTAAATGACGTTATGTTATTTAGTTGTCTATTCAGAATCATATGGATGCTTGTTTCTGCCACAGAATAAAACATTTTAAAAGATAATTGCGACTTTTTATCACACAATTACGAGTTTTCATCTCGCAATTCTGACTTTAGTTCTCAGAATTGCGAGATATAAAGTCAGAATTGCGTGATATTAAGTGGCAATTGCATGTTATAAATTCAAAATTGTAAGATATAAACTCATAATTCTGACTCTTTTTTTTAAACTCGCAATTGCGACTTTATATCTCGTAATTCTGACTTTATAACACACAGTTGCGAGTTTATATCTCGCAATTCTAAGGAAAAAAAGACTGACTTTTTTCACAATTCTGACTTTATATCATGCAATTCTGAGATAAAAAGTCAGAATTGTGACTTTTATCGCAATAATCTTTTTATTTTTTATTCTGTGGCGGAAACAAGCTTCCATAGAATCGTGATCTCTATTTTAAACAAAACAAAAATGTGATTCTCAGTTTATCCAGAATCGTGCAGCTCCAGTTTGTTATATAATTTTCAGTTTTTAAATGTTTGAATTTGCTTAAATAAATCAAATATCACATTCAACAAGCCATCACATTTTCCTTAAATATCAAGCAGCCCTAGTAAAAACTCTGTTAACTAGTTAATGCTTACTTAACCCTTACTTTTTACGAAATTATTGTAATAAATAATTTATCCAAAATCGTGCAGCTCCAGTTTGTTGTATAATTTTCAGTTTTTCAGTTCTAAATGAAATATCACATTTAACAAGCCATCAAATTTGTCTTGAATATCGTGCAGCCCTAGTAAAAATGCTGTTAATTCTTTACGAAATCAAATAGAAATCAAATGATTAACTACGATCACCCAGCGGTTGAAACCTCAGCGTCCACGGCTCTCTGTACACAAAGCCATTCCACCCAGAACCTCTGTCCAAAGCTCAGGCACACGAACATACACGACGATAAACACCCACAATCCCCCTGGGGGGTCACAGGTGGATAACAGCAATAGTTTGGGTTGATGGGAGACACGGAAAACCCCTCCACCAGGCCTTTACCTTCTTAGTACACTGCCTAACGGTATTGACTAGCTCAGAAATGACCATGTCCACACATTTCTGGCACGGCTCTTTAGTCTTCAAGATCTGCCTTTTCACAATGGTCTCAAAGGCCATGTCCGGTGTGAAGAGCCCAGTTCTGTCCGACCAGAGAGAACGGACAGGCCCGGGAAAAGAACGACAGAGGAGAGAAAGAAAAGGAAAAATTGGGTGGAAAGAAGAGCGTTAATCCAACAAACTCCCTCCCCAGCCCATAAGAAATGAATGAAGAACTGAAACAATGGCTCTAAACTGGAGCTCAATTGTTAGTTTAACATATTTGTCAAGTTGTTTAATTGTATCAATTGAAGTTCAATTTAATTATTTAATTATCAATGAAGCCTAAAATATAAGGAAAACAACTAAAACTCAAATGAGGGGTGGAAAAAAAGGAAAAAATCTTAATGTGTATCTTATCAAATTAAGTCCAATTGATTAATTTAAAAGGGCTATATGTACGAATTTTCATGTATTAATCACTTTTTTATTGCCGATGAATGAACAGCTTGTAACGAAACATAAAAAACGAGACCTTTCCCGACTTCCTAGTTTGTCTCTGAAAGCCTGTCGACTGATTTTTATGTTTAGGACTCGGGATGTTTTTGGCGGGAAAATCGCAGATGTGTGTTTTCCACCAAGAGCCTCTCTTCTGTTCACTGACACATGAAACTAATGCTTATACAATGTTCAGGATAATGCTGGAAGAGCCGTTCTGGACTGTAATGTCAATGTGTCGTGCAAAGAAAAGAGATTCATTCAAACTACAGTCTCGCATAGTCAGATCTATATAGTCTATAGTCTCTAATATACTTTATAATCAAACTATCATAACAGTGTGATTTTAATCAGTTCATCTGTCGAGAACATCTCCACATCTCTATGATCAGATGCTTTCTGAACTGATGTTTCTCATTTCTGTTGTGTGTTTATTGCGTTATTGAGAGGAAAGAGCAGCACATATTCACATATTCATTTAAACGTCGCTCTCAGCAGTGGACGGCGTCGGGATGTTCGCTAACAGTAAATCACTGCTAAACATATTTCTAACTTTTTTTTTAACCCCTAATCAAAGAACAAACAAAAAAACAAAAAAAAACTGCTGCTGCAGTTCACTTAATGGCCACCGGTGTCGCTAATAACAAGAGTTACTCAATTCTACATATAGCACCTTTAACTATTTCATGTCTGAAATATCAGTTATAAGGGAAAACACAACTAAAACTAAAATAAGAAGCAGATATGATAATAAAACTTAACATTAGACTCTAACATTAACATGAAACTGCATATGTTCATATAACAGCAATGTAAAGAAGTATTTTCAGTGTCGACCCTCTCGTCTGACGCCACCCGTGAGACGTTAACTCATAATAAAGATTGTTGGACAAAAGGAGGATCATAAATAACACATGTGGCAATAATAAAGCCTCATGTTGGTTATTGAAGCCCAAAGGTCACATGGTCACATGAGAGACTCTACAGACGGAGGTTCATTCGAGAGGCGAGGAGAGACACATACAGACAAGCCGCGTTTCCATTACAGATTTGCGCAAAACTTTTGCGATATTTTATAAAAGTCGATAAAAAACTATTGCAAAATGACAATGTTTCCATTAACCGATGTTACGCGACTAAAACGTAAAGTCTTTACGTATTTAAATTTACATATATCCCAGCCATCGCACTAGCCATATTATTTTAATTGAAGGAGGCGTAGGCATTTTATCTAAGCATCAATGGCAAGGAAAGACCCTTACACCGTGTCCTAACCAGACCCGATGCGATAAGATTCCAGCGACAAATAATTTGTCTGTCCACACTAGACGCGACTCGACTGCGAGATGCGTCGAAATCAATCAAAACCCACAGCCAATCAGAACAGCGTGTGGGCGGAGTCAGCCAATCAGAACAGCGTGTGGGCGGAGTCTCGCGGCGAGTGCACAGCACCAGAGAGTAATCTCAACGGCACTCGCATTAAAATGGATAAGTTGCTACAAAATCAAATTCACAAATATTACACCATTTAAACATTATTAAAAACACACAGGCTACTGAGTTACTAAAACAATCTTTGTCAAAGAATACACTTGTTTGTTCACAGTTTGAACGTTCTTGTTTCCATTTGTTTAATTTCAAGATCTGAGGTGAATTATCCACTGTTGCTTTTACAGCTTCAAAGCTGGAGCACTAAATGATATTCAGAGTCACATGACACGCTTTTAACATTAAATAAAGCACATAAACAGCACCTGAGATTATCATCGCCACACTTTGTGTTTGTTGTTCCAGCGCGACGTCGCAGAAAAATAGAAACCGTTTCTAAAATAGAATCGTCGCGTGTCGCCGTCGCGGCCGGTTAGGACAAACACTGATTAACATGGAGAAGAGGGATTTTATCGCGCGGCGCGTGCAGTTAGACTTGTGAGCGGCACATATGAGGAGTTTCTAAGTGTTTCTCCCTCAGATCTGCTTCAAGCTCTTGATAAATTGTGGCATTTCTTTGTGGTTTAGAATCCAGTATTCCCGTGATATTTCTGTCTTTTATGGTTTAATGAAGAACTCGGTCTCGTCTTCGTACGTCATGTGACCTGTAAATGCAAAAAAACTGTTTCCATTGCAGTTTTGTAAAATATTCCTTTTTCGAATTGCCTGAAAAAAACCTCGTGCGAGCATAAAAACTTTTTTGCGATATATGGGAGTTTTTGCGAAATCGACGTGTTTCCATTGGGCGTATTTTCAATTCGCAATTTCAATTTGCGCAATTTGAAGGGTAATGGAAACGCAGCTACTGTCACGAATCGAATCACAAAACCCTCATCCTGGTTCTCTGATTGGATGAGACTCTGAAGTCAGAGATGTTTGTGATTGGATGTGTGACCCCAGGTGTGACCCCAGATTTGACCCCATGTGTGACCCCAGGTTTGACTCCAGGTATGACCCCAGGTGTGCCCCAGATTTGACCACAGGTTTGACCCCAGGTGTGACCCCATGTGTGACCCCAGATTTGACCCCAGGTGTGACCCCATGTGTGACCCCAGGTTTGACCCCAGGTATGATCCCAGGTGTGCCCCAGGTTTGACCCCAGGTGTGCCCCAGATTTGACCACAGGTTTGACCCCAGGTGTGACCCCATGTGTGACCCCAGGTGTGACCCCATGTGTGACCCCAGGTGTGACCCCAGGTGTGACCCCATGTGTGACCCCATGTGTGACCCCAGGTGTGACCCCATGTGTGACCCCAGGTGTGACCCCAGGTGTGACCCCATGTGTGACCCCAGGTGTGACCCCATGTGTGACCCCAGGTGTGACCCCATGTGTGACCCCAGGTGTGACCCGGGACACACGAGCGGGACAGAGATGTAAGCTGAACTGCAGGACACACGTGCCTGATGCCGTGGATGTTCTTGATGGCGTAGCTGATCTCCTTGCGCAGCTCCTTCTCATCAAACTCCATCTGAGGACGGAGAACATGTGACTGAATTAAACAGGGAACAGTTTATTTTGACCCTCTGTTGATTATGAGGAACTGCACCTGCATCTAAACTCGTGACTGATCAATGAATCTAGTGATTTTACAAGCTACAGAAAACAGATCTGTGGATCAGCTACTTCCTGTTGCAGACAGTGTTTTACTGTGTGTGTGTGTGTGTGTTTGAGAGAGAGAGAGAGAGAGAGAGTTTGTGTGTGTGTGTGTGTGTGTGTGTGTGTGTGTGTGTGTGTGTGTGTGTGTGTGTGTGAGAGTGTGTTTCCAGGCAAAGGAAGGTGGAATGTTTTACTCATAAGGCCGGAGGGAGACACACAATCCTGCGCCGTTACTCATGAGTGACAGAGTCTTACATGCTTTGAACAAAACTTAAAGAGTTTTGTAGTCATTGCAGCTGCACACAAAAACTGCAGAAGACGTACAACACTAAAGGTCAACACTAAAGGTCAACACTAAAGGTCAACACTAAAGGTCAACACTAAAGGTCAACACTAAAGGTTATTTTTGAAAGAAGCTTCTTCTTCTACAGTAAATACAGTAAAACAGTGAAATATTATTACAATTTAAAGGAAACATTTCTGATCATCAATGTTTAAAGGTTTTTGTCTTAATAGTAATTTTCGTCTAAATGCGGCCATCGTTGCTCACACACCTTCACCAGCTCGAAGGGGAAGCGCTCGTGGAAGATGCGGTTGATGCGGGCTCCTCCGGAGAGCTCATACGTGTCTATCTGATCTCCGGATCCCTCGATGCGCTTCTCGAAGTCCACTGAGAACTGCTGCACCATCCTGACAACACACACACACACACACACACACTGAACATTCAGCGTCTGCAGTTTCATTTATGCATTTAGCAGATGCTTTAATCGAAAGCAGTGGTTCCCAAACTTTTTTAGATTGGCGAACTGAGTGAGTTCACGTAGTGTAACAGAATTTTCATTTTTGGGTGAACGAACCCTTTCATGTAGGGTTGAATTAAATGATCGGCAAGATTGCTGGCGTACCCCTTCTGTCACCTCGCGTACCCCAGTTTGGGAACCACTGATCTAAAGCATGCTGAATGTGAAGGACAGAGTGAGACTGACTGCAACAGGGCCTTGGTCTTCCGGGACGGGTCGTCTGGACGGAAGCTCTTGTATTCGTCCACTTCCTTCTCGATGGACAGCAGCTGGCTCTGCAGCTTCGCACGCAGCGCGGGGAGCGTGTCACGGATGTGATTGGTCAGTTGCTGCAGAAGAACGACAGAGAGTTGAAGGTTTTGTGAAGGAATTTTGGGATATTGCGTAAAAAAATAATGAACTTTTCAGTGTGTGTGTTACGGTGGCCCAGTGGTGCACAACACAACGCAATTTAAATAGCAAACATAAGTTCACAACACAACGAAATAAAGCCAGTCAGAAATGCCAAGTTGTGCCGGAATATCAGTCCAGACTCTTGCAAGTAAAAAAATTAAATAAAATTGTTGCATCAAGGAACATCTGAGGAGTCGTATCTGAAGAAAGAAAGACGTGAACATCTTGGATGACGTGGAGGAGAGTAAATCATCAGGAAATTGTAATTCTGAAGTGAACGAATCCTTTAAAGGTCCCGTATTATGCCCCTTTTCACAAGATGTAAAATAAGTCTCTGATGTCCCCAGAGTGTGTGTGTGAAGTTTCAGCTCAAAATACCCCACAGATCATTTTTTACAGCATGTTTAAATTGTCATTTTTTGGTGCTCAGAAAAACGCGCTGTTTTAGTGTGTGCCCTTTAAATGCAAATAAGCTGCTGCTCCCGGCACAGGGGGCGGAGCTTCACGAGCTCGCGCTCAGTCTCTCAGGACAATATCACCTCACGGAATGATGATAATATCAGAAACTCTCAGTAACGGTGTTCATTTCGAGTCGGACAATAATGCCTACAGAGTCAGAGTGCTGTATAGAGATGGAACAGGTATAGTTTAGTAGTTTAATTACGGTTATTATAACGTATTTGTCATCTGATTGTATGTATCCATTATTTATTAATAGCCTACAAGTCTGCTGTTTCGGACCAGGTCCGAATGATGATCAAACATATACTGATGAGTTTAATAAAGTTTATTGTACATCACACAAAAGATGAAGAGTCAGTTTTACTTCAGAAAATCACCGTAAGAGCTGAGTAAACACAGTAAGTTATAAGAAGTGCGCAAGTACATAAACGAATTTCGGTAGAGTTGAGGGAGCATTCCTGTGGGCGGAGCTTAGTCAAGAAACTGTTCTAGTGACGTCATTAAAGAAGGAAGTCGAGGGATGTAGTCCAAACGGGCCGTTCGATGTAGGCGACTTCTGTTAAATAAAATATCTCGCTTGGCATTGAACTTTGAGCTTTATCATTTTACAGATATTATTTATGCTCTAACAGCAACATTACACACTAACTAAAGTTTGAAACATGGGATCACGAAGAACGGGACCTTTAATTGTAAAGCCCTACTTTTGATTAATTCATCCCAAATTTGCCAAATTCCGTGACATTCCATGTTAGACACTCAATTCCATTTTAATGACTGGATTCTGCGATTCCGTCCTTGTTTTCTGCTGTGTCTGGCGGCTCGTCGACATCGCCTCACCTGGTTGAGGGTTTTCTGCAGGAACGGCGTTCCCATGCGGTCGGCCAGGTGTCTGTAACTGGGATGAGACAGGAAAAACTTCCTCTCCGCAGCCATAGCCGCGTTAATATCCTTCTTTCCGTCGATGTCCTTCTGACTGCGGTTCACCACACCGATGTAACCTGGACTCAGATACACACACCAGAAGAGATGCAGATCACTGAATTTGATGAGAAATGTTTGAGTTCACACTCAGATTGCAGACTTTGTAATTTCTGTCAGAGTTTGAGACATTTATGTATTTGGCAGACGCTTTGAAAGCGATTCAAGGTAAACATTTGCATTTGATCAGTTCTCGCTTTCCCTGGGAATCGAAGCTTGGCGTTGATTAGCATATGCTACTGTTTGTTACTCTGAGACCTTGTTAATTATTTGAAGAAACCGCTGTATTTATCTATTTCTATGGGTTACAGGGTGTCCGCGGATCCGTAAAACGTCTTAATTGTAAATTAAATGTAAAAATAAGGCCTTCATTAGCATTTAAATGTCCTAAATCCACGTAGCCTTGAGCGTCGATTTAAAAAAAGTGACTGAGGTCCTTAGAGGACATAAATATCTGTGTCAAAAAACTCTTAATAAAGCTTCAGTTTGGTCTCATTTTAAAGATCCACTTGGCTCTATAATACAGCAAGCGAGTACGAAACCTGAGAAAATGGTGCCATCTGGTAAAAAAAATAGTACAAATTTTAATTTTGAAGCCTTGCCAACAGAATGAAAGCCTCTTAACAAAGATTGCATCATTTTATAGTTAAATGGCCCTTGGTCTAAAATGGTTTCAATGGGGACATTTTTGTCCTTGAGGTCCTGAGTGGAACTATTTTGTGTATAAATAGATTTATGAAAGGAAATTAGGGTGACATATGAAAATTCCAATACAAATACACACTTCTGACAAAAATTATGTTAACACAGACAAAATTATCAAAAAAACTAAACAAATGAAAAAGACAGAACCTTAAGGACACACAAGGGTTAAAAAAGGTTAATACAAACAGAAATGTTATATATTACTGATTGTATTCACAAATAAAAATGTATTAATCCAGTATTAATATTACAAAATAGATTTTTTTATCTATATTTTCTCCTTTTAAAAACTTAATGTACAGAAATGTGAAAAGCGTCCATTGTTCATTTGTATATCTGTGTTGAGCAGGATTTGATTTTGGTGGAAAGTTCTTGAAACTGGCATTAAACCGATGATGCTGAAACCTGCAGATATGAAGTACAGATAGAAAAAGAAATACGTCTGGATTAAAAGGTTAAGCTCTCGTTCCTCATGCTGTCGGATCCTTCTAAAGCATGTTTGCGGTTTTGGAGGCGCGTTTGATGGGAAAACCCGACGTGTGTAAAGCTGCTGCGTCAGCACACTGCTTCCCAAGAGCTTCCCATAAATATCCTTTGTTGCCGAGCAAAGACAGAAAGCAACGTTTTTTCCAGATGTGTCACTGAAATGAAGACTTTCTGATCCTCTAACAGACGTTTCTCCACTAGAGGGAAACCATGAGGCCAGATCTGTGCACTCCTTTCACTTCATCTGCAGTTTACCATGGTAAGTACACTTTTTTACCAAGTTCACCAAATATACTTTTTACTAGTAGTTACTTACTACCCCAAGTCAAATTTGCTGTCACAGATGTTGCTGAAAACGTGATTTAGAGTCTTTCTCCACTAGTGTTTACAAAGAAAATAAAAGCCTAATAGTTAATTAAATCATACAAATTATTTTAAAACAAAAAAGATTCAATATTTTGTTTTACCTGCATATCAAGTGTCCATTAGCCAACATCACTGTTAAATGATTGAAATATTAACATAAAATCTCATGGGTAAATAAATATTTTAGGACAAAAGGAAATACAAAAGTTCAATGGCTCCTCACTGTAACGGTTTCATTTCAGGACATCCAATGAGAAGTTATTTAAATATATGTTACCCTGGACCACAAAACCAGTCACATGGGTCACAATTTTGATCACTGAATAAATAATCTTTCCATTGATGTGTGGTTTGTTATGATAGGACAATATTTGGCTGAGATGCAACTATTGTAAATCTGGAATCTGAGGGTGCAAAAAAATCGAAACATTGAGAAAATCTCCTTTAAAGTTGTGCATTTATGTTGGCGATTGTGCTGCATTCACTCACAGAAATACATGTTTGATATATTTACGGTAGGAAATTTACAAAATATCTTCATGGAACATGATCTTTACTGAATATCCTCATGATTTTTGGCATAAAAGAAAGATAATTTTGACCCATACAGTGTATTGTTGGATATTGCCACAGATAAACCCGTGTGACTCGAGACTGGTGACGTGATCCAGGGTCACATATTTAATAATAATATTAATAAATAAGCAATGAATTTGTGATATTTATAAATAAAGTCATTTTATTTATAATGAATGAGCTCACAATCTGGGAATTATGATTCGACTCTTCATCTATATTTTTTCTTATTATTAAATCATTAATTAATTAATATAATTATTTATTTATTTTTTCATTTTTATTAAATTACCTATATAATTATGAGCATTACAATGATGATAATTACAAATCAATTGTCAAAACAAAACAAGAATGTAATTGTTTCCAAACACAAGCATATATAAAGTAATAAAGCGAGCAAAGAAACACTTTCCTTCACAGTGTTTTCAGCATCTGAATGTTTGAGGGATCTTTCTCAGCATTATCGGTTTATATACAGAACTCGTTCGATGGTTGCGTTTCGTGTGTGACTGTAATGGAATCGTTGAAGAGAGAATCACGATTTCAGGGCATGTTTTGATAGATGTGATGATGATGATGATGATGGTGTAATCCGGGCGATCGCCTCACCTCGTCTCAGTGGCAGGAGCTTGTTTTCCAGGATATCCCGAGCGTCGGTCCCTTCATCCATGAGATCGAGTTTAGTGATGACGCCGATAGTCCGCTGACCTGCTCACACACACACACACACAGAACGCATGAGAACACACACACCGTTTGGATGCATCACAACTGATATTTAACAGTCCCTTTAAGGCGTGATTGGCTCTTTAATTTAGAAGGCGGGACTTATTCCGCCATGTTGTGCGTTGCAGCATCTTTGTATATGTAAAGTATTTCCCCCCAATAAACCTGAAAATATCACACATCACGAACAGAAGTTAAAGCAGCACCAGTTATTTCTGTTAATAATTGCTAAACACTTCACATTCAGGAGAATATTTCCTTTAAAATTAGTGATGCGCGTTATATCGGCCACCATATCGGTTTCGGCCGATATCAGAGCATGTGAGCGGAGTGGAGCGGGAGCGAGCGGGGAGAAGCATGCTCAGACACCACGAGTAGACACCACGAGTCTGAAGCATGCTCAGTCAAACCTCAGTCAAACCTAAACCAGGATCCATCTGTCTTGCACAGTCATCAACAGTAGACTATTTTCAGTCAAAATTCGGCTCAATAATGGAGTTCAAAAAGTAGGCTACTTCAAAAAGGAAAATGAGAAGTCATACAGGTCAGGTGTACTATTAATATAACTAACTAACAATGATAATGTGGTGCAAGAAGACGAATGTGGAGACATCGTTTCAGTCAGCAAAGATTCATTTTGGAATCTCAAAAGACACATCTCTCGAAAGCATGAACGTGAGCTACGCGAACACGCTGGGAAGAAAACAAAAGGTTAGCAAATTGAATACGGTAACTTGTAACAAAGTGTAAATTAAATATAGCGTAATATTCAAACAAATTCGTTTTTTCATTCAAGTAGACCTAATGGTTCGTTTTATTTAGCCGAATTTGTTTAATAATATTTATATTATTAGGCCCATTTATTCGTTTAATTTTACAGCAGTTTGTGTGTATGGAAGCCAATTTAAATTTTAATTGTTCGCGTTGCGCAAAAGTTCACTTATCAAAATTCTGGCCTTATAGTTAATTTACTTTTAAAAAATGTATCATATTTTTGTTTATATAATTTTTATTTATATTATTAGGCCCATTTATTCGTTTAATTTTACAGGACTTTTTGTGTAGGCTATATTCCTTCTTACATAGGCCTGTAATTTGAAATAAAACATTTCTATTTGAAAAATGTTGTTGTTACTCGTTAGTTCTTTAGGAGGTAAGGCTGTGGTCTAAGCTAAAAGTGAAATACATGTAGATTTTTTCCTTTTTTGGAGCGAGCGGGGGGCGATTTGAGTGGAGCGCGAAGCAAACCTCGTTGAGCGCTGAGTGATAATGAGCAGAGCGGCCTGATGTAGCTTTGAGCGGGGGAGCGGAGAACAGTTCCGTGAGCGATGAGCGGAGATTCTCACCGCTCCACTCCACTCACATGCTCTGGCCGATATATGTTCATTTTCAATGTTGTTGTTATCGGGCTGATAAGAAAATGTGTCTGATATATTAAAGCCGATAATTAATGTATTATTTCCTCCAGCTGAGACTCTTCAGATGCGACTATTCAACATGAGGGTTTCCAATTGATTGAAATATGATTGAAATCACTTTACAAAATACAGTTAAGAGAAACATGTGAAACTACAACATATCGGCTACATAAAATTATCATGAGAACATCATAATTGTGTGTTTGAGACATGGATTTTAATGGTGAGACTTTTGCTTTTGTAATCCGGCTCTCAAACATCAATTTGGATTTAGATTTATCGGCCAATATATCGGTTATCGGCTTTCAAATATAAAAAATTATCGGTTATCATATCGGTAAAAATTTTCATATCAGTGCATTCCTATTTAAAAGTCAAAGCCTGTTCACAAGTTCATGAAGATAGTTGAGTTTCTGGGAACTCTTTACATTAAGGTTTCATTTGTAAACATTAGTAAACTGCGCTAGTGAACATTTGCTCTTTCCATGCCAGCGTTTTATTTATTTTTTTAAGTTGCCAGTCACCGCCGGCATTTTTGATCATTTTCACAAAACTTCCATATCCCCCAGAATATTTAGTTTTATGAATATCTGAATATGCAACATGTCAAACAAAATTATTCATTTTAGTACATCAAGTTAAACTAAATGAAGATGGGAAATTTTGCCTTGGCAACTAGCTGAAATAAAATAGTTTTTCAATAGTATTTCAGTTAGCGTTTACTTTATCTCGTGTGTGTGTGTGTGTGTGTGTGTGTTGTTTTTAAACCCTTTTTTATAAAATGTAAGCAAAACGAATGAAGCGCTTGAGCTTTTCCAGAATGTCAGGATGAATCTGCATGATGTGCTGAGGTGCGCACACACACCCTGCGGGTCGACTTCTTTGGCGATCTTCAGCGCGTCCGAGTTCGCGAGGTCAGAGTTGGCGGGCGAGACGGCGAGCAGAAGACAGTTGTCTTTGGTCACGAACTGCATCAGCATCTCTCTGATCTGCTGCTCGATGTCTATCGGCTGATCTCCCACCGGCACTTTAGTCATTCCCGGCAGATCCACCAGCGTCAGGTTCAGCACTGCAGGAGAAACACACACACACACACACTCTTCATCCAGACTAGCCCAAACACTCAGATTCTGCCAAGTGGGCGGAGCTTCTTTCATGAATATTAAGAGCTGTAATCTGACCGTTCGGCGAATAGACCCGCAGGTTGATGGGCACGGGTGAGATGCCTTTATTCTGTCCCGTGACCCGATCCGTCTCCGCCTCGATCTCCTGACGCACCTCATCGAAATCCGTGAACTTCTTCCCCTTACAGTGAAGAAACTCTGCGTATTCTGAGAGGAGACAGAGACACATCATTACACCACATAAACTAAAGCCTGAAATTATAGTGAGAAACATCTTTGAAATATAACAGTTTTTTGACAAAATATATATAAAAAAGCATCATTTTTAGCATCATATTTGATCCACCAGGCTTTTACAGCTCATATATGGAGGAAAAAACAGCCCAAACTGAGCAAAAATATGAAATTTGCTGCAGATGCTGATATTTATATGACAAAAATTACAATGAAATTCTGATGCTTGTAACGTAAATCAGTGAGATCTTTATAACAGTTTAACAGATACTTGCATAAAATGCATATAAATGCATTGCATTATATGTTTTAAAACTACAGAGCTTTGATCATAAAACTAAGCATTTAAATATTATCGTACTAAGACATATTATTGCCAGATATAGAAATTTATATGACACAAAGTAAGATGAAAGTCTGATGCTTGTAATGTAAATCAATGAAATCTTTATAACAGTATTAGATACTGACATAAAATGCATATAAATATCAATATCTGCCAATTATATGTCTTAGTAAGATGATATTTAAATGCTTCGTTGCCTTTTCGAGGGAAGCCAGTCGTGATTGGTGTGACGGCACACATGGAAGCTGTAAGGGGACGCCGGCACACGACAGTTAGCTTAGTGCTTCAGCAAGCGCTCCTGTCGTGTATTGACTTATCTGGTGTTGTCTGTCCACTGTTGCAAGCATATATCTATATATATATATATATGGCGAGTCAACAATACAAGCGGTGTGTGCATCCCTGCCCTCGTTACATCACGGGTGGGGACACACACCAATCTTCAATGGCGATGGTTCCCCGTGGTGAGCGTCTCAGGTCATGGGGTTCGCAGATGGAGCTGACCGGGGATCCTGAGACTACTGAGGCACTTTCCCAGGATTCCTCTGCCAGCTCTGATGTTCCCAGAGAACATCATGTTGATCAAAATGTGTAGACAGTAGAGTTTAAAGAGTTAAAATCAAGAGTACACCTGCTCCACTAGATGGCAGTGTTTCTGAAAGCTTTGTTCTGTTTCTGCAGTCAAACCTGATCCCAGACCAGCGCCGGCCCGCTGAAGGTGGTGGTGCTGTAATGTTACCCTGCTGTTGCTAGGCGACCGGACTCACCTGTGGGGCAGTTGATGAGCTGGAGGACGAGCGGACGGCGGGTGACGATGCCAGAGCCGCGCGGGAGGAAGTCCCTGAGACACAGAGTTAGAGATGCTCAGACATGCACATCATTCTACACTCTTCTGTACACAACTCTATAGAGTTCAGCTTTAAAGAACCAGACAGGTTCTGTAGGAGAAATGTCTTAAATGAATACACAATACTTCAATCTTTTCTAGTGATAACATGTTTATGAGCCGATTAATTCATAAACTGTGCTTCAAATTTGAAAAATGCATATGATGCATAATCTCTATCCAGCATATGAAGTGCATGACGTTCCCTGAACATGAAGTGCCTGAACCTTTAATGTTCTAATATAGAATATTTTCTTGTAAGAGTGAAACATTCAACTACAGTAAAGATGCTGAAACTAAATAATGTGACGACAGATAAGTAATGTTTATTGTGCATTGCAACATAAATGTTAAAATAGAACATGCAATCAAATTGCATTTTAAATTTTAATAGCAGTTCACAGTGCATGTTCATTAATACTACAATAGCATGATTATTTCTGCTAAAATTCGACCAAAATTCGGTTTAATTAAAATTGTATGTGTTTTTAATCCTTTGAAATATTGTGCATAAATAATGTGATGTGCAGCATCTTACTTACATCAAATAATATAATAATAAATAAATATAGTTTAGCGTGCATCGCAAAGGAAATGTTAAAATAGAATATGCAATCAGAATACATTATAAATTTTAATAGCAGTCACATTGCATGTTCATTACAATAGCTCAATTATTTCTACCAATACTGGGTTTAATTCAAAATTTTATGCATTTTTTAATCCTTTATGAAGAATTTGCGGGACGAATTTTGTTACTGGCACAAATATTGTTTGTAAATAATGTGATGTGCAGCATCTTATCAAATAATGTAATAATAAATAAATATTGTTTAGTGTGCATTGCGAAAGAAATTTTAAAATAGAATATGCAATCAGAATACATTATAAATTTTAATAACAGTCACTCGGCATGTTCATTACAATAGCTCAATATTTCTACCAAAATTGTGTTTAATTAAAATTTGAGTAATTTTTAATCTTTGCTCTGAGAACATGAAGAATTTGTGGATCCAGTTTTGTTACCGGCACAAATATTGTGTGTAAATACTGTGATGTGTAGCAAATCGTGTATTGTTTAGTGTGCATTGCAAAAGATGCTGAAAATAATGTGAGGACAGATAAATAATGTTTATTGTGCATTGCAAAATAAATGTTAAAATAGAACATGCAATCAAATTGCATTTTAAATTTTAATAGCAGTTCACAGTGCATGTTCATTAATACAAATAATAGCATTATTATTTCTACTAAAATTTGACCAAATTCTACTAAAAGTCGGTTTAATTAAAATTTGATACATTTTTTATCTTTTGAAATATTGTGCGTAAATAATTTGATGTTAAAATAAAACATGAATTTAATTGCAATTAAATTAAATTACATTTTAAATGTTAATATCTGCCACACTGCATGTTCATTAACATTACATTATAATAGTTTGCTTATTTTTAGTTTTTTAATAGCCTAATTAAACGACATTTTCCATTGTAATCTCATGATAGTAAAGGACAGGCTGAAAATGCTTCATTTATAGGCAGTATTAACGGCTCTCTATCTCTGAGAAACACCCGAGCAACACGGCTGTGAGTTCTGCACAAGTAAACACGTTGAGAAAGCGTTGTGTGTTCGGTCGTAGGTGTGTGTGTGTGTGTGTGTGTGTGTGTGTGTGTGTGTCGTCCTCCGTCACTCTCAGTGTGACGAGCTGATCCTCCAGATGGCTTTCACCACAG
>NC_139967.1:1540000-1600000 GCF_963993115.1 Abramis brama | reverse complement strand
CACACTACGGCGAATGAAGCGTCAGATTAAAGCAGCGAATGAACCCGGGACCTCAGATTAGAGGTAATCCTGCTAAACCCGGCTCAGATCCACAACACTACAGCTCCAGACCTGCGTCTGACAGCGATATAGACCAGCTTTACCAGCGCATTCAGTCATACAGTTCAAACTCTCATTATAGCTCTATTCAGACGGGATTAACTTTACCAGGGTAGATGGAGTAATGTAATATTGTAATATTGTAATATTAATGGCCAATTCGCACGGGATAAGAGATCTCAGTAAAACTAGCAGAAGTGTGAGAGTAACTCGATTTACACACCGCTGTCACTCCTGTCGTCATGTGTGTGTTACGCTGCTTCCTGATATCACGTGCACAAACACACATAACCTATATTTATATATATAAAACAGTTCTGTCCAGTCGAACGATGTATTAATTAACTTCATATTGGATTGTGTTTGTAATAGGCACTTATCTAACGCTAAAAGATTTTTATAACAAGTGCTGTCGATCTTCTCTCTGATCTGATGGTGTGTGTGTGAAACACTTCAGTTTTGCCACAGACTCGTCCCAGCGTCTAGAACGCAACTGATGTTTTATCAAGCGTCTCCATACTCGGAAAAAACGCGGAAAACTACTTTTAATTAGGAAATTACGAAATATTTACGTACATATCTGCACCGGGTCTATTCGCACGGGATCAGTATCACCTGAGGTCATTTTTCCAGACCTTTTTACTGAAGGTAAAAGTCGCCGTAATCTTTCCTGACATTGTCCGTGATGATCACTGAGATGCACATTCAGACGGGACTAAAATCACACAGAAGCTCTGGTGATTATTACTTTACCCCTCCTCTCCATGATACACCAGTCCCGTCCGGATAGGGCTTATGACACCCAGACAGTCAAATCACCTTCATCTATACAGCGCTTTTATCAATACAGATGTTTCACAGCAGCTTTACAGTGAGAACAGGAGATTACAGTAACAGAGATTGTTAGGGCTTTACAGCAGATCTAGAATAAAGTTATTGTCCAGATAAAGTTAGTTTTGATTGATTCACTTCAGCAACATAGTGTCGGCCCAGATCCATGTGAATTCAACGTGTACCAGATGTGGGCCGGATCTGGGCCGACACTATTAGGGGCTTTCGCACCGGAGGAACTATTGCCGGAAGCTCCCGGATGTCGGCGTGTTCGCACCGCAGGAACCGGGAATGATTTTAGTTCTAGGAACTCCTTTTGGATGAACTAATTTACTCCTCCTTCAGAGTCGGTCTAAACCAGCGCTACAGGAACTATCCGTGACGTTAGTGTTTGCTGATTGGCCGATCACAAGCGAAACACCAGAACCCGCCAGTTTTAAAAAGCTGTGTAAACACACAGATTATATACTATATATATTTACTCCATAAACTAACTCTATGAACATGTAAAACAGTGATAGATGAAGCTCTTAATCTTTACGCTGAGGAGAAAATCCAACGTGACTCTGAGGAGAATAAGAGAAACATGATTATGTATTTCTGCTCAGCAACACTGGACATCAACACACGCCATACGCTAATAACTCTTCATTACTGTCTACTTTATATGTGTAACAGTTCTGTCTAATAATGTTTTAGACAGATCGTAAACTAATGAACATGGAGAATATGAGCACTGTGAGCTCTGGCGTTCTCAGCGCCGTCAAAATAAAAGTCCCAACAACAAGCGTGTCTTACGTCACTTCAGAGTTCCTACTGGCGGTGTGAATGAAACCAGGAAAACGTTCCTAATGGAACCATTAGTTCTCGGGGAAACATCCTAGTGGCCCGTTCCCAGGAGTTCATAGAAGTTCTTATGTTGCTGCACTGCAAAAAATGCTTTTCTTACTCAGTATTTTTGTCTTGTTTCCAGTCCAAATATCTAAAAATTCTTAAATCAAGATGCATTTACTAGAAGAGTTTTTTCTGGGAATATAAATCAAAATTAAGTATGTTTTTGCTTAAAACAAGCAAAATGATCTGCCAATGGGGTCAGAAAAATAATCTTGTTTCTGTTTGAATTAACATATATTTTCTTACCGCATTTATTTCCTCAGAAAACAAGACATAATATCGTATGGCATTTTACTCATCTAGTAAATGCATCTTGATTTAAGAATTTTTAGATATTTGGACTGGAAACAAGACAAAAATACTGAGTAAGAAAAGCATTTTTTGCAGTGTGTGTGTGTGTGTGTGCACAGATCTGAACAGTGCAAATGAACATCTGAAAGCCCATAACAGTGTTCCTCACAGCCGGAGCTGTCCTTGGTGCTGAAACAACACAGACGTGACCCTGCACCACAAAACCCTGACCCTGCATCCCTTGACCCATCACATGGGTCAATGTTTTGAAAGTGAGATTTATACATAATAAATAAGCTTTCCATTGATGTGTGGTTTGTTAGGATAGGACAATATTTGGCTGAGATACAACTATTGTAAATCTGGAATCTGAGGGTGCAAAAAAATCGAAACATTGAGAAAATCTCCTTTAAAGTTGTTCATTTATGTTGGCGATTGTGCTGCATTCACTCACACAGATACATGTTTTATATATTTACGGTAGTAAATTTACAAAATATCTTCATTGAACATGATCTTTACTGAATATCCTCATGATTTTTGGCATAAAAAAAAAAATCGATAATTTTGACACATACAACAACACACACTGATTCTGTGAGATCCCGGACGGTACACTCTCAGCTACAGCGGGTTTACAGATTACATTTAGCAGATTAATGTTTGCTGGATGATTAATTGAACTTCAATTTCAGTTATGATTTTGACTTATGAAAACAAGATAATCAAGATTAAATGATTATTGCGCTGCATTTATTTATATAACATATTACCAAAATCAAGCTTCAAATGGAGTTTTTTCGTACACGTCTTTTGTCGGTCATTAGAACGGCCGTGTCTGAGGCAGTGAGTGCATCGCTTTACGTTTTCATCAACTTATAGATTATAAAGATTACTGTAGCTACAGTGTGTGGACGCTCAGCTTTTTCTGTCATTTGGATAAAATCTCATGTTATTAAAGATGAAGTGCTTCTCACAGGCTATTTAAGGTAGTATTGACAATGAGTCGATGACAAATGCTAGACTAAGACACTGTTCTCCGCTCCTCAAATACATTAAACATTAGCCTTTATATAATGTTTCTGGAGTAAAAAACACTGTACTTGTTCAAGCAACCAGTTCTTCATTTACCATTGCACTGCAAACAAGCAGAGACGCGCCAAACTGTGGGCGGAGTTATGAGGTTTGATTGACAGTTTGAGGAGCCAATGGAGTTGCTCCATTTATTTAAAATTTTGTTGTGCAGTTAAAGGCACAATATGTAACTTTTTTGCTTTAAAATGAGCAAAAATCACTATATCTATGTTATATATTTTTTTTAGTTGTGTACTTACATTATCCCGGAGAAATTACTTTCAAACCAGGAGAAATTTTAATTTAATTTTTAGACACGGCACGTTTCTTTATTTCCGGTTTGTCGCCGTCAATGGCGTCATATCCGCGTTGTCCCTGGTTTCCGCTCGTGCTGCCATGGCAACCAGAGTTATGAACCAGAGCCCTCTGATTAACCAAAGCGACTGACGTGGACCACTGTAGTTCGCAATGTCTATCTGCACGCTGTTGTTGTTTCGTTCAAACATTATGGACAATGGCAAGCAGACTTTGGATAAAAAAGGAGAACTAAAACGAGAATCAATATCAGCGCGGTGTTTTCGAGATGCCGAGAGCTCCCATAGACAGTATATAAACGAGAGCTCCACGTCCGAGACTTCGACCGCTCCTACATGTACTTTATTAAACAGGTGAGCACATTTACATAAAACTAATCAATATTATATTGTTCAACAATGATAAAATGTTAAAATATGATCTGTATGTTATTCTAATGTTGATCTAGTTTACTGCTAGTCTCATACAGACAGACTAACACATACATTTCAACACATTCAAATGCAGTTTAGTGTGATAGTGTAATGTTAGACCAAGTGAAACAGCGCTGCGTTACCTCACAAGTTTAATTTGTCTAATAAACTGACCTGTGAGTAGTAATTCTGCGTGTAGTTCGGTAGAATGAAATGTTCATATTCCTTTATATCCGCGGGACTCGCGTCGCGTGTGGAGCTGATAGCTGTCTCTTAGCAATCCCGAACTGCTTCATATCATAGTCATGATAAAAGCATCGATGTATTCAGTCATCCATAAACATTATTAGATCGGCCGGCTTGACGTTGACGACAAGATCCATAATTCTTAGCATGTGTTGCGTCATCAAACTACGCCTTTGTTATTGTACAGAGGTTAGCGACCCCTAGTGGAGAAAAATGCCATACTGTGGCTTTAAATCGATATTAGTGAATAAACATAGGTATATGTTTACATTTTATTTATTATGCATAATCTAATAAACTTTTTTATTTATTCATAATTTTTATTCAAAGTAAATCACATCCATCATCCATCATCCATCATCCTTCATAAGACTTCATTACGGCTCGGCAGAAAACGTTTGTTAAGATTCAGAAGCCAAACAAACGAATCGCTGAAGCTCATGTCACGCTGCTGCTCACAAATTAGGACGAAGAACACGGTGTCCCTGAATCAATGAGAGACCGACCCTCAGAGTTCCTGACTTCATAGCGCTGCGAGTCTCAGTCCAACACGCCATCATGATGCTTTAAACAGACCTCGAGCTTTACTGTCACGTCAGACTCAGATCAAAACACCCCAGAAACCACACAACCACCAACAACACTAGCATAGAGTGCAGCTCCATTCATTTTCTCCACAGGGAAACTGATTATGAACGATACCTTATAAAGTCCTCCTGCAGTCAATCATTTTATCCATTAAAACTCATCTTTGATCACCAAAATTACATATTTAAATGTTTTTTCCTTCAAAAATTATTTTTCCTGCCTTAACATAGCTTGAATGTAACTCGACACCCTTGCCTCATTTAGTATGTGTGGTTCTGTGAATATGCAAATGAGCCCCGCCTCCACTCACTCACTCAGCTCAGAGATCCACTGGTTGACGATCACACGTTGATCTGATTGGTTACAAGGTAGTTTGTGACGTCAGAAACACCAGCGATTTCAAAGCGTGTTTTTGAGACTGTCTTTGGTTCACTGCAGTTTTAAGGAGAAAATACTCAGCAATGGAGTCGACTTATGAATTTACACATGGTTTGTCTTAAAGCAGATTAAAAACACCACATAGACACATAAACAACATTAAAAGCTGGATTTACACCACAGGGGGACTTTAAAGACAGCTCTACTGTGAGCTATTAGGTTGTTAATCTAATATATTTGCTTCTGTTGAAGCCCACATTATTACAGCTTTTTATTTTTAATAATCATGTTATAAATAAACTACATTACCCATGATGCTGTACAGAAAATTCGAGTTGAAGAAAGCAACATGCCCAAAAGATCTTGTTAGCTCCGCCCACTCCCGAATGACATAATCAAGTTAATCTCTCTATGCTCTCAAAATGCTGAAATGTTTGTATATTTATGCATATTTTGCAATAAACTTAAAAAATATATTGTCTTTTTTATATATATAATCAACATTTGTAAATGAGTAGTTTTATATTTCTCCATCGTTTTTAACTCTATTATGCAGTTCGGTGTTCGCAGTTCTTCATGGGATTGTAGTTCAGAGGGACTTGTAGTCCCTCATTAAAGCTGTTAAGTTCACAGTCTTAAACCTTTGACTTTTTGTCCGATTTTCTAAAAAATGTTTGCTTCAAATCAAAGTTTATAATGCTTTAATAAGGACTTCTTTTAAATCCCTATGGGAGAACTGAATGGAAAAATACTTCCGGATCCCGCGCCGCTGAAAAAGGAGGCGAGCGCTAATGCACTCTATTGTGCCAGTGAACTCTGCACAGGCAAACATTACAGATCTCCAATTTCATTTCAATGCTCCCTTTTGGATATTATAGAAATCATATCGATATATAACAGTCCATTCAAGAGTTTTTTAGTGTTTGTTGCAGCAAAAAATGCTTTGATAAGACAAATTGCGGGTTTTTTGTTTGTTTGTTTGTGGAAGACTACACCCAAAGCACACAGACACTGCATCACCATGACGAAAAGCAATGCAACCAATGCATCAACTTATGCAAACATAAGACCGACTGTTTCTATTAAAAGTAAAAAGGATCAACAGCTTAAACAAGGCCGACAGATTAGAAACGCAGAAGAGCAGTGTGTGTGAATGTGTTCATGAAACACATAAACTTATGCACATCACTTCATCTAGTTCATCTAAGTCTTGTTTGGTTCATACTAACATGAACAGAGGTTGCATATGAAAATATTGCACATTGTTAGGTCATGTTGAAACAAATGAGACCTCATAAAGTGCTGCCTTGTTTGTTTCTGAAAGCTTGAACTGTGTTTTCAGTAAATGAGGATTTAAAAATAATAATAATAATAATAATAATTGTAGGTGTTTTATCACATTTGTTTGTTTTTTTTTATTTTGTAATTTTGTGCAGTTTATGATTTCTGAAGCCAAAACAATGGCTTAATATTTTTGTGTTACCTTTTATATACTTTCTGTTTCTTAGTTTTGAGATTCATAACCATTTTACTGTTTTTGCTGAAATGTCTTATATATATTTGTAGAGTCCCGTTGTGACAACACGCCCCGTTATAGAGGCCAACTTTTGTTAAATTAGCTGCTTTTATCTTTATTTTCAAGGCAATATATACTCAAAAATCACTAAGATTAAAGAGAAAATATGCAGTAATCACTGAAAACTGTTTATTCTGGGACTAAATTGTTCTATGACTATTTTTCAATATAATGGAGATGCAGTGTTATTTTTTTAACTATAATAATATAATATACTATTATAGTTTTATATATATATATATATATATATATATATATATATATATATATATATATAAAAATATATATATATATATATATTCTGGTTTCATTTTAATTTTAGTTAAACTTTTAGCAATTTTGTTGTATTTTTGTAATTTTTTATTAGTTGTTTTTTTTAAAACACGTCTATAAATTTGATATTTAGAGGTTAAACTAAATAAAATTAGAAATGTTGCTTGACTATAATAACGCTGCAGAGATGACAAACAACATCCGTGTGTGTTCATCCGTTTACACTAAATATAACTTTATTATTTAGGTTTATTTAGAGGTTTAGTCACTGATTGTTCCTGTGGTGAATAACACATCATCTTTATTTAGATGTAATTAGTAGTTTTCCAGGATTTGCGAGGCATTCCAGATTTTGAACAACGAATTCCCGCAGGATAATTGCAGAGACTGTTTGACTCGAGGTCTAAATATAGGAAGAGGCTTTTGTTAAAATAGTGTAGAGTTAATGATGTTAATTTTGCCAGATTTAAATAGCAGATTGTGCTTCTTCTCACCATCTGCAAGTGTCCGTATCTAAAATCCTGATCCTTCATGAGGACCAAAAAAATTAAAGGGGTCTTGACATGAGAAATCAAATTTGCCAAGAGGTTTTTGTGCGTTTAAAGGGGTCATGACATGGATTTTTTATTTTATTTTAATATGTTCCTTGAGGTTCACTTATAATGTTAAGTTTTTTGCACAAAAAACTATATATATATGAGGAAAAACAATTATTTTTAACCCTCATTCTGAGCCTCTGTCTGAAATGATCAGTTTTTAAGGTGCGGCTCCTTTAAGGCTTGTCAGTAAATGCCAGTGTTGTGATTGGCTAACGTCATTGCAGAGGAAACAGTATCAATGCCCACTCACTATTGAAAACATTATCCTTATAAAAACGTAATTTACAGACAAAACATTGTGAAATCATGCTGTCAGATAAGCACTTATTTAATCATGCTCCAAAAACGGCTCGTTTGAATATTGAGGGATCTGTGATGTCAAACGGGCAAATACATTTGCATATGCCCGCCTCCAGAGCAAGACATCGACCAATTGTTATGCTGTCTTCACTGATACAGTATACAGATGTGTGTTCAGATTATAATGACTGACGCCGTCTACACTGATACAGTATACAGATGTGTGTTCAGATTATAATGACTGACGCTGTCTACACTGATACAGTATACAGATGTGTGTTCAGATTATAATGACTGATAGTCTACACTGATACAGTATACAGATGTGCGTCAGTATACAGATGTGCGTTCAGATTATAATGACTGATAGTCTACACTGATACAGTATACAGATGTGCGTCAGTATACAGATGTGCGTTCAGATTATAATGACTGATAGTCTACACTGATACAGTATACAGATGTGTGTTCAAATTATGACTGACGCTGTCTACACTGATACAGTATACAGATGTGTGTTCAGATTATAATGACTGACGCTGTCTACACTGATACAGTATACAGATGTGCGTCAGTATACAGATGTGCGTCAGTATACAGATGTGTGTTCAGATTATGACTGACGCTGTCTACACTGATACAGTATACAGATGTGCGTCAGTATACAGATGTGCGTCAGTATACAGATGTGTGTTCAGATTATAATGACTGACGCTGTCTACACTGATACAGTATACAGATGTGCGTCAGTATACAGATGTGCGTCAGTATACAGATGTGTGTTCAGATTATGACTGATGCTGTCTACACTGATACAGTATACAGATGTGCGTTCAATTATAATGACTGACGCCATCTACACTGATACAGTATACAGATGTGCGTCAGTATACAGATGTGTGTTCAGATTATAATGACAAGACACTGTCTACACTGATACAGTATACAGATGTGTGTTCAGATTATAATGACTGACGCTGTCTACACTGATACAGTATACAGATGTGTGTTCAGATTATAATGACTGACTCTGATACACTGATACAGTATACAGATGTGTGTTCAGATTATAATGACTGACGCTGATACACTGATACAGTATACAGATGTGCGTTCAGATTATAATGACTGACGCCGTCTACACTGATACAGTATACAGATGTGTGTTCAGATTATAATGACTGACGCTGTCTTCACTGATACAGTATACAGATGTGCGTTCAGATTATAATGACTGACGCCGTCTACACTGATACAGTATACAGATGTGTGTTCAGATTATAATGACTGACGCTGTCTACACTGATACAGTATACAGATGTGTGTTCAGATTATAATGACTGACACTGTCTACACTGATACAGTATACAGATGTGCGTTCAATTATAATGACTGACGCCGTCTACACTGATACAGTATACAGATGTGCGTCAGTATACAGATGTGCGTCAGTATACAGATGTGTGTTCAGATTATAATGACTGACGCTTATACACTGATACAGTATACAGATGTGTGTTCAGATTATAATGACTGACGCTGTCTACACTGATACAGTATACCGATGTGTGTTCAGATTATAATGACTGACGCTGTCTACACTGATACAGTATACAGATGTGTGTTCAGATTATAATGACTGACTCTGATACACTGATACAGTATACAGATGTGCGTTCAATTATAATTACTGACGCCGTCTACACTGATACAGTATACAGATGTGTCAGTATACAGATGTGCATTCAGATTATAATGACTGACGCTGTCTACACTGATACATTATACAGATGTGTCAGTATACAGATGTGTGTTCAGATTATAATGACTGACAGTCTACACTGATACATTATACAGATGTGTGTCAGTATACAGATGTGTGTTCAGATTATAATGACTGACAGTCTACACTGATACAGTATACAGATGTGCGTTCAGATTATAATGACTGACGCTGATACACTGATACAGTATACAGATGTGCGTTCAATTATAATGACTGACGCTGTCTACACTGATACTGTATACAGATGTGCGTTCAATTATAATTACTGATGCCGTCTACACTGATACAGTATACAGATGTGTGTCAGTATACAGATGTGCATTCAGATTATAATGACTGACACTGTCTACACTGATACATTATACAGATGTGTGTCAGTATACAGATGTGTGTTCAGATTATAATGACTGACAGTCTACACTGATACAGTATACAGATGTGCGTTCAGATTATAATGACTGACGCTGATACACTGATACAGTATACAGATGTGCGTTCAATTATAATGACTGACGCTGTCTACACTGATACTGTATACAGATGTGCGTTCAATTATAATTACTGATGCCGTCTACTCTGATACAGTATACAGATGTGTGTCAGTATACAGATGTGCATTCAGATTATAATGACTGACGCTGTCTACACTGATACAGTATACAGATGTGCGTCAGTATACAGATGTGTGTTCAGATTATGACTGACGCTGTCTACACTGATACAGTATACAGATGTGTGTTCAGATTATAATGACTGACGCTGTCTTCACTGATACAGTATACAGATGTGTGTTCAGATTATAATGACTGACGCTGTCTACACTGATACAGTATACAGATGTGCGTCAGTATACAGATGTGTGTTCAGATTCTAATGACTGACGCTGTCTACACTGATACAGTATACAGATGTGTGTTCAGATTATAATGACTGACACTGTCTACACTGATACATTATACAAATGTGCGTCAGTATACAGATGTGTGTTCAGATTATAATGACTGACAGTCTACACTGATACATTATACAGATATGCGTCAGTATACAGGTGTGCGTTCAGATTATAATGACTGACGCTGTCTACACTGATACAGTATACAGATGTGCATCAGTATACAGATGTGCGTTCAATTATAATGACTGACTCTGATACACTTACAGTATACAGATGTGTGTTCAGATTATAATGACTGATGCTGTCTACACTGATACAGTATACAGATGTGCGTTCAGATTATAATGACTGACGCTGTCTACACTGATACAGTATACAGATGTGCGTCAGTATACAGATGTGTGTTCAGATTATGACTGACGCTGTCTACACTGATACAATATACAGATGTGCGTTCAGATATAATGATTGATGTTGATACACTGATACAGTATACAGATGTGCGTTCAATTATAATGACTGACGCCGTCTACACTGATACAGTATACAGATGTGCGTCAGTATACAGATGTGTGTTCAGATTATAATGACTGACAGTCTACACTGATACAGTATACAGATGTGCATTCAGATTATAATGACTGACGCCGTCTACACTGATACAGTATACAGATGTGCGTCAGTATACAGATGTGTGTTCAGATTATGACTGACAGTCTACACTGATACAGTATACAGATGTGCGTTCAGATTATAATGACTGACGCTGATACACTGATACAGTATACAGATGTGCGTTCAATTATAATGACTGACGCTGTCTACACTGATACTGTATACAGATGTGCGTTCAATTATAATTACTGATGCCGTCTACACTGATACAGTATACAGATGTGTGTCAGTATACAGATGTGCATTCAGATTATAATGACTGACGCTGTCTACACTGATACAGTATACAGATGTGTGTCAGTATACAGATGTGTGTTCAGATTATGACTGACGCTGTCTACACTGATACAGTATACAGATGTGTGTTCAGATTATAATGACTGACGCTGTCTTCACTGATACAGTATACAGATGTGTGTTCAGATTCTAATGACTGACGCTGTCTACACTGATACAGTATACAGATGTGCGTCAGTATACAGATGTGCGTCAGTATACAGATGTGTGTTCAGATTATAATGACTGACGCTTATACACTGATACAGTATACAGATGTGTGTTCAGATTATAATGACTGACGCTGTCTACACTGATACAGTATACAGATGTGTGTTCAGATTATAATGACTGACGCTGATACACTGATACAGTATACAGATGTGTGTTCAGATTATGACTGACGCTGTCTACACTGATACAGTATACAGATGTGCGTTCAGATATAATGATTGACGCTGATACACTGATACAGTATACAGATGTGCGTTCAGATATAATGATTGACGCTGTCTACACTGATACAGTATACAGATGTGCGTTCAGATATAATGACTGACGCTGATACACTGATACAGTATACAGATGTGTGTTCAGATTATAATGACTGACGCTGTCTACACTGATACTGTATAGATGTGCGTTCAATTATAATTACTGATGCCGTCTACTCTGATACAGTATACAGATGTGTGTCAGTATACAGATGTGCATTCAGATTATAATGACTGACGCTGTCTACACTGATACAGTATACAGATGTGCGTCAGTATACAGATGTGTGTTCAGATTATGACTGACGCTGTCTACACTGATACAGTATACAGATGTGTGTTCAGATTATAATGACTGACGCTGTCTTCACTGATACAGTATACAGATGTGTGTTCAGATTCTAATGACTGACGCTGTCTACACTGATACAGTATACAGATGTGTGTTCAGATTATAATGACTGACACTGTCTACACTGATACATTATACAAATGTGCGTCAGTATACAGATGTGTGTTCAGATTATAATGACTGACAGTCTACACTGATACATTATACAGATGTGCGTCAGTATACAGATGTGTGTTCAGATTATGACTGACGCTGTCTACACTGATACATTATACAGATGTGCGTCAGTATACAGGTGTGCGTTCAGATTATAATGACTGACGCTGTCTACACTGATACAGTATATACAGATGTGCATCAGTATACAGATGTGCGTTCAATTATAATGACTGACTCTGATACACTTACAGTATACAGATGTGTGTTCAGATTATAATGACTGATGCTGTCTACACTGATACAGTATACAGATGTGCGTTCAGATTATAATGACTGACGCTGTCTACACTGATACAGTATACAGATGTGCGTCAGTATACAGATGTGTGTTCAGATTATGACTGACGCTGTCTACACTGATACAGTATACAGATGTGCGTTCAGATATAATGATTGATGTTGATACACTGATACAGTATACAGATGTGCGTTCAATTATAATGACTGACGCCGTCTACACTGATACAGTATACAGATGTGCGTCAGTATACAGATGTGCGTCAGTATACAGATGTGTGTTCAGATTATAATGACTGACAGTCTACACTGATACAGTATACAGATGTGCATTCAGATTATAATGACTGACGCCGTCTACACTGATACAGTATACAGATGTGCGTCAATATACAGATGTGTGTTCAGATTATGACTGACGCTGTCTACACTGATACAGTATACAGATGTGCGTTCAGATATAATGATTGACGCTGATACACTGATACAGTATACAGATGTGCGTTCAGATATAATGATTGACGCTGTCTACACTGATACAGTATACAGATGTGCGTTCAGATATAATGATTGACGCTGATACACTGATACAGTATACAGATGTGTGTTCAGATTATAATGACTGACACTGTCTACACTGATACAGTATACAGATGTGCGTTCAATTATAATGACTGACGCGTCTACACTGATACAGTATACAGATGTGCGTCAGTATACAGATGTGCGTCAGTATACAGATGTGTGTTCAGATTATAATGACTGACGCTTATACACTGATACAGTATACCGATGTGTGTTCAGATTATAATGACTGACGCTGTCTACACTGATACAGTATACCGATGTGTGTTCAGATTATAATGACTGACGCTGTCTACACTGATACAGTATACAGATGTGTGTTCAGATTATAATGACTGACTCTGATACACTGATACAGTATACAGATGTGCATTCAATTATAATTACTGACGCCGTCTACACTGATACAGTATACAGATGTGTCAGTATACAGATGTGCATTCAGATTATAATGACTGACGCTGTCTACACTGATACATTATACAGATGTGTGTCAGTATACAGATGTGTGTTCAGATTATAATGACTGACAGTCTACACTGATACATTATACAGATGTGTGTCAGTATACAGATGTGTGTTCAGATTATAATGACTGACAGTCTACACTGATACAGTATACAGATGTGCGTTCAGATTATAATGACTGACGCTGATACACTGATACAGTATACAGATGTGCGTTCAATTATAATGACTGACGCTGTCTACACTGATACTGTATACAGATGTGCGTTCAATTATAATTACTGATGCCGTCTACACTGATACAGTATACAGATGTGTGTCAGTATACAGATGTGCATTCAGATTATAATGACTGACACTGTCTACACTGATACATTATACAGATGTGTGTCAGTATACAGATGTGTGTTCAGATTATAATGACTGACAGTCTACACTGATACAGTATACAGATGTGCGTTCAGATTATTATGACTGACGCTGATACACTGATACAGTATACAGATGTGCGTTCAATTATAATGACTGACGCTGTCTACACTGATACTGTATACAGATGTGCGTTCAATTATAATTACTGATGCCGTCTACTCTGATACAGTATACAGATGTGTGTCAGTATACAGATGTGCATTCAGATTATAATGACTGACGCTGTCTACACTGATACAGTATACAGATGTGCGTCAGTATACAGATGTGTGTTCAGATTATGACTGACGCTGTCTACACTGATACAGTATACAGATGTGTGTTCAGATTATAATGACTGACGCTGATACACTGATACAGTATACAGATGTGCGTTCAATTATAATGACTGACGCTGTCTACACTGATACTGTATACAGATGTGCGTTCAATTATAATTACTGATGCCGTCTACACTGATACAGTATACAGATGTGTGTCAGTATACAGATGTGCATTCAGATTATAATGACTGACACTGTCTACACTGATACATTATACAGATGTGTGTCAGTATACAGATGTGTGTTCAGATTATAATGACTGACAGTCTACACTGATACAGTATACAGATGTGCGTTCAGATTATTATGACTGACGCTGATACACTGATACAGTATACAGATGTGCGTTCAATTATAATGACTGACGCTGTCTACACTGATACTGTATACAGATGTGCGTTCAATTATAATTACTGATGCCGTCTACTCTGATACAGTATACAGATGTGTGTCAGTATACAGATGTGCATTCAGATTATAATGACTGACGCTGTCTACACTGATACAGTATACAGATGTGCGTCAGTATACAGATGTGTGTTCAGATTATGACTGACGCTGTCTACACTGATACAGTATACAGATGTGTGTTCAGATTATAATGACTGACGCTGTCTTCACTGATACAGTATACAGATGTGTGTTCAGATTCTAATGACTGACGCTGTCTACACTGATACAGTATACAGATGTGTGTTCAGATTATAATGACTGACACTGTCTACACTGATACATTATACAAATGTGCGTCAGTATACAGATGTGTGTTCAGATTATAATGACTGACAGTCTACACTGATACATTATACAGATGTGCGTCAGTATACAGATGTGTGTTCAGATTATGACTGACGCTGTCTACACTGATACATTATACAGATGTGCGTCAGTATACAGGTGTGCGTTCAGATTATAATGACTGACGCTGTCTACACTGATACAGTATATACAGATGTGCATCAGTATACAGATGTGCGTTCAATTATAATGACTGACTCTGATACACTTACAGTATACAGATGTGTGTTCAGATTATAATGACTGATGCTGTCTACACTGATACAGTATACAGATGTGCGTTCAGATTATAATGACTGACGCTGTCTACACTGATACAGTATACAGATGTGCGTCAGTATACAGATGTGTGTCCAGATTATGACTGACGCTGTCTACACTGATACAGTATACAGATGTGCGTTCAGATATAATGATTGATGTTGATACACTGATACAGTATACAGATGTGCGTTCAATTATAATGACTGACGCCGTCTACACTGATACAGTATACAGATGTGCGTCAGTATACAGATGTGCGTCAGTATACAGATGTGTGTTCAGATTATAATGACTGATGCTGTCTACACTGATACAGTATACAGATGTGCGTTCAGATTATAATGACTGACGCTGTCTACACTGATACAGTATACAGATGTGCGTCAGTATACAGATGTGTGTTCAGATTATAATGACTGACAGTCTACACTGATACAGTATACAGATGTGCATTCAGATTATAATGACTGACGCCGTCTACACTGATACAGTATACAGATGTGCGTCAATATACAGATGTGTGTTCAGATTATGACTGACAGTCTACACTGATACAGTATACAGATGTGCGTTCAGATTATAATGACTGACGCTGATACACTGATACAGTATACAGATGTGCGTTCAATTATAATGACTGACGCTGTCTACACTGATACTGTATACAGATGTGCGTTCAATTATAATTACTGATGCCGTCTACACTGATACAGTATACAGATGTGTGTCAGTATACAGATGTGCATTCAGATTATAATGACTGACGCTGTCTACACTGATACAGTATACAGATGTGCGTCAGTATACAGATGTGTGTTCAGATTATGACTGACGCTGTCTACACTGATACAGTATACAGATGTGCGTCAGTATACAGATGTGTGTTCAGATTATGACTGACGCTGTCTACACTGATACAGTATACAGATGTGTGTTCAGATTATAATGACTGACGCTGTCTTCACTGATACAGTATACAGATGTGTGTTCAGATTATAATGACTGACACTGTCTACACTGATACATTATACAAATGTGCGTCAGTATACAGATGTGTGTTCAGATTATAATGACTGACAGTCTACACTGATACATTATACAGATGTGCGTCAGTATACAGATGTGTGTTCAGATTATAATGACTGACAGTCTACAATGATACAGTATACAGGTGTGCGTTCAGATTATAATGACTGACGCTGTCTACACTGATACAGTATACAGATGTGTGTTCAGATTATAATGACTGACACTGTCTACACTGATACATTATACAAATGTGCGTCAGTATACAGATGTGTGTTCAGATTATAATGACTGACAGTCTACACTGATACATTATACAGATGTGCGTCAGTATACAGATGTGTGTTCAGATTATAATGACTGACAGTCTACAATGATACAGTATACAGGTGTGCGTTCAGATTATAATGACTGACGCTGTCTACACTGATACAGTATACAGATGTGCATCAGTATACAGATGTGCGTTCAATTATAATGACTGACTCTGATACACTTACAGTATACAGATGTGTGTTCAGATTATAATGACTGATGCTGTCTACACTGATACAGTATACAGATGTGCGTTCAGATTATAATGACTGACGCTGTCTACACTGATACAGTATACAGATGTGCGTCAGTATACAGATGTGTGTTCAGATTATGACTGACGCTGTCTACACTGATACAGTATACAGATGTGCGTTCAGATATAATGATTGATGTTGATACACTGATACAGTATACAGATGTGCGTTCAATTATAATGACTGACGCCGTCTACACTGATACAGTATACAGATGTGCGTCAGTATACAGATGTGCGTCAGTATACAGATGTGTGTTCAGATTATAATGACTGACAGTCTACACTGATACAGTATACAGATGTGCATTCAGATTATAATGACTGACGCTGTCTACACTGATACAGTATACAGATGTGCGTCAGTATACAGATGTGTGTTCAGATTATGACTGACAGTCTACACTGATACAGTATACAGATGTGTGTTCAGATTATGACTGACACTGTCTACACTGATACAGTATACAGATGTGCGTTCAGATATAATGATTGATGCTGATACACTGATACAGTATACAGATGTGCGTTCAGATTATAATGACTGACTGTCTACACTGATACAGTATACAGATGTGCGTCAGTATACAGATGTGTGTTCAGATTATGACTGACGCTGTCTACACTGATACAGTATACAGATGTGCGTTCAGATATAATGATTGATGTTGATACACTGATACAGTATACAGATGTACGTTCAATTATAATGACTGACGCCGTCTACACTGATACAGTATACAGATGTGCGTCAGTATACAGATGTGCGTCAGTATACAGATGTGTGTTCAGATTATAATGACTGACGCTGATACACTGATACAGTATACAGATGTGCGTCAGTATACAGATGTGCGTCAGTATACAGATGTGTGTTCAGATTATAATGACTGACAGTCTACACTGATACAGTATACAGATGTGCGTCAGTATACAGATGTGTGTTCAGATTATAATAACTGACAGTCTACACTGATACAGTATACAGATGTGTGTTCAAATTATAATAACTGACGCTATCTACACTGATACAGTATACAGATGTGCGTCAGTATACAGATGTGTGTTCAGATTATGACTGACGCTGTCTACACTGATACAGTATACAGATGTGCGTTCAGATATAATGATTGATGCTGATACACTGATACAGTATACAGATGTGCGTTCAGATTTTAATGACTGACGCTGTCTACACTGATACAGTATACAGATGTGCGTCAGTATACAGATGTGCGTTCAGATTTTAATGACTGACGGTGTCTACACTGATACAGTATACAGATGTGCGTCAGTATACAGATGTGCGTTCAGATTATAATGACTGACGCTGTCTACACTGATACAGTATACAGATGTGCGTCAGTATACAGATGTGCGTTCAGATTTTAATGACTGACGCTGTCTACACTGATACAGTATACAGATGTGCGTCAGTATACAGATGTGCGTTCAGATTATAATGACTGACGCTGTCTACACTGATACAGTATACAGATGTGCTTCAGAATACAGATGTGTGTTTAGATTATGACTGACGCTGTCTACACTGATACAGTATACAGATGTGCGTTCAGATTTAATGATTGATGCTGATACACTGATACAGTATACAGATGTGCGTTCAGATTTTAATGACTGACGCTGTCTACACTGATACAGTATACAGATGTGCGTTCAGATATAATGATTGATGCTGATACACTGATACAGTATACAGATGTGCATTCAGATTATAATGACTGACTGTCTACACTGATACAGTATACAGATGTGTGTTCAGATTATAATGACTGACGCTGATACACTGATACAGTATACAGATGTGTGTTCAGATTATGACTGACGCTGTCTACACTGATACAGTATACAGATGTGCGTTCAGATATAATGATTGACGCTGATACACTGATACAGTATACAGATGTGCGTTCAGATATAATGATTGACGCTGTCTACACTGATACAGTATACAGATGTGCGTTCAGATATAATGATTGACGCTGATACACTGATACAGTATACAGATGTGTGTTCAGATTATAATGACTGACGCTGTCTACACTGATACAGTATACAGATGTGCATTCAGATTATAATGACTGACGCTGTCTACACTGATACAGTACACAGTGTGTTCAGATTATAATGACTGGTGCTGATACACTGATACAGTATACAGATGTGTGTTCAGATTATAATGACTGACGCTGTCTACACTGATACAGCATACAGATGTGTGTTCAGATTATAATAAACTGCATCACAAACCCTGAGTAAATCATTTCATAATGCTGTCTGTAAATTATGGTTTTATATGGATAATGTTTTCAACAGTGAGTTGACGTTGATACTGTTTCCTCTGCAACGACAACAGTGGCGTTTACTGACAAGCCTTAAAGGAGCCGCGCCTTAAAAACTGATCATTACAGACAGGCTCAGAATGAGTGTAAAAAATTATCGTTTTTCCACATATACATTTGTTTTCTGTGCAATTAGACTTAAATAACATAATAAGTGAATGTCAAGGAACATGTTGTCCTTGAATGTCATGACCCCTCTAACTTAGGGGATCCAGTTCTTTTGCATTGAATTAAAAATATAAAATGGCAAATTACTGCACTGACATAGGTTAGGTTTGTCTTTTTATTCTAACAAGCTTTTATCTAAAAAAAAATTGTAGTGACTGTCTTTTTCTTTACAGATTGTGACTGACACCTCAGATCTATTCATATCTTCACGTATGAATGCTCATACATTGGTTATACAGTAATAAACGTTGTTTTAAACAGTGTTTATGTAACGTGAATGGTGAAGAACAGAAAGTTCTTCACGATCAGGTCAATGAAATCAGTAACTAGAACTAAATGGGATCATATTCCACTGGCAAAATTAAATTAAAATGCACAAATCTAGTTAATTGTGCTGTGTTATGTGGCTCTCTGAGAGCATCAGTGCCTCACACACGACCTCCGTCAGCAGCAAGAGTTGCTGAATCATGCAGCGTAAGACTTAGACACACACACACACACACACACACACACACAACCAAAAATATATTCCCCCTCCAGATTTAATATACAGTCCAAAAACACTGGCAGTCAAGTCAGTGCAACAAATTTATTTCAGTGTTGATATTATGTGATGTGAGGGCTGCCAATTCTGAGAAATGCTAATGTTGATTAAAACCTGTCAATCACCAATATATCCTCAGAAACAGCATCATGTTTCACACTTTACCTAAATAATATAATGTGGCATCGTCCTTCTCAATATTTATAATGCCTCACACTGAAAAGCTTAAGATAATTATGCCTGTTTTCTGAGTTTGTGCTCCATGGTGAGACATTTTACATTAGCTAAAACACCACCATGATGCTTGAATGTTGTGGGTGGTTGCTAGGGCGTTGCTAAGATGTTCTAGGTTGCTAGGGTGTTGCTAGGGTGTCACATCTCTGATCGTCTGGATATCTAGATGTGACTCAGGCCTTTAATGTGTGTCTGTAGGGTTTTTTTCCACCTGTTTTCTGGTCCAGCAGGTGAAAATGGTGCATCTGAACGCTAGTAGTAGATTTGAGGAATCGTTCATGTCTGGAGCACAAACACGCTTTAAGAGGTTTAATTAGTTAGCAAACACTGCTAATGAGGATTTTGTTGTTGTTGCATGCATGAAATCAAATGTTTTCTGTTTTTATACTGAAACAGTGCCATGCAACATTAGAGAATGTCTCCATAATAAAAGGGCAGATAATTGTTATGTTTAATTGCTTATGCATAATCTCAGCTCATTATTATCTGCCTTGTGCAGGTTGACTCTCCAGCAACACAAAGGTGAACCTGCATCAGCATCCATCTTTCACACAGTATTTCTGTTATGGCTTCTGAGCTTGTGCATTATTATTATTATCATCATCATCATCACAGATTTCACTAATGATGATGATGCACTCATGCATATTGAAGAATACACTATACATGACTATTGAGGGGGATTATGTAACTGGATTTAGATGTGTTGTTGTGAAAATGGCTGGTGATTGTATGATCCTCCATCATGCCTCAATAACACTTAAAGGTTATCATCCTCACAATGACCTTTGCATATCATTGATGCATGACTGAGCTGGAATATAAGATTGATACTGCTTTATTATTGTATGTTATTAGGTGTTGCATATGATTATAATGCATGAACGACTTACTTCCCCACGAAGTTCTCGAGCACGGAGCTTTTCCCGGCGCTTTGTCCGCCCACCACCGCGATCTGCGGCAGGTCCAGGTTCGCGTTCTGACCGATGGCGGCGAACGCATCTTGCATTCGGTTGACCAGAGGAATCAGATCCTCCATCCCCCGGTTCCCCATCGCGATGACCGGCAATGAATGAATGTGTTTCAAGTGAATTTCGGCATTGATTTATTCTGTATCTGTATCTATCTCTCTCGCGCGCGATCACGCTTTCAGGACGGGTCTTATTTCGGCATTGAGTTATTCTGTCTCTCTCTCTCTTTATCTGTGTGTGTGTGTTAGTGTCTGCAGTCCTTCTGAGATGATGATGAGCTGCTTTTCTCTCAGTGAGCGCGCGCGCGGGCACGAGATGCAGCACCGTGTTCTCTCACGAGTGGGCGCGCTTGTTAAAGTTAAAACAATTTTAATGTGATTTCACTTCTGTGATTGGTTTATCTATCTATCTATCTATCTATCTATCTATCTATCTATCTATCTATCTATCTATCTATCTATCCATACATCTATCTATCTATCCATACATCTATCTATCTATCCATACATCTATCTATCTGTCTGTCTGTCTGTCTGTCCGTCCATCCATCCATGTATACAGTGAGGAAAATAAGTATTTGAACACCCTGCTATTTTGCAAGTTCTCCCACTTAGAAATCATGGAGGGGTCTGAAATTGTCATCGTAGGTGCATGTCCACTGTGAGAGACATAATCTTAAAAAAAAAAATCCAGAAATCACAATGTATGATTTTTTAACTATTTATTTGTATGATACAGCTGCAAATAAGTATTTGAACACCTGTCTATCAGCTAGAATTCTGACCCTCAAAGACCTGTTAGTCTACCTTTAAAATGTCCACCTCCACTCCATTTATTATCCTAAATTAGATGCACCTGTTTGAGGTCGTTAGCTGCATAAAGACACCTGTCCACCCCATACAATCAGTAAGAATCCAACTACTAACATGGCCAAGACCAAACAGCTGTCCTAGTGTATTACCAACAGTAACCTTGGAAACGGTGGTCCCAGCTCTTTTCAGGTCATTGACCAGCTCCTCCCATGTAGTTCTGGGCTGATTTCTCACCTTTCTTAGGATCATTGAGACCCCACGAGGTGAGATCTTGCATGGAGCCCCAGTCCGAGGGAGATTGACAGTCATGTTTAGCTTCTTCCATTTTCTAATGATTGCTCCAACAGTGGACCTTTTTTCACCAAGCTGCTTGGCAATTTCCCCGTAGCCCTTTCCAGCCTTGTGGAGGTGTACAATTTTGTCTCTAGTGTCTTTGGACAGCTGTTTGGTCTTGGCCATGTTAGTAGTTGGATTCTTACTGATTGTATGGGGTGGACAGGTGTCTTTATGCAGCTAACGACCTCAAACAGGTGCATCTAATTTAGGATAATAAATGGAGTGGAGGTGGACATTTTAAAGGCAGACTAACAGGTCTTTGAGGGTCAGAATTCTAGCTGATAGACAGGTGTTCAAATACTTATTTGCAGCTGTATCATACAAATAAATAGTTAAAAAATCATACATTGTGATTTCTGGATTTTTTTTTTGGAGTATGTCTCTCACAGTGGACATGCACCTACGATGACAATTTCAGACCCCTCCATGATTTCCAAGTGGGAGAACTTGCAAAATAGCAGGGTGTTCAAATACTTATTTTCCTCACTGTATATATATATATATATATATTTATTTATTTATTATTCAGTCTGTCTGTCTATCTATCTCTTATTCCCTGAAGAACCCATACAATTAACCGATTTAGTTTATAAAGTAAACAAGTAAAATGAACTAAATGTTCTCCAGACTGGTGCAATAACCCTTAGCCTCCTGAAGAAAATGAATCAAATGTGTCTTGGATCCATCATGTCTGAATGTGCAGGTGCTCCAGTGTAATGCACCGTGTGTCCTCCAGTCCTGCAGGGGTCGCTGTGTGAGGCGCTGTCGTCACTGTCGCGCTGAGACCGGTGTGTGCGAGTGTTAGCACGGCGCTAATGTGACAGAGGAACTTTCAACAAGCTGTCGCTCATTTCTCCTCTATTAAATCCATATTCCCTGCAGCAAAATTGGTGAGTACTAGCTTTAATTCTGCAGATAAGTGGACACCAAGGTTCAAAATATCAATATTACGAGAGAGGCTTGTGGGTGGTCGCTGATGTTGTCGTGTTTCTGACAGCTAGCGCTTTAGCATATAGCACACAGATAAAGATTATGGCTGTGTTCTAAACCCTGGTGAGTCACCTATCTAGACAACATCTTAAGGCATAAATGCAATTGTTTGATCCCCTTAAATGCATGTGCGTGCTCTTGAGATGCTCTAAAGCTGCTGTCTGTGCAGGGAGCGAGGGTTTGAGACACTGCCGGACTGAAGAGCTGTTGTTGTGTTTTGTCTTGATTCATTGTTTGTTGGTTTGTTTGTTCGCTCATTCGTCAGGTTTAGATGAATCCACATAATCCCAGATATGATCCTCCTCATGTCCATCCCAACATTTAAAAGCCAGTTATCTTTTATAAATGCCCACATTACACGCTGAAAAATTCATGTTATAAATCTAAAACTAGCTTCTATTAAACTACGTTATTATATTGTTTTACTCACTATTGTAATGCACTGTTAAATGTATTATTTATTTATATTAATTTGATTTATCTTAAATATTTTAATTCTGATTCAATTTATTTAATAGCCTATTAACTAACTAATATTTGTATTCATTCATTCATTTATTTTAATTTAATTAATTAATAACTAATCTTTTAATCACATTTTTATTAACTTATTTATTTTAATCTAATTTATTGACTTATTTTAATCTCATTATTGATTTATTTTTATATTTTCTTAACTCTTTTCCTCTAGATTTTTCCACGGACTCCCTTGCGTCCATTTTATTTTATATATATATATGGTTTCACCATTAAAATCCATGTCTTAAGCACACAATTATGATGATGTTCTCATTATAGTTTTATGTAGCCGATATGACAGATTTGTGTTGCACTGTATATGAATTGTATTTCTTGTTTGAAAATGATTCCAATCATATTTCAAGCAATTCATAATCATCATGTTGAGCAGTGCGCATCTGAAGTGTCTCAGCTGAAGGAAATAATACATTATTTATTGGTTTTAATATATCGGCCACATTTTCTTATCGGGCCAATAACGATGAAATCAAAAATTAACATATATGTGCTGATATATTGTGCATCCCTAATTTTTGAATGGATTTAAGGTCTGGACTCAGAGGAGCAGATTCATGTGTGAAAATGATTCTTCATCCCAACTCTTCTTTCACAATCTGAGCCTGATGAATCTTGACATTGTCATCCTGGACTATGGATGATGTTTCTTCTTACATGGTTGTTTAAGAAATGAAAAGCTACACACTCCATCAGTTACGGTTAGAAGAACTGTTGCCAAACATATAACACGCTAAACATAATAATCACTGCAATAATGATCCAGTCAGAAACTCTTAAGCATTTGCCTATTTTAATCCAAACAGCAGATTTTTTTTTGGCAGGGCCCTGTGTGTGTGTGTGTGTGTGTGTGTGTGTGTGTTTTTTTTTTTTTTTGTGCTGGGCAACAATTAATCATGATTAATCGCATCCAAAATACAAGTTTATATAATATATGTGTGTGTGTACTATGTGTATAATTATTTTGTATATATAAGTACACAATTTATACAAAACGAAATTCACTTCAAAAAAGTCTTTCTACAAAACAGAACTTAATTAAGTGGTCAAAATCATGTCTGACCCGCTCCATGTCTCTCGATATTGCGCATCCTCGTGCAGTTCACTTTTCATAATCAACATAAATTAAAAAATAACATTATAATATTTTAACAAATATTAAACTAAATGAGCTTATTTAATGGCAACAACACGTATAGTAGACCTAGACTCTCTATTTGTACAAATTGCTGCACATTCATTTTATTCTGAATTTTGCACACATAAGTCGAAAGGCATTTGTTTGTGCATGCATAGCAAAACATATCTGCAACATTTATCAAGTTCACTGATAATTATGCGTGCATTTATTAATTATTATCTTAATGAATAATGAAACAAGGACGAAGCATATAAACTGCGTTGTTTCGTTTAGAATGAAATGGATCGCAAATAGATCCGAATGAAGAAACGTACAAAACCATAGTAGAAAATGTTTTTTTCCGTCTATTTGAAAGTTAGGCTAATAAACATGTTGCATTCGGCCTGATTATGTCATTTTTTTAAGTTGCATAGCCTGCCTCCAGTTTTCCTCAGCTTGACTAATTAAGAGGTGATACTTGACCGGCATATCATCAAAATGTCCGGAAAACGAAACCTCTGGCAAGCCATTTTTTTCTAGCGGAAACTCTAAGTACACACATATGCATGTATTTATTTAAGAAATATGTGCATGTATATACTGATTATTATATATATAATTATGCATAATTTATATTATATATTAATATAATTTCTTTATATAAATAAAACATTTTTCTTAAATATATGCATGCATATGTGCTATTTTTAATTTTTAATAACAAAGAAAATGTCAAAGATTTTTATCTTCACCACTTTGGCTTAAATGTCTGCCATTCTTTTGTCTTTTGTTACCTAAGGCTTTGTTTTTAAAACAGGGACATTAGTGTGGCTGTAATGCTCAGTCACTTGCAAAATAGTAAAACCAACATGAAAAAGAATCGTGATTTTCCTGAAAATCTTTTGCCATATCGCCCACCCCTAATATGTGACCCTGGACCACAAAACCACATGGTCACATGGGCCAATTTTTTGAAAATCTGAATAAATAAGCTTTTCATTGATGTATGGTTTGTTATGACAATATTTGGTCGAGATGCAACTATTGTAAATCTGGAATCTGAGGGTGCAAAAAAATCGAAACATTGAGAAAATCTCCTTTAAAGTTGTTCATTTATGTTGGCGATTGTGCAGCATTCACTCACACAAATACATGTTTTATATATTTACGGAAGGATATTTACAAAATATCTTCATGGAACATGATCTTTACTGAATATCCTCATGATTTTTGTCATAAAAGAAAAATCTATAATTTTGACCCATACAGTGTATTGTTGGATATTGCCACAGATAAACCCGTGCGACTCGTGACTGGTTTTGTGGTCCAGGGTCACATCTGTAGTAACTCATCTCTGTTTCCCCCAGACTGAAGTGGTGAATCCGTGAGCGACCCGAACAGACGTCAGGAGAATGTTTAACCCTCATCAGCACCAGCAGCAGCAGCAGCAGCAACAGCATCAGTTTCAGCAACATCTGCGTCAGCTCCAACAGCTGTTTCAGCATCAGACTCCTCCACCTCCTCCTCCACCGCCTCCACCTCCACAGCCTCCACCCGCACACCACATCACACACCACCACCAGACGGCACGGTGCGCTTCATCAATGCTCTGCAAATCTCACAGTCGTGTTTTATGGAAGCATATGGGAAGCAATATTCAATTTGAAATGTAATATGCAAAATGACAATGCATTTCTGTGTTTAAATTTACATTTTCCATTACATTTGTGCAACGTTTGGTGCAAAATGAAAATATTATATAATTCACATTTGCCATTTCATAGTTTTAATATGTAAATGTAATACATATTTTAACGCTTTATAAGTCGCAAAATTAAAATGAAAATGTATTACAGAAATTATTAGATATGTTTTAAAAAATTTAAAATATATCAAAATGATCATTTAAATGTTATTTTTCTTAATTGCATTTACACTCACAGTTAAGACACTTGCGATTGCATTTTCATTAAATGTCCCGCAATGAATGTTGCAAAATTCAATGTGCAAATTGAAAATGCATTCCGAGCCGATGTAAATTTAAATACACAAATGCATTGTCATTTTACATATTGCATTTCAAATTGAATATTGCTACCCATATGCTTCCATAGTTTTATCGACCATAGTCGATAATTTGATTTTATGTTATAACAGGTCCTGAATTTCGGCACGGGATTGCGGGTGTCACGCATATTTTCCTGCAGGTTCCCGCGCTTATAATGCAGGAAATTCCCTCAAACGTTTATGCACTAGCGTGAAGGAGTGCACACAGATTATCAGACCGAGTCAGTCATCTGGCTCTCTCACAGCAACACGACTGCTTTCTAGGGGCGTAACGATGCCCTCATGTCACGATTCGATACATCTCACCAAACTGAACTCACAATACCATATTATTGCGATACTCCTAGACATTTGGGTAAGGTAAATTTGGTATTACATTATGTGTGTAAATGAATAGTCTTGGACTCGGTGCTGAAACCCAAAGCACAGGACAATAGAGACGCCAGAATAACAATATTCGTGATTCTGAAGATGAAAACACTGAATTATTTTAAACAAATATTGCACTCTTTCACGGACTAGATCTATTTAAAATAATGTTGGCCACTTTTAACTGGTAGCAAGACATTTGACATTATTAGGACCCATAAATATTTCCCCAATGCATTATACATTATATTCAACATTATATAGTAGTAGTTTAATGTAGTACTGACACTAAAACTCTGAAAACTTCCTTGCACTGTTTTTTATTTTGGGTGAACTATACACAATATTCATATTGTTGCATTTTTGTATTACTTTCTTGACACTTTTCATGAATGCAGTACAAATCTCATAGTCTTTATCAAGAGAATCATTCGATTTTATGTTATTACAGGTCCGGGATTGCAGGTGTTGCACATAGTTTTTATAATGCGGGAAGTTGCACTGAAGCGTGACGGTTCAGTGAGTGAAGGACTGCAGACCGAATCAATCATTTGAAAGCTTTCTGTGAGACATCATTTCTCAAACTATGTGATGATTCAGAGGTCCCTCTTCTTAAAGGGATAGTTCACCCTAAAATGAAAATCAAGTCATGATTTACTCCCCCTGCTGTCGCTCTCATGTATCACGCCCTTCTTTCTCTTTGAAAAGCGACCGGCATCAGGCTTTATTAAACAAAAAGACACCGAAGCATCACAGAATGATCCCATGTGACTCGTGTCGTATATTCCAAGTGTTCTGGGGGTTCATGATGGGGTTCGGTGAAAAACAAACTGAAATTTAATGTTAGGGATGCAGAAAATTCTTGTCCGGAAGCCGAATACTAAATACCTGACGTGGCTTTGCGCATTTTTCCCATTTATTTTGACAATTTTTCACCATTGCATAAATTAAATAGTTAAAATGTGCTTTTAAATATTTTGTCTTGCTCTATTATTTTTTAGCTTTAATATATCAGCCAATTTTTTTTTATTGGCCCGATAACATTAAAAATGATCATATATCGGCTGATACCGATACGGTGATCGATATATCGTACATCCCAATTATCAATATTTTCTGAAGGTTAAGCAACTCTTTCTGACCCATTAAAATGTATAATTTTGCACTGATGTTCATAATGTTAACATTCTGGTAACACTTTACAATAAGGTTCATTAGTTAATGTATTAACTAACATGAACTAACCATGAGGAATACATTTGTTGCTGTAGTTAATAAAAATACAGCTGTTCATGTTAGTGCATTAACTAATGTTAACAAGATTTTAATAATGTGTTCGTAAATGTTGAAATTAGATTAATAAAAGCTGTATAAGTGCAGTTCATTATTAGTTCATGTTAACTAATGAACCTTATTTTTTTATAATAATGCTTCTTTTACATTGAACTACGAAATATGCCTGAGTTGGTTACACTTTATTTTAAGGTGTCGTTGTTACAGTGTAATTATATACAGTACCAGTCAAAAGTTTGGAAACATTACTATTTTTAATGTTTTTGAAAGAAGTCTCTTATGCTCATCAAGCCTGCAGTTACAAAAAAAACAAAAAAACAGTAATATTATGAAATATTGTTACAATTTAAAATAATGGTTCTCTTTTTTTATATATTTTAAAATGTAATTTATTTTTGTGATGCAAAGCTGAATTTTCATCAGCAAGTACTCCAGTCTTTGGTGTCTTATGATCCTTCAGAAATCATTCTAATATGCTGATTTGATACTCAGTTATTATCAATGATGGAAACAGTTGTGCTGTTTAATATATTTTTTTGGAATACTTTTTTCAGGATTCATTGATGAGTAAAACGTTAACAGCATTTATTCATAAAAACAGCATTTATTCAAAATAAAAACATTTCTAACAATATAAATCGTTACCATCACCTTTTATCAATTTAACGCATCCTTGTTGAATTAAAGTACTAATTTCTTTAAAAAAAAAATAGTTATTGTTCCCAAACTTTTGAACGGTAGTGTATATTGTTACAAAAGATTTCTATTCTAAATAAATACAGTTCTTTTTAACTTTTTATTCATCAAATAATCCTGAAAAAAGTATCTCAGGTTATAAAAAAAATATTAAGCAGCACAACTGTTTCCAACATTGATCATAAATCAGCATAATTAGAATGATTTCTGAAGGATCATAAGACACCAAAGACTGGAGTACTTGCTGATGAAAATTCAGCTTTGCATCACAAAAATAAATTACATTTTAAAGTATATTAAAAAAGAGAACCATTATTTTAAATTGTAATAATATTTCATAATATTACTGTTTTTTTTGTTTGTTTTTTTAACTGCAGGCTTGATGAGCATAAGAGACTTCTTTCAAAAACATTAAAAATAGTACTGTTTCCAAACTTTTGACTGGTACTGTATTTAAGTACTGAGTAATATTAAGCAACTACATGTACTTACTATAGGGTTAGGTTTTGGTCGAGGGTTAGTTGCATGTAATTATGCATAATTTACTGTTATTACTATGGTAAGCACTGTAAAATCATGTCTTGTTTATGTGTTGTGTTTGTGTTGTGGTTAAACAGGCCTATGGCTCCAGCTCCTCCGTCTGCTCGTATGGTGAACCTCTGCTCCGCCACTCAGACCATCATCGGACACAACCCCATGCTGCAAGGGGCTCTGCTCATGCAACAGATGCAGGGTAAACTGAGCCACATGCTTCACCATGTCATCCTGATATAGCAAGCACTATATTAAGACACATGTAGTCCCTTGAATCCCGGAGAGACCAGTGTTCCTCCTAAACTGCATGCGTTCATGGACGTACATGCAGGGAAAAAATTGAGAATCGAACAGAATCTGTGAGAAATGTGCGTCAATTCGCATACTAGAGCTTTCAAGCTCATAGTAGCTCATATGGAAGCTCACTGAGGCCATAAATGATCTGGTAACACTTTACAATTAGGTTCATTAGTTAATGCATTAACTAACATGAACTAACCCCAAGCAAGTTTGTTCATGTTAGTTCACAGTGCATTAACTAATGTTAACAAGATTTTAATAAAGCATTAGTAAATGTTGAAATTAACAAAGATTAATAAATGCTGTATAAGTGCAGTTCATTATTAGTTCATGCTAATTGATGTAGTTAACTAATGAACCTTATTGTAAAGTGTTACTGATGATCTCGACAAAACAAGTTTTGAGTTTTTCTATTCGAATAATATTCCTTTGTTTACTTATTATTAATTATAAAGTTCATGTTTTACCCTAAAATTCAATAAATCCTATTTTTAGGATCATTAAGACCACATTATTTTCATGACAATGGAAAAACATCTCATTTTACTAAGGCATTCAGACGTTTTACTTATTAATGTTTTGTCATCCCTATTATTCCCATTAAATTAATGGGACGTTTGTACGTTTTTGTTGTCGAATAATATTCCCTTGATAACTTTTTCTTTTTATTGCTCGTGTTGTACCCTAAAATCAAAAGAATAAAAGTGTTTTACACTATATTAAAGGGTTAGTTCACCCAAAAATGAAAATTCTGTCATCATTTATTCAGACTTCCGTTCATCTTCAAAACACAAATTAAGATATCTTAATGAAATCTGAGATCTCTCCGCCCACTCCCATGAAGCACTGCGAATGCATAATCAAATCGATCTCTCTCAAAATACTTAAATATTTTTGTATATATGCATATTTTATAATAAACTTAAAATATATTGCTTTTATATGTATAATCAACATTTGCAAATGAGTAGTTTTATGTTTCTCCATTGTTTTTTGATTGAAGTTCTTTCCCTCACTAAAGCCGTCTTAAACCTTTGACTTTTTGTCCGATTTTCTAAAACTTTTTTGCTTCAAATCAAAGTTTGTAGTGTTTTGATTCATCTCATCGCTGATTGGCTTGATCCATGGCTTATAACGCTTTTACAAAGACTTTTTTTAAATCCCTATGGGAAAAATGAATGGGAAAAAACAAGTTATTTTCCGAACTCTTAAATCGAGTTAAATTGCGGTATATTAAAAATTCATATCGTATCAAAAATAAACACCTGTATTCGGTATGAACCGGTATCCGCCCAGCACTAGTTGTGTTTGGTGACGTGCTGATTGATTTCTCTCCTGTGTGAAGCAGGAAGCATGCGTGGCTTTGCGATGGGTGGGCAACAGTTCCCTCAGTTCTTCAGTCCCGGATCCAGAGCGTCTCTCCTCGGGCCCGTTCCAATGGGAGTCGCCATCAAAACTCCACACATGGGATTCCCGCGACATTTCAATCCACACGCGCGCTATTTCAGCAATGTAAGTGGGCTAGAGCTGCACCATCATGATTAAACTGATCCTGACTATTTTTTACATTTCATTAGAATTATTGCACTTTCACTTTAGCGCAAATCAAGCAAACATCAATTTGCATTGTTTATCTCATCTACTTTCCATCTAGTTTATCATATAAATTACTAATCTTTACATTATGAATGGAACAACATATGTGACCCTGGACCACAGAACCAGTCACATGGGTCACAATTTTGAAATTGAGATTTATACATCATCTGAAAGCTGAATAAATAAGCTTTCCATTGATGTGTGGTTTGTTATGATTGGACAATATTTGGTCGAGATGCAACTATTGTAAATCTGGAATCTGAGGGAGCAAAAAAATCGAAACATTGAGAAAATCATAAAAGAAAAATGGCATAAAAGAAAAATGGATAATTTTGACCGTACAGTGTATTGTTGGATATTGCCACAGATAAACCCGTGCGACTCGAGATCCAGGGTCACATATATGGAACAAGAAGGTACTTTTAAAGGGACAGTTCACCCAAAAATGAAAATCAAGTCATCGTTTACTCTGAATATTCTGTCATTATTCACTCGCCCTCATGTGGTTTCAAACCTGTAAGAGTTTCTTTCTTCTGCTGAACACAAAAGATATTGAGGAATGTCACATTAACTTCCATAGCATTTTTTTCCATGCTATGGGAGTCAATGGGGCTCATCAACTGTTTGGTTATAAGCATTCTTATTAAAATATCTTTTATGTTCAACGAAAGTAAGAAACTCGTAAAGGCTTGGAAAAACATGAGGGCGAGGAAATGATGAAAAAACTTTTATTTTTGGATGAACTGTCCCATTAAATAAAAAAAACTGGGCAAGAACTGTATTTATTTAAGAGAAAACCTCTGATTACAGGATTTAAACTCTTAAATCTGGCAACCGCACGCATGAAAGCTCGTAGAGGCTTGTTACCAATGCCAGATAACACAAATGTCAAAAAATAAATAAATAAAACACTTTTAGGATTTATAACCAGCGCGTAAATATCGCTGATGATTATTAATTGAGATTATTAATTCATTGATTGAGAAAAGCACATCACAACTAAAATACTATTTTTCATGCAGTTGTATTAGTGATTAGGATTTGAACAACCCTAAATATTAAACTTCATCACATAAATAGTTATTTAAGTATATTTTTCTGACATGCATCAATTTTTAACAAATAAATTACATATTTGTTAAAATCGTGTAATATTTGGTAAATCTGTCTCTGTCTTAACATCCACAGGAGTTTCAGGCACGTCAGCCAGACAGAAAGAGGGAGATTGAGCAGAAACCAGCGGGAAGCAGCAACAGCCAATCAGAAGCCAGCAGCAGCAGCAGAGGTATTTGGAGGATAAATATATCGTTACCAGCTCTCTGTCTATTTGCTGTCAAAAATGTTGTGCATGAATGAAATGTATACAGAAATCATGCAATCATCACAAAAAAACAGGGTAATATTTTTACAAATTCTACAAAACACGTGTTTTCTGAAAAATAATAATTAGCAGCATAGTTTCTCTTTTATACATTATACTGTTCAAAAAGTTTGGGCTCAGTAAGATTTTATTTATATACTTTTATGCATCAAGGACGCATTAAATTGGTCAAAAGTAATGCTGTTCTTTTGAACCTTTTATTCATCAAAAAATCCTGAAAAATTAAAATATATCACGGTTTCCACAAAAATATGAACTGTTTTCAACTCTGATAATAATCATAAATGTTTTTTGATCATCAAATCATCATATTCGAGTGATTTCTGAAGGATCATGTGACACTGAAGACTGGAGTAATGATGCTGAAAATTCAGCTTTGAATAAATTACACTTTACTGTATATTCACATAGAAAACAGTTATTTTAAATTATAATAATATTTACAAATTTTACTGTATTTTTTAATCAAATAAATTCAGCTTTTTGTGACTTATTTAAGAAAAGGAATTAAAAATAAATTGTAATTATTCAAAACTTTTGCGAAGACCAACACTGTCATACCAATGAAAAATATATATATTTTAACTAATAATTAGTTGAGAAGGAAGTCAAACTACCTTTGATTGAATGATTGAGACTCTGAACAATAAACATTAAATAAAAAAATCCTTCCTAAAATTAGTGTTAGTGGAGTTTACTGAGCGGGTCTCAGTGATGATGATTCTTTTATTTATTTATTGGGTGTTTTTGGGGTTTTTATATTTATGTACATTGTTGGTTATTTGCGTGTACACATGTTGAAACGCATGTTCCCCATGGGGATAATAAAGTAATTAATCAATCAATCATAAACTGAAGCTGCCAGAATCTGAACATCAGATCATCTCAATGTTCTCATCAGTGTCGTTCAGTTCTGGGTGTTTCCACTGTAAATCAACCAAACCCAGTTAACAAACTCCAACAAGCCAGTTGAGCAAACGCCCAGAACATCTCATTAGTGTATCGTAACACAACACAACAGCACACCTGTTTTCAACACTGATAATAATCATAAATGTTTCCTGATCATCAAATCATCATATTAGAGTGATTTCTGAAGGATCATGTGACTCTGAAGACTGGAGTAATGATGCTGAAAATTCAGCTTTGAATAAATTACACTTTACTATATATTCACATAGAAAACAGATGATTTACATTGTAATAATATTTCACATTTTTTACTGTATTCTTGATCAAATAAATGCAGCTTGATGAGCAGAAGAGACTGTTTCAGAAACTTGATTTTTAAGAAAAAAGAAAAAAAACGCTTCTTTTTCTCCAAATTAATAAAAAGTAGACAATACTGAGATATATTATATATCACCATTCAGCCAAAAAATACAGAGATTTTTTTTTTGTCCATATCGCCCAGAGCTAACGAAAAATATGTTGAGTTTTGAAGGACATGTGATCAGTCATGTGATCCGTCTCTGATCTGTGCTTTGATGTGAACAGCAGATGAAGCTGCCGCCGCCGTGGCCGATCCGGGATGTCACGAGTCTTCAGAACCGCACGATGAACCAGCGGCCAAAAAACACAAAACTGACGAGTCCGTGACTTCAAATCTGTGAGTTTGTTATAAAAAGTCACGAAATCACACTTTACTTTCCAAATACATTTCTTGTCTAATCGAGAATGATTCATCAGTGCACCTCAGAGAAAAGATTTACGTCTTAAAGGGTTAGTTCACCCAGAAATGAAAGTTCTGTCAGTAATTACTCTCCCTCATGTTGTTCAACCCCGTCAGACTCTCGTTCATCTTCAGAACACAAATGAAGATATTGTTGAGTAAATCTGAGAGCTGTCTCACTCCTCCATAGGCTTCTCTGTTATTGAAACTTGCCGGTCCAGAAAGTTAGTAAAGACAATGTTTAAAATAGTCCAGTGACTACAGCGGCTCAACCTTAAGTTCATCAAGCGACGAGAATACTTTCTGTGTGCAAAAACAAACAAAACTAACAACTTTATTCAACTCTTCATGTTCTTCTGTGTCTCTGAGTGAGTTCAGGTAGTGTAACAGCGCAGCGCTTCTGGGTCGTACGTCAGAACGGAGGCTCGCTATTGGCCGACGCTGGTCATGTGTGATGCTGGCCAATAGTGAGCCTCCGTTCTGACATACAACCCAGAAGCGCTGCTCTGTTACACTACGCAAACTCACTCAGAGTCATTTTTGGGTGAACTATCCCTTTAATCTTTCATCAATAATATAAGATCATACAGGTTGATTTGATCCTTTGTTTATATGTATTTTATGTATTTTTATGATGTGGTTTCTGTTTTGGTGCAGGTCAGAGACAGATTTAGCTCAAAACACTGAATACAAGAGCCCAGATCCTGCAGGTAAGGGAGGATTTCTCCTGTAATCATCATCATAACTGTGTTGAGGGATATTCTGGGTATTTTCAACATGAATTGGCTGGACATCACTTTTGACCACTGTTGTATATAGAAATATTGTATATAATTATTCATATTTATTATACAGTATATATATACAGTTTTTCCGTGGGGCATTAAAAAGCATTACAAGTCATTAAATGAACTTGCAAAAATTAAGGCCTTAAATAGCATTAAAAAGCATTAAATTTTAATCCTACAGGCATTAAAAATGTAGATATAGTTTTGAAGAAAATTTTATACTATCAACAATTTTTATCCAGACATCAGTATTTGTATCAGTGAGACTGACCTTCATTCATAAAAAAGATGCCATTAGATAAGTATTTAAAATATACTGTATGCTTTTTCTACATTAATTAGGAGATTAACTGTGAAATGATTACACTATAAAATATATAAACTAGATATAAACCTACAAAAATGTAAGTGTTTTTAATTGCGATTAATCACAGAAAAATGTTTGATTAATTGAGTTACTTTTTTTAATTGATTGATACCACATATATATATAATATCTGTGGTTAGTCATGGATCATGTATGGCATTAAATCTTTTAAAAATGCCATTAAAAAAGCATTACATTTAGTTTGAAGAAACCTGCGGAAACCCTGATATAATATTTTAACCATTTTTTTTTTTAATGATACTAAAATCACCAGTAGGTGGTGACAAGACTGTCATTGTGAGTCATTGAATCGTTAAAAATGGCCGATTCATTCAGAAACGATGCAAGTCACTGTCTTTATGAATGAGTTATTGAATCATTCACTCAATCGAATTGTTCAAAAATGCAGATTCATTCAGTAACTAGGCAGATGTGTGTAGTCATATCTAGAAAAGAAGCACTCATGTATATTAATCAACATATATATCATCTGTGGCCTGGTGTCAATTACAAAATAATTTATTTCTAAATTTGTGAAAATGCCATTTCAATGGGGGAAGGTTACAACTGAACCTATTCTCCAGTAAACAAAAAGTGTTATTTGAACAATGTCCTAACCAGGCGTGACCAGTTATATATTCTATTATAGTTTTATTAACACTCCTTTTGAACTGTGTAATAAACAACATTATGATTGTCGGGTTACACAGCATTTTCTCTTGTCTCTGTGTCCATGTTGTGTTTCTGAGGTGGAAAAGCTTTTCTAGACGGATGAACTTCTGATTGTGTGTTATCAGTGTGTGTGAAATCCTCCTCCTGTGAATGATGTGAACGTGTGTGTGTGTGATGTGTTTCAGACTGCACACTGCAGGAGGGAGGCAGTGTCGACGGGCCGGTCGCCGCTGAAGCCGATGAACAGAGTCAAGTGGCCAAGGTTGGTACCGTCATCTCTGTGTGACCCGGGATGCTCTTCCCATAGAGATCATTATGGAGATGTGTGTCTATATGGACGAAATCAGCACTAGGGTTGGGTATCGTTAGAATTTTAACAATTCTGATTCTACTTATTGATTCCAAATAGGTAAAAAAACTAAAAACTTGGATATCATTCACATTTATTTTAAGTCTTATTGCAAAACATTTAATTGTAGCTGAATACCATAAACAAAAATCAACAGGCTAAAGAACACTAACACAAGGTACTTTTGCCTGTGGTTTAAAAATACCTTAGAAAAACAACTAGCCTAACTCATAATTTCAAGCATTATTAAAGACAAGTAAGCACTCAGTAATAAAAAAAGAATAAATAAAAAAATTAGCAATCACAACAAATAAATACAACTTAACCAAAGATATGTTTGAAATAAACAGTGTTTTAAGATGCAGGTACACAAACTAATCAAATGTAAAATAACACTGCACTTTATAAATAAAATATACATTACAAATATAGTTACAAAAAGTTATTCAGTCAATAAAAGCAAATGATTTTTCTCTTTATCTTTTGTTTGATTAGTGTTATTATAGAGATGACAGCAGGAATATTAGGCTGCTGTCACTTTAAGAGCTGCACAATATAGTTACAGCGCTGAAAACAGTGCACGAGTCGTCTTGCACTTGAATGGTTTAAAGTCAAATTAAAATGCACACAAAGGAATCGATAAGAGGAATCGAAATATTAATTTTATAACAAGTATCCAATTCCTGACCTCAAGGATTTGATTTTTTTCGATTCCCAAACCTAATTAGCGCCATACTAAAGGATTTTAGTGGTTAGTTAGGGTTAGCATCACTATTACTGTTCCTAATAGTTAAAGTTACTAATTTTAAATATCATTTTTATTTTATTTTACCTTATATTAGGCCACTTTTTTCTAATCTTAAATTAAATGCATGTACATTTAATCAAATTTAATTCGAATAATTAAGACACTGTAGGGCTGTTACCAATAAAATGGAATCAGTATCAACAAAATCCATCTTTGAACTGCAGAAGTGGCACAAAAGCTGCATCTGAAGTGACGTTTCAATGCATTTATTGCTCAGAGGGACATGAATGCATTTATTCTGAGGTAACAAATGCATAAATAATGCAATGAGATTAATGCTTTAAATACAAACTTTTGGCAAAAATATTGAAATGTGAAATAATGGAAATTATTATATAATATTTGGGGATATTTGTTTTGAATGACAGTACAAGCTCAATTAAACCATCAAAATATGAGGAAAATATATATTTTTTTTTTAATGTTTAAAAAAATTAGGGAAGAACAAAACATTAAACTAATCTAAATTATTTGGCAAAAAAAAAGAAGAAAACTACAGCTACAGGTTTTATTTTACTATGCCAAAAAAATGCATAGAAAAACAAAAAGCTTACAGGGAAAAGCATAAATTGACTACAACATAATCGGTTATTAATATTTCACTGGTTCTGCCATTTTTGCATCTGTTCATAATTACTTTGTGATAAATTATGTTCCCACAATTTGGCATGTTTCATTGTGTTATCACAAATAAATGTTATAAAATGTAAAACAAAATACACTAAAACCACCAGTGGAGGTCAAGTCAAGTTTATTTATATAGCGCTTTTCACAATACAGATTGTATCAAAGCAGCTTCACAGTATTAAATTAAAATAATACATCAATGCTTGTTTCTAGTGGAAAACGTCCACGTTTGGTAATGCTGATCAATAGTATTGTTGATTGATTAATTCAATTAAATATCCCCAAATAGAGGTGACAAGTCTGTGTCGTAATGAGTGAGTCGTTGAATCATTCATTCAATCGATTCATTCAAAGATGGCCGATTCATTCAGAAACGATGCAAGTCAATGTCTTAATTAATGAATGGGTTATTGAATTATTCACTCGATCGATTCGTTTAAAAATGCAGATTCATTCAGTGATGAAGCAGATGTGGGTAGTCTTATCTAGAAAAGAAGCATTCATATTTTCATCAGATAATATACAAATATGGGATGCATGATATATTGGCCACCATATCATATTCCTAATAATAATGTCTTTTTGTTTGATATTCCTCAGCAGGTCGAACATACAGAAGCTCCAGATAAAGGAGTGGAACAGCAGAACAGTGACGGTCCAGATGACGCCGTCGTCTCCGATTCAGTGCCAGAGGTCGAGGAGGTCAAGGAGACTAGCGCTCACGAGGAGGTCAAAGAGACTAGCGCTCACGAGGAGGGAAATGATGAAGGGCCGGAGACCTCCAACAAGTTCTTCTGCTACATTTGCAACATCACTTGCCATAACCAGCAAGTATGTAGTACGAAGAAGCATTCATGATCATATAAAAAAATCAGCTCGGTCTACCTATAAGAACCACATAAGAAAAGAGTTGAAATTATTTTCTCTAGTTTTGATGTTAAGTAAATTGCCTTTCAAATATAAAGATTTATCGGTATCGGCCAAAATTTTCATAGCATTGCATCCTTAATTATTACTATGCAGGGTGACGGTTCATAGTTAATATAATAATAAACTTTATTTTATATAGCGCCTTTAAAAGTTGCATCTCAAAGCGCTTTACAAAGACATACAGAAAAAAATACTGTATGTAAAAAAAAAATTAAATCTTGTGTGTGCAGAATTTCCAGAGCCATATGAACGGACTGACGCACCAGCAGAAGATGATGGAGATCCAGCACATGAGTAACGCGTGTCTCGTCACGCTTCTGCCGCGAGTCCAGGAGTCCCTGCAAGGAGCGCGCAAAGACGGGTGAGAGTTTCATTTACGCTTAACTACATCATGTGGTGTCTGTAGGACTGGGACAATACATCGATGCATCGCGACTCGAGAAATGATTCTGGATCAATTCCAGTTTTTCCGGATGTTGAACAGCCATCTGCTGCTAAACACCAGCCTAGAGCGCCATCTGCTGCTAAACACCAGCCTAGAGCGCCATCTGCTGCTAAACACTAGCCTAGAGCGCCATCTGCTGCTAAACACCAGCCTAGAGCGCCATCTGCTGCTAAACACCAGCCTAGAGCGCCATCTGCTGCTAAACACCAGCCTAGAGCGCCATCTGCTGCTAAACACCAGCCTAGAGCGCCATCTGCTGCTAAACACTAGCCTAGATCTGCTGTTAAAAACAAAGCTCAGAATCGAATCACAATGCCTCGATATATTGCCCCAGCCCTAGGTATCTGTATCTTAGAGAGCAAATACGTAATTGATTTTCACACATGCTTCACATTGCCTGACCCGTTCCAGTGAGAAGAGACCCGGCCTGCAGAGATGGTGCTCCACCTGCCAGACTCACTTCACCAGCAACGTCATGGAGCATCGCAGGACCAGGGAGCACAAGGTGAACTATTCCCACACAGACTTCATGCCTTCAATCAGCCTTACTTTAGCTGATTTAGTTTAATTAATATTTTTTTATTTTTTTATCTTAGTTTGTTCATTTTAGTTTAATTTTTAGTAGTTTTGTTAATGTGCATTAGTTTTTTTTTAGATTTCTATTTAGGCTTAATTCAAAAAAAATTTCCTGTTAATAATTTTAGTGCTTCAACTTATTTCAGTTTATTGCCAAGGCAACATTTCTAATTTTTGTTTAGTTTAAGATTTTTTTTTCCTATTTTTAGTTTTCATTTTACTTTTAGCTGAGTTTAATTTTTTGTCATTTCATTATGTATTTTTGTCATTTTATTAGATTTCTTTGAAAATATTTCTATTTAGGTTGAATTTGTTTTTAATTTCAGCTTTAGGTATTTTTAGTGCTTCTACTTAAGCTTATTTCAGTTTATTGCCATGGCAACGTTTCTAATTTTCATTTAGTTTAAGTTTTTCAAATAATATTTATATTTTATTTTTAGATTTTTAGTTTCATATACATTTTTAGTCATTTTGTTATGTGCCTTTGTCATATTATATGGTTTTTATTAATATTGCTATTTCGATATAGTTTTTTTTCGCTTCTTTTTTTTTAGTTTTGTTATTTATTTATTTCCAGGTAATAATTTTAGTGCTTCAACTTATTTCAGTTTATTGCCAAGGCAGCATTTCTAATTTTCATTTAGTTTAAGTTTTTCAAATAAATTTTATATTTTGATTTATTTCAGCTTCATTTCAATACACAGAAATGTTTTTAACAATTTTGTTTTTTTCTTAACAATAACAACCCTGCATGCAATCACTAAGATTGTCATTGCATTTATGACTAGTAGTGAGCACTTCAGTTTGCATGCTTAAGAACTCCTGGTTTAAGTGTGTGTGTGTGTGTGTGTGTGTGTGTGTGTGTGTGCAGCGCTGCAGTCACTCGCCCAGCACCAGCTGCACCGTCTGTAAGCTGCACTTCAGGACGGCCAGAGAGTTCGTGGAGCACATGCAGTCCAAGGAGCATAAGCAACGCGTCGAGCTGGTAATATGCAGAAATCCCACTAATGATGCTTGGTTTTGTGTCGTGCAATATAATAATAATAACAACAATACCTTTTATTAGCCTTTCAAGGCACTCAAGGACACCGATAAACACCTTTTATCAACATAAAAGTAAATCAGTAAAATGCAAAGTTATGCAAAAAGACAGACATACAGATTAAACATAAAATTATATTCTAAAAGCTATTCTAAACAGATAAGTTTTAATCTGAGCTTTAAAAGGGGAAATTGAATTTAACTGGCGAATATGGTGAAGCAAACCTGAACTTTTACTCTTGTAAAGCACAGAAGTGCTTGAAAAGTGTTGGGGAGATTTGTTCCTCTTCTGACGTAACCATTATTTTAATTTTGAAAATAGAAATGACCTGTATATACAAGATATAATTTAAAGTTAATTAAAAAGGGAAGAATTGTCTTTGTGTTTTTTTTGTCCCCATGTAGTCAATAGTTTTATCCCTTAACTTATCTTTGATCACCAAAATGACATATTAAGACGTGCAAATGCTTTAAAATATCTTGAATGTAACTCGACACCCTTGCCTCATTTAGTATGTGCGGTTCTATGAATATGCAAATGAGCCCCGCCTCCACTCACTCACTCAGCTCAGAGATCCACTGGTTGACGATCACACGTTGATCTGATTGGTTACAAGGTAGTTTGTGACGTCAGAAACACCAGCGATTTCAAAGCGTGTTTTTGAGACTGTCTTTGGTTCACTGCAGTTTTAAGGAGGAAATACTCAGCAATGGAGTCGACTTATGAATTTACACATGGTTTGTCTTAAAGCAGATTAAAAACACCACATAGACACATAAACAACATTAAAAGCTGGATTTACACCACAGGGGGACTTTAAGTCTTTCTTGACTGTAAAGCATATTTTGTTGGAATGTCCTGCTTGTTTCAAAGTAAACCGGCATTGGTGTAAATGTGTGTTGTTGTTTTTCTACATATTGAGGACAAGACAAATTGACTTTCTTTAGTAGCTGACAGTATTTTATAAGCAGGGTCCTTGAAATCCTTGAAAGTTTGTGAATCTGAAAAAAAAAAAAATTCAAGGCCCTGGAAAGTTTTTTAAAAATAAACCCAGGTCCTTGAAAGTGCTTGAATTTATTTTGTGCAAGAAGTTTTCTGGAAAAAATTCCATATTATTCCCTCCGGATCGGATCGGCTAATGTGTTATTTCACCAACACTTTGTGGCCTACGCGCACTAGCTTGCTTGATTTACGTTAGTTACGCACATTCACGCGTTCCGTTAAGTGTTTCCCGCGTGAGGTACTTTGTGTTGTACGTTGCCATGACGTTCACACGCGTAAAACTGCAACAATGTATCTTACAAGGTAACAATGTAACCTTGCTCTCACTTGAAGTGTGTCCCCACATTAAGTCCTTGAAGTTGAGGGTATTGGACCTGGAAAGTCCTGGGAGCTGTGGGAACGCTGTATGAGACTAACTCTGTTGAGCCTGTAACACAGAATGATGTTGTTTTGTTGTGTCGCTGCAGCTGTGGAAGGAGTCTGGGAAAGATGGCACGGATCATCTGAACTCTGCCATGTTACTGGGTGACGAGGACGGCGACTGCAGTGACGACGAGAGGGAGGAAGAGGAAAACGGGAAGGTAAAACATTCTTCATGGATTCGGTTTCTAGAGCTTTTTCCTAGTCGACTGGTTCATTTAAGCCATTAGTCGAGTAGTTGCAAGTTATTACTTAAGGAGGACCTATTATGCTTTTTCAGACGTTCATTATTCTTTAGTGTTTAAATCGGTGGTATAATGCCCTTTTCACCAGATGTAAAATAAGTCTCTGATGTCCCAAGCGTGTGTGTGTGAAGTTTTAGCTCAAAATACCCCACAGATATTTTTATATATCATGTTAAAATTGTCACTTTTTGAGGGTGAGCAAAAATACACAGTTTTTGTGTCTGTCCCTTTAAATGCAAATGAGCTGCTGCTCCCGGCACAGGGGGCGGAGCTACAAAAGCGAGTTAGTCAAGTCACCTTCATTTATACAGCACTTTTACAAATATAGATTGTTTCAAAGCAGCTTTACAGTGAGAACAGGAGATTACAGTAACAGAGATTGTTTTGGCTTTACAGCAGATCTAGAATAAAGTTATTGTCCAGATAAAGTTAGTTTTGATTGATTGATTGTTGTGTGTGTCTTCCAGGAGGGTCTGTCTGCACAGATGGAGGTCACACTAGAAGATCTGACTGAAGACGAGGAGTTTGACTCTGACACAGTGTATGGTGGGTAATAATTAGCCACCGGGAGACAGATACGATGACGACATCTTTAATATGTGGCGTTATATGTAACGTTTTGTCTCCCAGGGTCGAGTTTCGTGGTGCCTGTCGCTGGGTTTCTCTGTCGACTCTGCGATCAGTTCTATCACTTCGAGTCTTCGGCTCGACACACACACTGCAAGACGCTCACACACTTCGAGAATCTGAAGGTGCGTTTCAACTTTAACCTTTCAAATCTGATTGTGATGGAGCATGTCAAAACACAACAGTGTTTTCTTTTTATGCTAAATTAATATACATTTATTAAATACTGCAGTTTATCAATTTCTTGTTCGTTCAGTTACATAAATGTACTATTTATTTGGATTTATTAATATTTCTTGTAAATCTCCCTGTGTCAGTTTAATGCTTTGGTCAGATCCTCATTGTTTTAAACACTTCTTGCATAAATGATATAATCTGATTCTTTTTGTTAGTAGCTTATAATGTATATAGTTTTGTTCAGACTTTAATATAAAGTCAATAGGAATTTAGTTTTTTCATTAAAAAAAATGTTTTACATCCAGTCAGTTTCCCACTGATAAAATATCCAGTTTTTTTCCCTGTTATTTTAGTATCATTTATATACTATAATATTGTATTTATTAAAGTTTTGATCTTAATCTTTTTTTTATATATTTTTATTTTTATAGTTTATCGTTTGTTTACATTTTACAAATTTTGCTAGCTTTACTTGCTTTTGTCATTTTTATTAGGTTTTTTATATTTTATATTTATATTTTTTTATTCCATTTTTACTTTTAGTAATTTTAGTACTTATTTAATTTAGCTGCGAAGACTATATATATATATAATACTTTTAAGTTTAAGTTTTTCATCTAATATTTATACTTTATTTTATTTATTTGATCTAATATGCTTTTTCGAATATGCTTTTGTCTCTCTCAATTGTGCAATTTTTCAAAAATGCCACAATTACAGAAAATATTTTTTTATATAGTTAAAATACTTAATATCAACATTGGCTTGAATGTTGTTTCATTCAAAAATACTCCATATTTTGGAAGAAAATTTATTTGTGAATAGAATAATTTCATGTTGACTTTAACTGTATCTTGTCTAGCTACACACCACTTATGTACAGCTGCTTCCCCATAATTTATTAATTATTAATAATAATTATATAATTGGTAACACTTTACAATAATGTTCTTTAGTTAACATTAATTAATATATAAACTAACATGAACTAACCATGAGCAATCTATTTGCTACAGTATTTATTAATCTTTGTTAATGTTAGTTAATAAAATATTAATTCATTGTTTGTTCATGTTAGTTCATAGTGCATTAACTAATGTTAACAAAATTTTAATAAAGTACTAGTAAATGTTGAAATTAACATTAATGAAGATTAATAAATGCTATAGAAGTATTGTTCATCCTTAATTCATGTTAACTAATGTAGTTAAACTAATGTTACCTAATGAACCTTATTGTAAAGTGTTACCATATAATTAATATTATGTGCTTTAGAAATACATCAGAATTGTTGGTGGTTATGTTCCATTTATACATCATGCTGTTCATTTGTGGTTGTGCAGCGTTATAAAGTCTTACGGAAACACGAAGACTCCGGTTCAACCTCAGGAGAACCGACACACCACATCAGTCCCGATGAAACCTTCACCTCATCCACGCCTCAGATCCCCAAACCAGCCCTGGAGATCCCAGAGTCTCTTCCCAGCATCAGCACGAACACCAGCATCCGTCAGGAACACCAGCCTGAGGACGAGGATCTCTTCGTTAGCGTTCCCGAGGGAAACGAGGATCTCGTTAGCGTTCCAGAGGGAAACGAGGATCTCGTTAGCGTTCCCGAGGGAAACGAGGATCTCTTCGTTAGCGTTCCCGAGGGAAAGAGCGTTCGGGGCCGAGGAAGGACTCCTGCGAAGAGACGAGGAAGAGGAGGAGGAAGACGACGCTGAGACCCAGAACGTTATTATCAGGCTCAGAGGACCCGAGTGAAACCACCCCGCCGATAGACCGTGTGTGTGTGTGTGTGTGTGTGTGTGTGTGTGTCTCCTGCAGTTCTGAAGGGTTTGTGCCACGATTACGCGCCTCTAACCCCTGTTTGTACAGTAGATGTTTTCATTGAGCACAAGATCCTCAGAACTCCAGCACTGAACGATTCCTGCTTCGGCTGAAGGGTGAATCTTACAACACGTGAACATGTCCAGGTCATACATCAACACAAAACAAGTGTGTGTGTGAGTGAGTGAGTGAGTGAGTGAGTGTGAGAGAGAGTGAGAGAGAGTGAGAGAGAGTGAGAGAGAGTGAGAGAGAGTGAGAGAGAGTGAGAGAGAGTGAGAGAGAGTGAGAGAGAGTGAGAGTGAGTGTGAGTGTGAGTGTGTGAGTGAGTGTGAGTGAGAGAGAGTGTGAGAGAGAGTGAGTGAGAGAGAGTGAGTGAGAGTGTGAGTGAGAGAGTGAGAGTGAGTGAGTGTGAGTGAGTGAGTGAGTGTGAGTGTGTGTGTGTGAGTGTGAGTGTGAGTGTGAGTGTGTGAGTGTGAGTGTGAGTGTGTGAGTGTGAGTGTGTGAGTGTGAGTGTGTGAGTGTGAGAGCGAGAGTGAGTGAGCGAGAGTGAGAGAGCGAGAGTGAGTGAGAGAGAGTGAGTGTGAGTGTGAGTGAGTGTGAGTGAGTGTGAGTGAGTGTGAGTGAGTGTGTGTGAGAGTGTGAGTGTGAGTGTGAGTGTGAGTGTGAGTGTGAGTGTGAGAGTGAGAGAGTGAGAGTGAGAGTGAGTGTGAGTGAGTGTGAGTGAGTGTGAGTGAGTGTGAGTGAGTGTGAGTGAGTGTGAGTGTGTGAGTGTGAGTGAGTGAGCGAGAGTGAGAGAGCGAGAGTGAGAGAGCGAGAGTGAGAGTGAGAGAGTGAGAGTGAGAGTGAGAGAGCGAGCGAGAGTGAGAGAGCGAAAGTGAGTGAGTGTGTGTGTGAGTGAGTGAGAGAGAGAGTGAGAGTGTGTGTGTGAGATTTAATTATCATCTAGTTTTCATGATAATTGCACCCTCACCCAATACTCAATTACTTTCATGTAAAATGTCATTCTCAATCTCATTACCATAATGCAAAAATATCATCATTGCAGAAGTTGTTGTAGTGAATTAAATGTGTGCTGATTTTAATATTAAAAAAGTAATTATGGTGTCCAGACAGAAAGAGTTTGCATTAATTGCAGTAAATGTAACTTTAGAGGGAAACGTGAATCATGTTAATGGTTCTCACACACACACACACACAGTTTTGGTGTAGATCATGAGCTGAACATGTTCCTCCTGAGATTCACTCTGGCTGATGAATGTAGCGGCACTGAAACCTGTTCACACACTGCAGACATCATCAATGATCCTCAGAGAACGGAGACCAACGTTATTTTGTGTTCTTTTCATATTTATCAAAGTCATTTAATCGGAGGAACACACTCGTTTTCGAGCCGTTAAATCTGGCGAATTATGACAAACATCTTTACATTGAGTTCTGCCTTTACATGCAGACGCCAGAATGGATCCGCTTTAAAAAGGCTGCGTTGTGATTGGCTCACGCTTATGTGACTCCACCAGTGGTGTTTACCTCGATTACTTGACTTGTTTTTACACGTGACGTTAAATTACAGAGCAGAAATCCTCAAGAAACTGACTTTATAGAAGACTTATGATGTGGAGGATCTGTTCTCAAGATTGTGACGCGTTCAAAAGCTTATTTCTGCGCCGTCTTTACCTGTTATTAGCAGCTCTAGATTTAGTGTTCTGGTCAATCTCACACACTGCAAAAAACATCATGCTTTTCTTATTTAGTGTTTCTGTCTCATTTCCAGTCCAAATATCGAAACATTCTTAAATCAAGACGCATTTACTAGATGAGTAAAATGCCATACCATATTAAGTCTTGTTTTCTGGGGGAAAAATCTAAATTAAGTGAGTTTTTGTTTTAAAGAAGGAAAATGATCTGTCAATGGGGTCAGAAAAATAATGTTAATTCAAACAAACAGATCAACTTTTTTTTTTAAGCAACAACTCTCTTAATTTTGATTTATTTCCCCAGAAAATAAGACATAATACTACTAAGACATAATATCTAGTAAATGCATCTTGATTAAATAATGTTTAGATATTTGGACTGGAAACAAGACAAAAACACTAAGAAAAGCATTTTTTTGCAGTGAAGAACAAAAGAAATAATATTTCTCATAATAAAATAAAAAAAAACGTGTTCTTGAGCCCATTAGGATTTTTCTATTGTGACATTATTTTCATGACAATTATGCACATTTTCCTCATGATAAAACATTAAACGAATAATTTTGCATAAAACTGATATTACAGTAATGAGAACCACTATTGACAGAATCACTGAAACATTTCAATTCATGCATTTATATTTTTTGCGTCGCGATTAAAAATGTGCATGATTCGCATGAAAGTCACAATGCAAAAAGAACATCCTTCGTCTTTCTGTAAAACTTCATTTCCTTTTTATTCTTCCTTTTATTTAGGAGTGACATGTGAGTGTGCTTCATCCACTGTCTGTGTCTCCCTGAGAGAGTTTTATGAGGATTGCTGATTATAATGACTTCCTGAACGCATCACCTCGTTGGAAACACTGGAAACGTCAGCGTGAACTGATGCAGAACGAGAACTAAACACTGTGTAGCAAATGCTTCTGTTCACATTCATCTTCAGGCCCAAAATCAGACACAAATCGACTTTTTTATTTGCATTGTCGCATTATTTCCATGACAATTCAACCTTTTCACCCAAAATTCTCAACACTGAAAAACAGCCAAACATTTTATATTTTCATTACTGAAATGCAGTATTTTTTTTTTACCCATGCAAAATATCATTTATTTATTTCCACTGGTTTTGGGACGAAATGTGACCAGATCCATTAAATGCATGCGATCAGAAATCATGTTTTTCACCATTTCCACTCTGAATTGAGATCAGGGTGAGCGAGGCTGATGATTGGAGGTCATCGCAGGAGTAATGCTGAGAGCTGAAGGGTTTTACAGGAGGAACTGCTGTATGTTCGGAAATCATGACTAATAAACCAGCCAAGACCAGAAAACCACTTTCAACTGTTCAATCATCTTCAGGCCAGAAAATTGTCAGTGAATATTGTTTCCAGCTTATAAGCATGTTTCAGATGAAATGACTGACAGCACATGTGTGACCCTGGATCACGTCATCAGTCACATGACGCACGGGTTTATCTGTGGCTATAGCCAACAATACACTGTACGGGTCAAAAATTATCCATTTTTCTTTCATGCCAAAAATCATGAGGATATTCAGTAAAGATCATGTTCCATGAAGATATTATGTACATTTCCTACCGTGAATATATAAAACATGTATTTGTGTGAGTGAATGCAGCACAATCGCCAACATAAATGAACAACTTTAAAGGAGATTTTCTCAATGTTTTGATTTTTTTGCATCCTCAGATTCCAGATTTACAATAGTTGTATCTCAGCCAAATATTGTCATGTCCCAACAACAATCAATGGAAAGTTTATTTATCCAGTGTATAAATCTCAATTTCAAAACATTGGCCCATGTGACTGGTTTTGAGGTGCAGGGTCACATATGTGCCGAGAGTTTTCCTATCATGGAATAATAATAATAATGTCACGTGTTTCGAAAGCCAGCGGGACGACACAAGGCAAGCTAAACACAACATGTGTGTTTCGTATTCTGACAAACTGAACACGACAAAAGTGTTAATTAGCAGCTGGAGGTTCATGTTTTCTCCGATGTTTGTTTTCTGTATGTGTCTCATTTTAATTTCTATTAAAATATTTGATGATTAAAGAGCGACTGGGTTATGTATGTACTACTGTAAGATTGTTCTCACTACAGAATAAACAGTAAAAGGGTAATTCGGACTTTTTTAATCTCACAATTTTGACTTTGCAATTCCGAGTTTATAACTCACAATTATGATTTTTTCAGTCAGACTTTCAAAACCTCTGAAAGTCCAAGCTAATGTTGATTCTTGTTTTATTACGAGCAGAAATATTGTACCTTTTTTATCTATTCCGTGGCTGAAACAAGCTTCCATATACATGTATTTACATCCTTGATAAATATTTATTAAAATACTTTTCTCATATTCACATTGCACATCATATGAAAGCAACACGGCACTCGAGGCTGTGCGTTACGGTGATTTTACCACGCTCGTTTTAATGCGCGTTTCACTACGGAATAAAAAATAAAAAGGTAATATCAACTTTTTAATCACACAATTATGACTTTTTTATGACTTTCAGAATTGTGAGAATATGCACTTGAAATTGTGAGGAGAAAAAGTCAAAATTACAACATTTCAAATTTCCAAAAATCCAAGCTAATGTTGATTCTTGTTTTATTACAAGCAGAAATATTGTAATTTTTTTATCTATTCCATGGCTGAAACAAGCTTCCATATACATGTATTTACAACCTTGATAAATATTTATTAAAATACTTTTCTCATATTCACATTGCACATCATTTGAAAGCAATAATCCACTCGAGGATGTGCGTTACAGTGATTTTACCACGCTCGTTTGGATACGCATAATCACTGTCTCGTGTGCTTTAATGCTTTCAAATCAGTGCAGCTCAACAACAGAACAACAACATAAAGACATTTACACACACACACATATATATATATATATATATTCTACCCTACTGGTCCACTGAGGAGACGATGCAGGTATTCTACATCATCAGTGCATTAATGATCATGAGTCTGAGATGGACGTCTAGTCTTGGGTCTGCGTGTCTCTGGACGCTGGATCCTCTTCTTCTGGAGGATGAGGATGAGGACGAGTGTGTTCTTCATCGTCCAGCTGTTGTCTGAACTCTCGCCGGGCTTGTCTGTTGGACTCCAGGAGCTCGTGCAGTTTCCCGTTCAGAGAGTCGTTCTTCTCCTCGATGTCGTCGAGGCACGAGTTGATCTGGTCCAGCATGGAGTCGATCGCTGCGTATTCTGAGCCAGAGAAACATTCAGTGTCTTTACATCCAGCTTTCCCAGGAGATGTGAGTGATCAAGTGATGTTCAGTGGTCGTGATCTTAGTTTGTTTCTTAATAAATGACTCACTTTGATCTCCAGTGTCTGGAATCTGACTTTAGTGTCTCAATAGTTTTTATACTATTATATTACAGTTTTTTACGAGACAATTAAAAACATTTCTCAACCTAAATTCTCATTATATATATATATATATATGTGTGTGTGTGTGTGTGTATGCACATTTATTTATGCTTTGGTATGTGTATCTTTATGTGTGTGTGTGTGTCTGTGTGTATATGCTTATTTATGCTTGTATGTATAGTGTGTGTGTGAATGTATATATATATGTGTGTGTGTGTGTGTTTGAGAATCAATGAGTGAGTGTGTGTGAGTGAGTGTGTGACTATCCATATTTATGCTTGTATGTATAGTGTATGTATACGTATATATATGTGTGTGTGTGTGAATGTATATATGTGTGTGTGTGTGTGTGTTTGAGAATCAGTGAGAGTGTGTGTGAGTGAGTGTGTGACTATATGCATATTTATGCTTGTATGTATAGTGTGTGTATGTATACGTATATATATGTGTGTGTGTGTGTGTGAGAGAGAGAGAGAGTATGTATGCATATTTATTTATGCTTTATGTATGTATATTTATGTGTGTGCGTATGTACACCCACAAGCACACACACATATCCAATGACTAGTAACAAATAAAAATGTAATAAAGTATTTAAAAAAAAACAGTAGTTTTACTGTTACTAGTAACTAATAAAATCATCAAAGGTAAAACATCCGACCAATTCAGTTCAATTCATATTACAGAATGATAAGATTTCATTAATACCTTCTTCACTGAATTCATCTTCATCCTCGATTATTCCATCATCCGCTGAGATATGGGGATCTCCGTTCGGTCCAGACATATTTACAACACAAGAGTCGTTATAACGATACAATTTAAAATATTAATTACAATGCAACTCGCAAAAAAAATCATATATACTGTCTATATAAACATTCTATTTATATATTTAAAATATATAAAAGTACACTAAATATAAGGCTGAACGTGAAGAGTGATTATAGAAGATGAAGAGCTCAGTGTCAGCTGACTGTCATGTGACGAGCGGTCTATTAATGCGCCTCATCAGAATAATAAACCACCCGCTGTCTCAGCTCGAAATATGTCATTATTCCAATATTGATTAAGTAAAATGGAATATGGAGATTTTATGATGACTTTAAAATCCCTCACAATTTCGCAGATTTTACAAACGCTTTATTTCTGGCATCGCGATAGACAGCCTTTGCTCTCCCGTCAGCGTCGCGTTTATATGACGTCATGTTGTAGTTTTTGAAGCGTTGTGGCGCGCTGAGCGACATGTGCAGCAAAACAGAAGCGATTATCCTATTCTGTTAATGTTTAAAGTGTGTTTTTACAGCGAATAGTGTGATATTTGCTTCAATAGCGGGTTTTCCCTCATATAGATGTTTTGTCTATGCTGTCATGGAGGATTTACACGAAGATTTGAGAGCGTTTCTACAGAAGCATCCTTGTTTTCAACTCACAGACGCCAAGAAGGTCAATAACATGACGCTAAAACTCACATTTCAGCTGTTTAAATGATCAGTTTTAGGAGATAAATTCGTGAATTAATGTTGAATGTCTCTGTATGTGTGTTCATGAATATCCCAGATCAAGTGCACACTGAACGACCACGAGTTTCCCTGCAGCCTCGATGAACTACAACACTTCACATCAGGGAAGAAATACAAGAAACTGAGCGCTGAGGGGGAGTTTGACTACAGGCAGTTCGAGCCCCATGTAGTCAACAGCACTAAACAGCCGTAAGTACACACTACACCAGGGTTTACACACTTTTTAGAGTCAGAGACCCCTTATATAGGGGCGAAAATGTTCCGAAATGTTTGTTTTTTTCAAAGTTAACAAACAAAGTCAATGTACAGTCAGAACTGCAATATATACAAATCGAAAAAAAACAGACAACCATATATAAACATTATATAAAAATATCAAAGGATTCACAAACAGAAACAGTTTTAACATAGTTGCAAGGTTGTGAAAGCATTTGTCAAGTATTTTTTGATGCATTCACCCAAACCACGCCCCCACCCCGTAACCACGCCTCCCCAAACCACGCCCCGCCCATCAGCCACGCCCCAACCCTTAACCACGCCTCCCCAAACCACGCCCCCGTCCTCTTTTCTGAAAACTAAAATATGGTCACCCTAGTTTTAATTGCTTTCTTATTGTGAGAATGAACGATAGTCTTGATATATATATATATTTGCATTTCTTTTTCAACAACCAAAAACAAAGGTTGGGTTTTATTGTACTTACATTAATGTATATGGAATTTAGCAAAAAATTAATTTGTAATATAGTATTATTTCCTTTAATTTGAGGGGATATTACTAAAACCAAATATAACGTTTTCTAAACGCAAAGAAAAAGTGGTGTCAATGTTGTCAAGTATAAATCTAGACAAATCTTTCCAAAAAATGTTTTACATGAGCGCAATGCCAAAATAAATGAAACAAGGTTTCTGCCAATGTATTGCAAAAATAACAGTTCAGATCAATATCCTTTTTTAATTTAACAAGAAAATTATGGAATTATTTTTGTGCCAATAATAAAGAACATAACTTTTCAAGAAACTAATGAAAATTAAAATTGAAACTGAATAAAATATCTTTGAAACTGAAAAAGAATAAATCACAGGCACATTTTTGACTTTTTTGACATTTTAATAAAATGCATGTTTTTTCATCTTTATAGCGGCGTCTGTAAGATTTAAGAATGATTTATAATCATGAAACTTTAGATTGTCTGATATGAATTTTACCACAATGGCTGGAAAGTCTTTAAAATTAAGTAAAGTCATTTTGTGCTAAAATCTCCCTTCAACAAATGATGAGTAAAGTCCTGAAACATGTAGTGAAAGAAAGCTTGAGTCTCTGAGAGTTAATGTGCGGAAAATAATATTGACATTCATTATGCTATTATTTTGCATATTTGTTTCAGATCTGCGGTGTAAGTATATATATTGTTTTCATTTAAGTCATTTATTTTTAAGTTCAGTTTTATTTTTTTGCCGTAAATAATTTTAGTGTTTCAACTTAAACTTATTTCCATTATTTAAAATCATCTGGTGACATTTTAGCCATAAACTGGACTTTTTTTTGGTAATTTAATTGAATTATTATTTTTGATTTACAATAATGTGCACTGATAACTAGTGATTATTTTATTATTATTTATATGCTATTGTTTTTATTAATATGTTGAATTGACTTTTAATTTTATTTTTGTTTTCATTTTAATTTAATTTATTGTATTTTTTTAACATTTAAGTAATTTATTTTTAAGTTCAGTTTTATTTTTAATTTTTAAACTTATTTCCGTTATTTGAAGTAATTCATCTAATATTAGTTTTGAATAACAGAAATGTTTGAACGTTTCTGGATGATAATGGTGGCACAGTCTGGCGTGTGAGTAACTCGATGAGCTCATGTTGTGTTTGTGTTGTCCTCAGGAATCATCTCTTCTGCAAACTCACGTTACGCCACATCAACCGTGTTCCTCATCATGTCCTCCGCCACGTCTCCGGCAAGCGCTACAGGAAGGCTCTAGATCAGTGTAAGTTCACGGAAAACCACATCCTGAAACGTGTTGCTTTCCCTGATTAACAGTGGAGCGGATCGCGGATGATCGTGACCCGCACGGATCAGCTGACCCGCGCTTCGGCACGCGTGTGATTCGCGGATTAACTGATGAGTTTAACCATCATAGGGGGAAAGTTTATAAATTGGATGTTTTGTCTTGCCAATTTAAACATTCAAACAATTTTAGAGAGAGAGAGGATTCTCTTGTTTATGTCAGTTTATTCGGTCTTAAAGGGACAGCAGCCTCATATTCCTGATGCTGTCTGTGGCATTAATATTAATAAAACAACAAAATACAGCTTTAACAAAGATTTCTACACTCAACAAATAGTGTTATTTTACATTTAGGCTTCATTATTCATTTCTGTACCTGAATATAGACTTTGTAACTTTATTCAGTATTCATCTCTGCTTGTAATTTTTGTATTTGTTCTTATTTTATTATGACTGTTCACTTGTTTTTAATAATGTGTGGACTTTATAAGTGAGGCTAGTCGTTTTTGATGTGGTCTCGAAGAACTTCAAGTGAGCTTTAAGGAATGAATGAAAAGCAAAGTTAAAATATAGTTTATAAGTTTAAGTTTATATATAAATATATACGTTTATTTTTATATTTTCAATTTTAATTTAATTTTTTGTAATTTTATGTGTTAAATTTTTTTTTTTTTAAATATAAAAAAACTAATAAAATATTTTTATAATATTATTTTAGTATTATTAGTTTTCATTTTAATTTGTTTAATTTAAAAAAAAGTTTTTTTGTGATTTTTATTTTATAATAAAATTTTGTTAATTATGTTTTAATAAAATAAAATAGCTTTTGTTAAAGAATGTTATTTTATTTTATTTTTTTGCTGATCCGAAAAATGATCCGATCCGTGGCTCAAAAACCATAAATGATCCGAACCGTGAATTTTGTGATCCGTTCCACCGATTAATAATAATGGCAGTAATTAATAATGTCATTAATATGCACTGCTTTCTGGCTGTGTCAGATGAGGAGTGTGTTCGTCAGGGAGTGAAGTTCGTCCCGGTCCAGCTCCGGCAGAAGAAGAGAGCACAAGTGTGTGACGAGGCCACAGGAAGTGAGAAACGAGCCACAGGAAGTGAGAAACGAGCCAACAGGAAGGAGGACAGTGGCGTCTGGGCTCCGGGGTCGAGTGATGCGGAGGACAGCGACTCTGAGGACAGTCTGTCTGATCTTTATCCACGTCAGTCACACACTCCACTGCTGTTTCAGCTCTTATTCATCACTTCTCATTCAGAATAACATGCACTAATCAATTGGGCTTATTTTTACTATTATTTATTTACTATTATAGTTTTTATTAATATTTTGAAAATGGCTTTTATTTTTGTATTTTCGGTTTTCATTTTAATTTTAGTTTAATTTTTAGTAATTGTATGTGCTTTTGTTAGTTAGGTCTTTAAAAATATAAATAAATAAAAAATAAAATAAAAAAAATGTATTAATTATTTAAGTTTTATTGATATTTTGAATTAGCTTTTATTTTTTTTATTTTTTTCAATGTTCATTTTAATTTGTTTAATTTTTAGTAATTTTATGTGGTTTTGTTAATTATAATATAGTATTTATTAATTATAATATATTATAGTATAATTATTATAATAATTATATTAATAAAATATTTAAATATAAAAAACAATAAAATATTTTTAAAAATAATATTTTAGTATTATTAGTTTTCATTTTAATTTGTTTACTTGTTTGTAAGTTTATGTGATTTTGTTAATTATATTTTTTAATAAAATAAAATAACTTTTGATAGTTTTATTAATATTTCGAATGAGCTTTTATTTTCAGTTTTCATTTGAATATTTTTTTTGTAATTTTATGTGCTTTTGTTAATTATTTTTTTTTAATTTAAAATATATATTTAAAAACTAATAAAATGCTTAAACTAAAACTAAATATTATAGATGTATTTATATTTTATTCTTATTTATGGTTTAATTAATATTTTGAATTAGTTTATATATTTTTTTTTTAGTTTCATGTTAATTTTAGCTTAATTTTTAGTAATTTCATTATGTGCTTTTTTAAATTATGTACTTTTTTTTTTTTTTGCTATTTAGGTTTAATTTATATTTATTTCAGTTTAAAGTTTTTATTTATTTCCAGTTAATAATTGTAATGCTTCAACTTCTTACTTATTTCAGTTAAGGCAACATTTCAAATTTTCATTTAGTGTTTTATCTGATTTTATTTCAGCTTGATTTAAATGAACAGAAATGTTTTCATGAGTCTTGATTGACGATAATAACCCTGTAACACACTGATGACACTGTTAGTGTGTGTCGTGTTTCTGCAGCTTCTATGTTCACGAAGAAGGATGAGGATGAACAGAACATGAAAGAGGAAGATGACTTTGAGACTGATGATGATGAAGTATCTGAAATGGAAGTAGAAAACCAGATACAGAAACGCAAAAAGGTGATTTGATTGACATGTAATTGGCATGTGCATTTTATGAAGCAGTTTTACACTTTATTGAAAAAAGTGATAGTTCGCCCAAAAATGAAAATTCAAAAACAAATGAAGATATTTTGATAAAATCTGAGAGATTTCTGTCACTTTGACTTCAAAAACTTCATAAAGAGATCGTTCTGGAAGTGACATCATCAAATAATTACAGGATTCACTCTCGAAATTGTGATTGACATATATAGTGATATTAGCACGGGATAAAAACATAGCATGTCAAAATAGATGCGCGAATGCAGACTGATAGATAATAATAATAAACTTTATTTTCTATAGCGCCTTTAAAAGTTACTTCTCAAAGCGCTTTACAAAAATAAGAAAAAATTAAAGAGAAATACATCAATATAAAAGAAAAACATTCATAAAAGATCCTGCTGTAATGTGTAACTCTCTGCTGTTGTTCCTCAGGTTTCTCCTCCCGGCTTCAGCAAGAAGTTCAAGAAGAACAGGAAGAAGAACGGTTTTAAACATGTTGGCAAAGTAAATGGAAAATAAAAAAGTTGAACTCACTGAAATGGGTTTTTTCTGTAAGGGATTTTCATACATAAAATGCACGTGTTTGTGTTTGACAGTATTAGAGCATTGCTATTTTAATATCTTTGAGATGCTTTTATAGTTTTTATTCATAGTTTGAATTTTTATATTTGTAGTTTTAAAATAATAAACATTAGTTTTTACATTTTCTGTTTTCATTTTATTGTGTGTTTGCCATTTTTATTCGTTTTTTTTCTTTTTCTTTTTTTCTTTATTTCATTTTATAGTTATTTAAGTAAACTTTAGATTTAGGTTTAGATTTTGGATGCTTTGACTTCTAATGAACTTAAATACGCTGAACCACCTCAAAAATGACTAATACAAATAATAGTAAAACGATTAAATGATAAATCAAATGACAAATACATATGACTAATGATTATAAAGTGATATCATAAAAACTAAGAGATTAAAACAACAGACATGTGGTTGTTCTCTTAAAGCAATGCACACACACACACACACACACAGGTTGATCTTTCACATTGAACATCAGTGTGTTTCGGCTTTTTATCTCATAATGTTGATTATATGTGTATAATTACAGACACAATCTCATGAAACAGATGCAGCTGTTATAATAATTCCCTTTTATGGTCTAATAAACAAATGTTTTGAGTGAGTGTGTGTGTGTGTGTGTCAGTGTGTGTATTTTAATAATTACAATAAAATTAACAATTTTAATTATAATATTAATTATTATTATTATTGCCTATCTTTTTTATATTATACAAAATAAAATAAACTTAAACTAATATATAATAATCATTTCATTTTATTATAATAACTGATTTATTTAATACTACTACTGATAGTAATACAATAATAATAATTTTATGTTTTTTATATTATAATTTATATATAATGGGCTTGTTTTACTGAAATATACAAACAATTGTAATATATTGTTGGAAAAGTCTTTAACTGTTTTGTCGTGCGCGCGCGCGGTTGAGTATACGTGGCTCGCGGGAGGCCACAGTGCGCGCGCACGAGAACAGGGGTTCTTTCGTATCCGCGCGGTGCATTGTGGGACGGCGGCGGTGGAGGCCTAGACAGGCAGCAGCACTTCTGAGTGTTTAATACACGTGTGTTTATATTGATATTATTTTCATATATCAGTGATATCAGCGATGGGGCAGGAGGATCTGATGAGCTCGGCGGAGGACGTGGCGGATCAGGTGTCAATCATCTTTATTTATCAGTGTGTGTGTGAGTGTGAGAGATTTATCTTCACTTCCAGGCGAAGTGTGTTATATTACATGTTTTGTTAAAGCTGTGTGTGTGTGTGTTTGTGTATCAGTGACCCGGTGTAATAACACTTCGCTCCATATTCTTTCTTTATCAGGGTTTATTAGGAATTTTCATTTTTGACGTTTGAATTAAAATGCACGTGAATGCATGGAGTAAACAGGCAGATATTGGTTGCTAAATGTGTTTAGAACATGCAAAAACAAAATACACATTAAATGCATGTTCGCATTATGTGTTGTGAGAGGTTTAAGCAGGTCTGAAAGTTTCATAAGCATGAAGCATTGAGTCAGAGCTGTTACTGTACTGTACTGTACTGTACTGTTACTTCACTGAGTTCTGGATTTTTTTAATCTCAGTGTTGAGAAATACTTGCAGATATTTGCTCAAACTCAGAGAATTAGATCATAACCTTCTCAAAGCACATGCATTGTCTCTGGTTTCCTCCTGAAATCATCAAACATGACGTTTCATAAGAGCTGTCAGTGATCCTCCATATCACCTGCTATTAAAGTGTGTGTGTGTATGTGTGTGTGTGTGTGCGCGCGCGTGTGTGCAAATCTGAAGTCTAAATGTGGAAAAGTGGCGTGAATCTCTGGAGTTTCAGGTTACTGTGACTGTGAGCTCCTGCTGTTATGAATATGAGATATTGATGCAACAAAACTTTAAACATCAAAGTAAGTTTCTGCTTTCATTTGGATCTTCAGAATGTGTGTTGCTAGCATATTCCTGGGTGGTTGTTAGGGTGTTTCTAAGGTATTCTGAGTTGTTACTAGGGTATTAGGCGGTTCTTTGGATATTTTGGGTGGTTGCTATGGTGTTGCTAAGGTATTCTGAGTTGTTACTAGGGTGTTCTTAAGTGGTTGCTTGGGTATTCCTGGGTGGTTGCAA